>NW_026250943.1:0-329999 GCF_022114955.1 Emericellopsis cladophorae
CCCCCCCCCCCCCCCCCCCCCCCCCCCCCCCCCCCCCCCCCCCCCCCCCCCCCCCCCCCCCCCCCCCCCCCCCAGTCCGTGCACAGAGGCTACACGCAGAGCACGAACTTGGCCTCCGCGTTCCGGTTCACGCTTGACAGACTTTGTGTGTCTGTCTGACGTTTATGCAGCATCTTGTTGTAATGCGCTAAGATGTCCGGAGAGGGTTGTGTGACACGATGCGAATTGCAGCCTGCCATCGTCCATGCAAATCGCTCTTTGCTCTCGGCAACAAGCATTGATATGTACCAGGTTGGATCCATCGCAGCCTCTGGCCCCTTGCGTCGAATCCATGGCACAGAGGCAACGTGAACAATTCCCGAATGGAGTACGGAGTACGTGCGGTGTTCCACGTTATGACATGGCCGGTGGGTTGTTCTTCAACCATTTGTCTCACACCGCATGGTGTCTCACGAGTCGTGGCCACGAGGGTTGTTTCGCCTTTGTCGAGCACCGCGCATCGCATATGTTGTGGTGCGATGAGGAAAGGCGCCGTGATCAGTTCGGGATCGTGTTGCAACTTCAACTGGCACTCTGGCAAGCAGTCTGCTGGCGCTATGTACGCCGCTGGCTAATACTTGCCGTGGGGCGGGACGGCTGGAGTCACGTTAGCGTATCGGTGATCGACATGACGATATCCTCAAGAATACCAAGACCGAAAAGCTGCCCGTTGAGGTCTCCAAACTCATCACCGCACTCGGTCCACAGCATCTTCAGCCGTACTTGGATTGCATGAGCTGCGCACATGCAACGCCTTTGACGACCGTGACGCATGCGATACTGTTCACCTGGTATACTAGCCGCGCGGGTGGCTCCAATCAAGAAAAGAGCATGGCCCGTAGATCCTACCGTTCCGTAAAGGGGGAGCTTGGGAATTCCATGTCCGCGGCTCTCCGCAGGCTCTTGAGAATCAAAATTGCTCCAGACTTTCAACTTCCAAGGGACCCTGTGCTTTCACATTGCGGAGACTCCGATCAGTAATTAATGATAATATCCAGTCCTCAAATTAGCAACTGTACTCTGGCATGTACCTACCAATCTCTGACCTATTGCGAGCATGAAAGATGGGGCAAGCTTCGTTTTTTGGTACGATCTCGGCACTAAAATCTAGTATCCCTCCACCTCTCCATGATTTCCTTAATACCTGTCATATAGTGTGATCACTCACAACAGGTGTGATCAGTCGTCTCAATCTCAGATCTCAGTTCTAACTTGATGGATCTACATGCCCTATCCTGTATGTGCGTGACGCCTCGTGATAGTACGGTTACGGATACACATATACGGGATGGCTGCATTATTTGGCTCATCGGTTGGGCTTGTGGCGTAGCAAGCAGCGTACTCCGCCCCCATCCAACAAACAACGTCAAGATAAGGCTAGAAATCCAGTGCCTTCGGCATCTAGAACGGGCAAGACTCATTCTGCCGCTGTTCGACGGTCCACTTTGGTTCCTGGGTCGCTCCCCGCGGGTTACCGTGGCCAACTGCATAGATTGATCTGGCGCCCCAGCTACTTCCACGTGCGTGCTGATTTTGGTCAACACGGCAGTCATCAGCCGCCCTATCTTGGAAGATGCCGCGAATGAAAAGCCCAGCCAACTCGAGGCGACTGTGAGTGCCACAGCCAAACAGAGCGAGGGACATGGACTGTGGCAGTGTCGGTGGTTCATGTTTCCTCTCGTTCTTCATGTTGATCGGCATGTGGCTGTCTAGTCCAATCGGGCAAGCCGTGGTGTGTGTCCCTCCTGGCGTAACGGAGCCTCCTGGGGCCATACTCTCGGGGGGGTGGAAGGTACCTTAGGCTGGTCCATTGTTTGATGCCGATCATTTCTTTTGCCGTATCTCACCTGGGCCATAGTCCAATACTGAGCTGAGAGAGACCTTCCAATCACTTCATCAATAGTTGCCATGTTGCTCGAGCAGTGCTGTTCAGGGCATGCTGACGATGGATTTCAATGTCAAGACAGTCAATTCACTGCCTAGTCGTCCATGAGCTCGGCTAGCTCGGCCTCCTCTTCAGCCGTGAGCATGCCGTCACCCGCCTTGTCCTGTTCCTGTGGCTTGGCAGCTGCGGCAGCCCTCATCTTCTCGACCGTCTCGTCCAGGTCCTTTCTCGCAAGCGGCCACGTTCGAATGGTGCGGTCGATGCCCACGCTGGCGATCCTGAGCGACGTGTCGTCCCTGAGCAGGACCAGGTCTGTCACCTCCTCAAAGTGACCCTCGAGGGTGCAGTATAATTTACCCGACGACCTGTCCCATACCTTGACGTCTTCGTTTCGCCCGGCTGTGATGGCCCACTCCTCAGTCACGATCACGGCACGAACGTAGTCTCCGTGGTCAAAGGAGTCGTCGGCGACAAAGCCCCGCGACCGAGCCAGACATTTGGCCGTGCCGTCGGCGCTCGCGGTCCAGAGGTTGGCTTCCTCGTCGGTCGCATCGTAAACGAGCCGATACACACTCGTCTCATGCTCCTCGATGGTAAGTCGCTCGGCATCGGGGCGGTCAACAAAGGTCTCTGGCAACTGTTCCGCGGACGAGCGTGTGATTTTCCAACGACGAATGTGAGGGTCACTGCTGGCACTGGCGAAGACAATCTCTTGATCGGTGCTGAGGAAGGGGTCAACGGCGATGTGCTGCACGGCTAGCATGGTCGTCGTCGCATCTTGAATGGTGTGGATCCGCTTGCCCGACTCGATATCCCACACCAAGATCTTCTTGTCAGCGCCGCCGCTGATGAGGACGTCTTTGCCGGCCAGCTTGGCGCAGACCAGTGCCTTGACAAAGTCACTGTGGCCGCTCAGCTTCCGCCCTGGCGCAGCAGTCTCAATGTCCCACGTCCAGATATCCTTGTCCCATGAGCCGGCGAAGACGGTTGTGGAGTTGAGAGCAAGACAGGTGACGGGGGCTTTGGGGCCACGATATGTCATCTTGGGTTCGGAAGACTGGCGATCATGTTAATGGCGCTACCAGTGAGAGTGCTGCCCACGTACCCCGAGCGATACGCGCCGTACGTAGCCCGCTGACTCTGCGATGAACAGTCCATGTGAGGGGGCCGCCGGGTCTAGGACAGCCGCCAGGATCTTGCTCTTGAAAGTCACTGGGTCGCCATGCTTGTTCGAGGACTTTGCCTCCTTCCGCGCCTGCTGTGCTTGAGCTATGCTATCTGACGGTCAGGCACGGCAAGTCTCAGGGGGGGTTGTGTTTTTGGGAGGGGGTACTCTGAATGGAAGAAATTGTCACGATCGGCAGACTGCATGTTGTCTTGCTTGGGTTGACGTGAGAGAGCAGCAAGTGGCAGACTTTGGGGCTTTATAATAAGAATCCAATTGTTTTTTTCTTCTGGTGTGCTTGTGTGAGAATGGAGATGATCAACGTGAACGATGAGTTGGTCGAAGCCTGGAGGTAGTCCATAACAACCCCACAAGGCATTATCAATCAATCAACTGGGATGCGACAAGACTTCCTTCACCGCACAGAACACCTCAGCACAAGCAGGATCACAATGACAAATACCGATGAGCTTTTTTCGAAAGCCCGAAAGACTGGCTGAACTCATATTCAGGTGCATGTGCTCTGGAGTCACCTGGCTGGTGGATAAAAATGCCAACACAATCTACAGGGTAGCCAGAACGCTGTGACGCGAAAATCGGCGGGGCACTTGACGACTGGTGAAGGAACCCCCTGTTTAATTAATGGCGACGCGAGTCTCATCCGTCCCACGCGTCGACACGCGACGGTCACGTATTTCATCCGCACAACGTCAACTTCGCCCAGCTCGCAACGGACCAAGCTCTGCGTGGGCGAGAGGACACACCATGGACCCGACGGCAGCACTTCGAGTCCAGCCACGGGCTGGCCACACCAGTGGCACGACGCGCTGCGCGTACACCGCCGATGGCAGCCGTCTCGTCACCGCTGGCTCCAACAACCTGATCCGCATGTACAAGACCGGGTCCGATGGCGAGCCGACCAACATTGATGACTGTCAGGAGAACAATGTCGCCCTGGCGGCAGCAAGCAGCACCTTTGTCGTGGCAGCCGAGGACGGGACGGTGAGCTTGTACAGCATTGCCGATGCCAGCTTCGACAAATTTGTCACGCGGTCGACACTCCCGGTCAAGGATGTAGCCATGTCACCCGATGGGAAATACGTCGCCGTGGCGGGCGACGAGCTCAGCGTCAAGGTGGTGGATACGGAGGACATCACCCAGGTGCGATACCTGAGGGAGCATGCGCGCGCAACGAGAGGCGTCAGCTTTGACCCCGCGGGGCGTCTCCTCACATTATCCGGGACAGATGGTATCATCTACGTCTACTCGCTAACATCAGAGTCTCCTGAGCTCATTCGAAAGGTGGACGGGGTCATCGCTGCCATTGACGGCGACTCGGACGTTTCGACCAAAGCAGTCTGGCACCCAGACGGACGAGCGTTCGCCGCCGTCACGGCGACCAAGGATATCCAGGTGGTGTCGAAGAATGACTGGGAAAAGCAGAGGGTGTTTGCGAATGGCCACTTGTCCGACATCACAGCTTTGGCATGGTCACCCAATGGCGCACTGCTGGCCTCGGCGAGCAAGGACGGCAAGCTGCTCGTTTGGGAGACCAGGACGCAGAGCGTCGTGGCACGATACGACTATTCCAACGTCGTTGATCTGGTCTGGCACCCCACCAGAAACATTGTCTCCTTCACAACCACGGACGGCGAGGTCTTCATCCACACAGACTTTTTGAACGACCAGTTTGCGTCTTTGCTCAGGCTCCCGAAGCAGCCTGCCCCCTTCATTCACGACCCTCTCGCAGAGACCTCGGCCAGCAGAAGGCCTGCACCGGTCAATGGGAAGAGGCAGGAAATCCCATCGAGACCAAGGCGCGAGTCCCTCGGAAGCCTTGATTCCTTCCTGGGTGGCGTAGACGGAGAAGACGATGACTTTGTGGTCGACGACGACGGCGCCGGCTACACCACCGCAGGCCTGAAAAGGGGTCACGAGGGTGGTGAGAATGGCGAGCACGCCCGCAAGCGCCAGCACATTGAACCCATCTACCACGAAGCCTTCCAACCAGGATCAACGCCCTGGCGAGGCAATCGCAAGTACCTTTGCCTGAACCTGATTGGCTTCGTGTGGACCATCGATCAGGACTCTCACCACACTGTCACAGTCGAGTTCTACGACCATGATTTCCAGCGCGACTTTCATTTCACCGACACCTTCCTCTACGACAAGGCCTGCCTCAACGAGCACGGCACACTCTTCTCATGCCCGCCAAAGGGCGACAAGCCAGCTACCATATTCTATCGCCCCCATGAGACATGGACGCAACGCTCGGACTGGAGGACGGAGCTGCCCGTGGGAGAAGCCATCACCGCCATGTCCCTAAGCGAATCGTTCATCACAGTCACGACTAATGCAAGCTACGTTCGCGTGTTCACGCTCTTCGGAATGCCTTATCGCGTGTACCGTCCAAAGAGCTCACCCATGGTGACATGCGCGAGCTACAGAGACTATGTCCTCACCATGGGCAACGGGCCTGTTGGGCCCGATGGCAGCGCGAGGTTGCTTTACACCATTGAGAACGTGAAACGAGACGAGATCTGCCAGAACGAAGACACGGTAGCACTGCCCGAGGGCGCCACGGTGAAGAGTGTCTTCTTCTCTGACAGTGGGGACCCCTGCATATACGACTCGACAGGCACGCTGCTCACGCTGCTGCATTGGCGGACACCCTCGCGGGCTTGCTGGGTGCCTCTGCTCGACACGAAGCTCTTGTCCCGCCTGGCGTCGGGGCGAAAGAGCGAGAACTACTACCCCGTGGCGGTGGCGGACAACAAGTTCCACTGCATCATTCTCAAGGGCGGCGACCAGTACCCCTACTTCCCACGACCACTGCTGTCCGAGTTTGACTTTTCGATCCCCATTGCATCGGCACCAAAGCCCAAAGAGAAGAAACGGCGCAATCCGGACGACGAGGATGCAGAGATGGAGGATTCGCCATCCGACGAGGATGGCGACGAGGACGACAGCGCCTCGGCGGAATTGCGGAAGCTTGAGCAGGCGTACATGCTCAAGGGCGTCCAGGCCGCTCAACTACGTGATCTCATCGACGGCACATCGAGTACTCACACGCAGCGCTCTGCCCTCTCGAGACTGGAGCTTGAGATTGACAAGACTCTTCTGCAGCTCCTGGCGGGCGAGTGTCGCGAGGGCGAAGAGCGCGGGATGCGCGCCCTGGAGATGGTGCAGTTGATGCGGGACCGCACCGGACGAATGTTTGAAGCCGCTGGCAAGGTCGCCGACCGGTATGGACGCACGATCCTCGGGGACAAGATTCGGCAGGTGGCAGAGAGGAAGGCCGAGGGCCGCGATGAGGATGATTTCTAGGTCTAGGAAGGCATCACCATCTGTCAAGTGTCAGTCAGCTGGAGCCATGTGTATCAATGCTGGAATGAACGAATTGATGACCGCATGGCTTGCCGTGCACGTGTTTGCAATCAACAAAGGTCTAGACCTGCCAGGTCTATAGTATCCGTCTGTCAGGCTTGTGACAGTCACATGCTTGATGTCGCCGTGGATTTTGACTTTCCAAGGGTTCGTTCATGGCGAGGAATAGTTCCAGATTCACATCAATGTTCTCGATTTACGTGACTACCTACACGTACTTACCTGTCTATCTGCTTGCCTGCCTGCTTACCATGTATTGTCAACGTTGGGGAATCCTTGCCTTGTGAGACACGTCGGCAGTTGGACAGAATGTCTCACGTCCAGGGCCACGGTTGATGAATGTCGACCGGCCGACTGCGATGGAGGAACGAGTGAGTGCTGCCGAACTGAGGAACCCCCCACTCTTGTTGGGATGTGAAGCTGTGCTGCCAAGCGCGATGTCGGCATGCGCATCGTGCCTGATGAGGGCACCATGATGGGGGCACAGAGCTGTATCGCGAACTGAACGGGCGCGGGGCGAAAGAGAATTCACATGACAGGCTCTTGTAGAGTCCTTGACCGCGAGTCTGATGCTACTATTTGGTGCATTAGGTAATTGAGTTGAGGCTGGCTGAAGTAATGATGGACGGGACTGCAGTCGGATAAGCTAGTCTACGTACCCAAGGTCTAGCCGTACCTTAAGGCACGACCGACGGCTGGCCCTTGCCTTGTTGGGTCAACAGGATAACGGTAACCCCATGTGCTGCATGTCTCTCATCAATCAATCAAATCCGCACCTCACATTCTGTTAGATCACACCACCAGGCAGTCAAGCAGGCAACGCACCTGAAAGTCCGGAGCCACTTGCTGCAGCGGACGGGGACGCCTGGTCGCCGTCCACATTCCACATTCCATCTTCCACGACCCACCCACCCGCTGTCTCCAGTCTCCCTCCCGTCTGTCCAGTAACTCCAGTCCGCCCGTGAGGGGTGATAGCCAGGCGAGCTGCTCCATCCTTCTAGAAGCCCGACAGCTTCACCTTGCGCTGCATGGCACACCCTCGAAACACTGGAAGCTTAGCACCATCCAACCTGGGCGTGTGCGTGTGCATCTACAGCGAACGACGACGACGAATTGACCCAGTCGACGATCCATCTCTTCCCATCCTCGAGGGTTCCCGAACTACAGCAGAGCTCCGACGCACCTGTGCGCTCGAACGTACCTCCAGAGCAGCGACTGACCCCTGCAGCGCCGCGCACCACCTGCGTCTCTCGTCCGCGACAGACATCTCGCGTCGCGTGAAGCTCCTCTGCTTAATTCATCCGCCGCAGTATAATTGCTGCGCCCGTGTCAAGCCTGGCTTGAATTCGGCAATGAGGCAGGTGCGTACAGTTGCAACAGAACAAGTCACACCAGACAGGCGGCCAGTTGCCCCCCCCCCCCCGGCCTAGGAATAGAGTTCCGCGGCCTCAAGCTTCGGAGGGCCTGCGTCTACCCGCTACCTCCCTCCGGCTTCCACAAGCGCCGCCGTCTTTGACTTCTAGACCCAAAGACTCGCGGCCATTCTGCTGTGGAAATACCAGCGCTGACCATTCTTGGCCTTGAGCAGGGCGCATCTCCACGACGACAGAAGGGGACCCCAACGTAGCTCCCGAAACCGACGAAACCTTGCATCGCGACAAGCAACATCTCGATCCCGTTCCATGCGCGCCACAGTCATCTGGCGAGGCTGACAGCAGGAACGACTGAGAACCCATATCGAAAACTCCGTACAGCTTCCACTGCTGTTCGCTAGTTCCGTTGCCTCCGCAAGCGCCGCCATGGCTTCCACAGCCGTTGCCGGCGACCCCATGGACATTGCTTCGCCAACGTCTAGCTCTCATAGACCAGACGCCCGCTCTGCAACTGACAAGACCAAGGCGGGAACAACCAGTCAAGGCGCAGAAAGCGAAGAGCACGAGAACGAACGCGCCGGAAAGAACACGAACATTGGCAACATGGCAGCACCACCACCTGCCGCGGCGGCTCTGCACCAGCCAAAGATTGTGCAGACGGCGTTTATTCACAAATTGTACAACATGCTGGAGGACCAAAATATCCAGCATCTGATATCGTGGTCGTCTAGTGCCGACAGCTTCGTCATGGCCCCGACGCCGGACTTTTCGAAAGTCTTATCGTGAGTATTCCGTGATAGGTGGATGGCTACCGGGCGTCAGACTCACCAATCCAGACAATATTTCAAGCATACAAACATCTCATCTTTTGTGCGGCAGCTCAACATGTATGGATTCCACAAAGGTACGACCGACCTTCGAGGCACGAAGCGACTCAACTGAACCGCCGACTGACGCAACTGCAGAGCGCGACGTTTTCCACACCAGCAGACCCGAGTCAACACTCTGGGAGTTCAAGCACGGCGGTGGCAACTTCAAGCGCGGCGACCTGGTGGGACTGCGGGAGATTAAAAGACGCGCCAGTCGACACGCTCTCGTGCACCGGGAGAACAACCACACGAAGCCAGCAGTAGCACAGCCAGGCACACCGGCGGAACCACTGCACCTGGCGCCCGAGAACACGGACACGCGCTTGGCGAACTTGGAGTACTCGCTGAACGACTTGAGCGCGCGGTTACAGCGGAGCGACGAGGCTGCGCATTACATGAACGTCAAGTACCAGGTGGCTTCCGATACGATCGGACGGCTGCTGTTTTTCAATCAGGAGCTGGCGAGGAGTGTCATGTCATTGGTACCTCCGGAGAGCCAGGTCCATCGAGACGGTGGGTCCATATTTGATGAGGAATCAGTCAGGCTGGGTGCTAATATTAAACAGTTTCTACTCTACAGCACGAGATGCAGCGCCAGGTTGACGTGCTGCGTGGCATGGATGATGGGCCCGACCCTGGATATGTAGGAAGACAGCCGTACTACGGGGGGATGGAAAACCCGCCCGTCTCGCCCAGGCAGCCACAGCCAGACGAGGCGCGCCGGGGCAACCTGACGGTCCCTCAGCGACAACTGTTCCACCAGCCCGCCGTCCCTTCGCGGCTCGGCGCCAACGCAAGGCGCCCCTACGGATCGATAGGCGGCGGGACAACTACGCAATCCTCGCCATCGCGGCCGCAGAACCCAGCCGCGCCGCCGGTACCGCACCCGTTGTCGAATGTCGAGCAGGCGCCTCCCGGGGGCCTGGGTAGGAGGCACACGTCTGCGGACATTCGAGCGCACGGCTGGCTGCCTGGCATGGAGCCGCAATATCAAGGGGGAACACCACCAGCGTATCCGCAGTCCCCCAACCGCGTCCCCAACGAGGACCAGCGGATACGAGAGTCCTTTTCCACGTACTCGCTACAACAAGCCGCCTCCCAACAACAGCAGCAACAACAGCCACCGCCGGGATCCCATTCCAGGCCCTGCACACCGCCATTTGTCAGCAACGGCCACAACGGGGCGGATACCTTTGGAAACTGGTCGTGGGGCTCCGCGGCGAGCCGGGGGCTCAAGGACTCGTCTGCGCCGCCAACACGGCGGGGGAGCATGGCGCATATCCTGAACCCGAGCGACACCGCCGAGCGATCGGATGAAGATGAATGCGACGAGGGTCCGAGGGGAGGGGAAGACGATGCGCGCAAGCGCAAGCGGATGCAGTAATCAGCAGGAAGGTGAGAGAGCGAGAGGGCGGACGGTAGGCTCTTTGTATATATCGACGGGCAGGAGTTTGGGCGTTGGCGTGGGCCTGAGGGGAGAGGATTTGGTAGCATACTGGATATCCATGTAGTTGACCAGTTTGATCTGATCTGGTGGGGAACAGAGCATCATTCTGAAGTCTTCTTGGCCTTGTTCTTCTTGCTCTTCTTCTTTTTCTTCTTTGCCGGCTGTTGCTGTGGTTCCGCGTCCGCGTCCGCGTCCGTGACGGCCTGTGCTGTGCTGGCCGCGGGTGCCGTTGTGTGCTCCTCGTCAATGGGCGGCGTCTCCTCGCGGCGCGGCCTCTTGTTCTTCTTCTTCTCCTTGCCTAGACTGCCCCGACCTTCATTGTCCTCGTCGCTCTCGGCCTCCTCTTTAGCCTTGCGCTCCCGCTCGGCCCGCTTCCCCAGTACCTTCCTCCTCAGCTCCTCGTTCTCATCCCACTTTTTCGCCTTGGGCTTGACGTAGCCGACGCCGCCGAGGTCCATGCCCCAATCATCCTCTTCATCGCGGGTAACAGACTGCGCGGGCGGTGTCGGGGCGTTGGAGGGAGGTTCACTGGCATTGGCCGGGGATCGATGAGAGGAGGATGAGGAGGGGATGGTGCGTGTGAAGTTGAGGTTGGTGAAGAGGCTGTCTGTACGGTTCTGGAGCATGGACAGCTTGTTGTGGAAGGATGTCGGGAGCGGCTTGACCGACGTGCCACTTTCTTCGGGGCCCATTCGAGCGACTGATCTGTGGCTGGTTGTTGGAGAAGAATCACGAGGTGAGGAGGGAGAAGGGCGAATGAATGGAGTTCAAGGTCAAGTCGACTTTTTTATGGGGCCTTGAGATCGCGCTGGCGAATCACAAAGCCCTGGTCAGTCCTTATATAAGGTAAGGTATATTCACAAAGTACTAGTAAACTCCATGAAGGTCAACGACCTGTTCCCTTTTGTGTATCCCGTGGATTACATATCCAACACAACATTAAGTGCGAAGCAATACCCATACTCCAAGCCATGCATCATAACGCTACATCATAACCAAGCGCAGCTATATGCTTTCTGCCGTGCCCATCAAATTTAGTACATATGGCAGGTCCTCATCGTCCTCCCGTGTCGCCAGTCGAATCACCGACCACGACCGACCGGACCGCATGCTGCTAGAGCTAGAAGCATCGTACGGGTGTCTGGTCTGCGCAAAACTATTGCCGCTGCTACTGGAGGGCTGCGAGACCAGATGCGGCCGGCTACGCGGGGTGGTCGGCGCTGTGCGGAACGTGCCACCCCAGGAAGCCGAGCGAGGTGCAGGGCGACGGATGGAGGACGTGTCCGAGCTGTCTGGCCGGTTCGAGGAAGCGTGGAGATATTCGTTGCGTGAGCCAACACCACCATAGGCACTCTCCAAGAGCACTGTCTCGTGGTCATGGAAGATGGCCGGGTCAAAAGGCTGCATGCTGCGGAGGACCTCGGCGAAGAGATGCATGAGTTCGCGGAACTGGGCATTGGAAATGGGCTGCGTCGAGAAGCGCGCGAATTCGTACAGCGCGAGGAAATCAGTTACTGTCTCGTCTGGCGAGAGGACATCCAAGCTGGCCAAGTGATCCGCATAACCGCGCAGGTCAAGGTTGGCAGACCGCTGCAGAAGTGACACGGCTTCGGGGTCCGGTGCAGCAACCTCATTCTCCGTGGTGGGATCTCTCTGTGCCAGCGTCATGGCCTTGGCCTCGATCAGGTTGGGCAGCTCGGCAAGGACGGTCCCATAATGCAAGTTTGGTAGATCGGGCGACTTTGGCGAAGACCAGCCCTTGTGTTCAATGCCGTCCCACAGCTCGTGCTGCAATGCCTTTGAAATGTCCAGGCCTCCAGCTGCCGCAATCGTGACCTTGACGCCGTCCGGTTGTGTCCTCGGCCGTGCCTCGTAGGCAATTGCTGCGCTCCTATCGAGCCCATCTTGGATCATCTGGTGCACCGCCTTGGTAACATCGCCCACGTCGATCGGGACCCACGCCTTGGGGATGTTGTTGAGGACCGTCTTGTTCACGTATAGGCGGATAAAGTAGATGATGCTGACGACGAGGATGGTGAGGATATAGACAAAGGCCAGAAGCCATATGTTGTACACTTGATTATTGCGGAGCGAGCGCTCGACGGCGTCGGCCGGCGTGATTAGGAGCAGAACAGCGAGAAGAATGTAGAGGAGGAAGTAGACGATTGTGTAGGCGATGCGGAAGAAGTTCCACGCGCGACCCATGTTGGCGGGAGCGCGCGCGGCGCGGTCAGTATGGAGCAGGGGTTCTTCGATAGCAAGCTGCTCGAATAATACAGAGGCGTCGCATGTTTATGGAGGATGAAGATGCATTGGCGATTGTTGATGGATGATGGAGGTGCAAGGCCGATAGTGTCTTGTTGGGTAAGGTAAGGAAGAAGCTCTGGGAGGCCGGGGGGAAGGAACGTATCGCGGCACCACCTACAGGTACGTACCTGAAGGTACAGGGGGTAGAAGTGGAGAAATGACGAACGTCCTGAGTCCTGACTCTTGAACAACACCGAATTAACAAGTCACAACATGTTTCTCATCACTCCATATCCATGCGATACCCCAGCTATTCTATATTCAACGAGAAATCTCACCCTTGCGGCATTTGCGCTGTAATTGACTTTCACAAAGAATGTCACCAAAGCGTCGCCCCATCGAGGTAGGGCAGATGGGGCACCCATCATCCAAGTGGTTCTTTTCCTACGTGGTCCTTTTCCTACGTGGTGTGAATGGAGACAGCCATCATACTCAAGAGGGGGCAGTCCAGGCGCTAGGAATCTCACTCGCCATGGGGAAGATAGCCACCTCGGGTGACGAAAGGCCGTCACTAAGCTGGCGGACGCTGCACGGCCACCTCCCCTAGGGACCAGTACTACACATCAAACCAGCCTTGGCGAGAAGACAATCGCGACATTTCCCTCTTCGGGCATCGGAGACAGATGCTCAGCAGCCCAGATGGACCGGCGATATACGTAGCGGGCCTGGGGCGGGTCTACCACACCGTCTTGCAGTAGTGGCATCACATCGCTATCGACACTGGAAAAGCGCGCTTGGTACAACTTTGCCGTGGCAGACAAGTCGAGGTCGAGTGACTCGAGAGGCACCAACGCACGGAGAGTTCTATAACCATACGGCCTTGGGGGATATACCCTTCCATATCCTCTGTTATGTCAGCAGAGAGGCTCATTATCAGGCACGATGACCTCCCACAGTGCGTGGCAGATGACCCATGCACCCCAGGTTGCCAAACTTCATCTGCAGAGACATGATATCGCGCGGGAACTGCCGATCATCAGTTCAAGGTCGTTTTAAGTTGAAACATTCTCCGTTCTAGTCTGTGCCGCCCTCGTGGCTTCTAGTCTATGTGCTGCATGCGCAAGCTAGTCTTGGCATTTCACTACAGCCGAGGCAGTATCCTCCAAAAGTAAGCATGTTCCATAGCAAGCATAGTCCTTCACACTAACCAAAGTAGCAACGCGCTTTGAAAAACTCTATTCCAACTCCCAAGAGCCGAGGTGAACTTGGCTTCTCATGCACCCCGCATATGCACTCCGGATTCCACAAACTAACAAACCCCGCATGGCTGCTGCAGTGCTGGCACGCTTGCGCATCATCCTGGGCAGCATGCATCCCGCGATTCCCTTTACAAGAGATCTTGCGAAATCTTGCGGGGTTTCTATTCTGCAGGTGTTGTGATTGGAACACAACCGTCTCACTTCTAACCACGTCACTCGCGTCCGTGGCCGGATTCGTGTTAGACGATACCCTCATACTCCACGCGTGGCGCGCCAGTTGCCTACAACATCCACCTTCTCAACTGCGATTGACCGTGGATGGATGATGGTCATCGGACCACAGACCTTGTCGGCCGATGATAGCAAGGAGCCAGCTCGAGAAGGCAGGTCAGACATGAGTGTGATCCATCTAACAATCATCAGCTTCGGGCTGCCAGCCAGACCAGAGCGTCTATAAGAAGATGAGCTTCTCCGCCCTCTGTAGGAAGGAATCAACACAAGCCAGCCAGCCATCGCAGCCACAGAGTCAAAGTTCAATACCCGAGCCAGAACACATACACCCTGATCTATCCAGCCATCAATCCACCAGCCAACATGAAGTTCCTCGCTCTCACAGCTGCCCTGGCCGCCATGGCCACCGCTCTTCCCATCGAAGACTCCTTCACCTCTGTCGAGATCCGCAACGCGGACCTTGAGCTCGAGACCGTCCAGCTCGAGACCCGCCAGTCCTCCACCAGGAACGAGCTAGAGACTGGCTCCGCCTCCTCCTGCCCTGACGCCATCCTCATCTACGCGCGCGGCTCTACCGAGCCTGGCAACATGGGCATCACCGCCGGTCCCATCCTCGCGTCCGCGCTCGAGAGCCGGTTCAGCAACATCTGGATCCAGGGCGTCGGCAGCCCCTATGACGCTGCCACGTCCCCCAACTTCCTCCCCGCCGGCACGAACCGCGCCTCCATCGACGAGGCCAAGCGCCTCTTCCAGCTCGCCAACTCCAAGTGCCCCAACACCCCCGTCGTCACCGGCGGATACTCCCAGGGCACCGCCGTCGTCGGCAACGCCCTGACGGAGCTCACCGGTGCCGTCCAGAATCAGGTCGTCGGTGCTGCTCTCTTTGGCTACACCAAGAACCTCCAGAACTTCGGCCGCATCCCCAACTACCCGAGATCCCGCACCGAGGTCTACTGCTCCGTCACCGATGCCGTCTGCAGTGGCACCCTGTTCATCCTGCCCGGGCACTTCTCGTACAATGACGAGGCCAGGAACGAGGCTCCCAGGTTCCTGGCCCGCCAGATCAACAATGCCTGAGCGAGTGGCTGGACGCAAGGAGCCACTGGTGTTCGCAGGGCGACGCAAGGAGGATAGGACCAATGGGATTTGCGCGCAAAAGAAGCGGAGGGAGAGGGGATCTGTCGCTGTTTTCTGTCTTTCTTAGCCATTCTTTACCCGTATATAGTCGTCAATGCACAAACAATCCTTCAGCTGGAGACGCAGTTGTGCCAGAATATCTTGTCGTACGTATTATTCTCTACAATCGTACCCTACCGGGGTATCATGCCCATAAATGCCTTTTCGCCGATCCATGCATCTCATTCTGTTCATGCTCGCACCTGCTCCATCTCCGGTTTGCTGGCCAACCTCTTTCGAGGCACTTCTTCCGCTCTCGAGATGCGCCTTTCGACACGGGGCTTTGCCTCCTGCACGGGTTTGGTTACGGTGGGCGCCTGCTGCTTGGGCGCGACTGACTCTGGCTTGGCTGCGGCCTCTTTGGCCAGTCTCAGCTCGGTCCTGGTCAGACCTAGCTCACTGCTGAACGACTCGAAGCTGGCCACCACCTGGCCAAGCCCCTTTCGGAGGGTGTCAACAACCTCGTCGACTTCGGGACACGTGGCACTCCCTTGGATATCGGTCCAGTGAACGGGGAAACGCTGCTTCATGGACTCAATCTGACCAATGACCAATGTGAGCGTGCAGATGATGCTGGCCACGTCGCGGTGCACATGGCCGAATGGATCCTCCGTAAGACTGTGGACAGCGAGCTGGCACAGCGCATTCGAAGCGTGGACGTAGAGCATGGGCTCAGCAAACGGGGTGCCGAGAACCGCACCCGCAAATTTGGTACGGAATTGTTGCTGGAACAAGGCCCTGACGAACCCGGACTGCATCGACCAGAGCACAGCCCTCTCCCAGTGACTCCTCACATTCTCTGGCGTCAAGGCGTCTCGTTGCTCCTTGGTGAGTACGTTGTCCTTGGTCTGCTCCCACGTTTTCTTCGCAATGGGCCTGAGCTCGTTTAGGGCGGACTTGTGAGGCTGACCGTCGCCACGTAGTAACTCTTTGACTTCAGCCTGCGCGTAGTCGCGCAGTCTGCTTCGAGTAGTGCTCGGCCGTTCAGGAGAGAATATGTTGTCTGTCTTGACCGGTGCGGCTGTCCGTTCCCGCGGCTCTTCGATGGGTGTGGGAGGCGGTGGTGCGGGTGGTTTCCCCCACGCATCCGCGCGCACCTCGATGGACTTGATCACATCGATGCACACGCCGTAGACCTGCGTCCACATCGGCCCCTGAGAGCGATCAATGTCTGCGTATATGGCCTTTCTGCGGGCTTCAAAGTTCTCGGCAATGTATGCTAGCTCCCACATGGCAAAGCTCTGCACAGAGGGCTTCTTGCTCTTCAGACCGTTCAGCAAGCTGCCATTGGGGTCCTTGGATTCGGACGATAGGGGCTGCCCATTCTTGAGTGGGGTTTTGACCATGAAGATGGAAAAGGCCGTGTTGCCCGCCGTCCACAAGACGAACAACAGCGAGCCCGCCATGATACATCGCGCACACAGCCAAAAGTCGAGCGGGTGCGTGGGCGGCAGAATGTTGGACCTGGGCATGTTGTAGAATGGCCGCAAGAACATCAGTGTCCAGCCGTAGGCAATGGAACGAATGGGGGTGGCGAGATAAGCCAAGATGGTGAAGCCCAAAACCCATCCCGACTTAACAGTGCTCTCGGCCACCAGTTTAGGAAAATGTATCAAAAGCCTGACCTCCCGCGAGGGCGGAGCTTTATCCGATTCTTTGTTGTCCAATTGCCGGAATACGATCCCGAGGTCCAAGTGATCTACATCCCCAATGAAGTGATCGAGGCTCTGCTTGAGGGCGCATGCGCCAAGGTACAGCGCGAGGAAGATGGTGCGCTCGTTGGCTCGCGCTCTGTCGCCGCTCGTATACGAAACCCATCGGAGACTAGCCGAGGGAGAGATCGAGTAGATGAAGATTGGGCAGAAGATGCATGTCGACACAATGTACCAGAACGCCGTCTCGTACGTCGATAGCTTCGAGAGGTTGGCACGCAGGGTGTGGAAGCCCGACCCGGTCGTCCTCAGCCCGACGTGATAGTGCGCAATCCGGAGAACGAGTATGGAAAGACCGCTGGCGAAAATGGCGAGCGTACGGAAGCCAGTAGGGCCCAATGGAAACCAGGACCAGAGCAACGAATCCCAACGACTCAAGAGAAGTGCTTCGGCGTAGGAAACTATGAAGAGCACAAGGGCGGTCGACGCGAATCGGCTCTGCAAGGCAGGCTGGAGGAAGTCTTTGTAGGGCGCCCTACGGACGGTGAGGGGCGCCATGGTTGTGAGGCATCCGCTGGTGATGGATGGTGCGGATGTAAATAGAAAAGTGCCCAGTTAGCTGAGCAACAACGCGCTGAACTCGTGACTGGAGCCTGCAGGGTCTGGCGGAAGCGACATCACGTGCAGTGATTGGCCCGGCGGGCGCTGACGTCGTTCGTCGCCCGCGCCCGTCGCAACCTCAGTTCAGCCACATGCTATTGACTCCTCCGCATCACACAGCACGCTGTCACTTTCTGTTTTGCGGTCATTTCAAACACTCGCTACCATGTCGTACGATCAACTCTCCAACCTCGAGTCTGGGCGCTACACCGACGACCCGGTATTTCGCGACTTGCAGTACGAGCTCAAGGGCAAACTGCAGTCCCTGCTCACCAGCAACCGCAAGCTCGCCAACGATGTCAACGTTCTGGGCACGAAGAAGGATTCGCCGCGCCTGAGGGAGCGTGTGAACAATGCGATGGAGAAGACGAGACACATCTGCCAGGAGATTGGCGAGGGCGTCAAGAAGCTACAGTCCTGGGAGGAGCTATCGGTATGGAGACCAATACAACTGCTCTGACCAGGGGTACGCGCTAACGTTGACAGAAACAACAAAAATACGAGCAGACCAAAGTTTCCAGCGACTTCCAGGCGGCGCTACAGGAGTTCCAGTCCCTGCAACGACGAGCGCTGGAGAAGGAGAAGGCATCCGTCCATGCGGCGCGCGTTGCACACGACGGCGAGCCTGGCCACGCTACGTCGCCCTCGGGCGGTCAACAGCAGGAGCAGCTGCAAATGTCAGCGCCCCTCGCCGTGCAGGACGAGGTGGATTTCCAGGAGGCGCTCATCATCGAGCGGGAGGAGGAGATTCGCAACATTGAGCAAGGCGTGGGCGATCTCAACGTGCTCTTCCGCCAGGTGGCGCAGATTGTGGACGAGCAGGGCGAGCAGCTCACATCCATCGCTGACAACATTGAGAATGTCCACGATGACACGCGCCACGCCGACGTGGAGACCCGACAGGCAGCGCGGTACCAGAAGGCGGCCCGTAACAAGGGCTGCTGCCTGCTGCTCATTTTGGCCGTGATCGTGACCATTGTCATCTTGGCGGTTGTAGTCGGATGAGGCATGGATGCGGACTCTTGTGTGTTCTTTTGATAAGGGCGTTTAGCGTGGGTATATATCATTTGGTTACAACAGACTATTGTACATGACAACGCAAGCTTAATGACGACTATTTCGGGATCTGACTCGTGGACGCCGACTGAAGTGTCCGATCCATGGTGCTCGCATGCATGAACGGCGACGAGAGCTCTGTGCGCTTGATCGGCTGCAGCGGCTGCTCCGGCTTGGGGATATACCGGTCCATAATCCAGGTGTTCACGTGGGTGAGGCTGAAGCTTGAGACCCAGTACAGTAGGATGGAGCTGGGCATATTCAGGCCGGCGAAGAGCGGCCAAAAAGGGACCAAGAGTAGGAGACGCTGAAATGCGGGCTGCAGCCCACTCCACCCTTTCCTAAGCGTTGGTGCTTCGATGTCGCGGCTCAAGAAGACGTTCCACACGTCTCGGTTCCTCCACGTAGACGACCCCAAGGCAACCACGCACGCGACGGGCAGAGCATAGTACGGATCTGCAGCCGAGAGGTCCGTGAACCAGGCCAAGCCCCCGTCGCTGAGAGAAGAGTCAAAGCGAGATATATCGCTGTTGGCCGAGAGTTGGACGCCACTGATGCGCCGCAGGGCATCCGACAACATGACGAACGGCACCACGGTGACGGGCGGTATGAACTGTTTCCATGTCTGGCAGCCTACGGCCCTGAAGATCCGACGTCTCGTGGGTGCATTGTCTGCTTTCGCACGAGACAGTGCCAATGTGCTCTGTTTCTGCGCATCGGGCGAGGAAGGGTCGATTTTCTTCATGGCCTTGCGGACGCGAAGCCGCTCCCACGCCTGTACGACTGGCATAGCCTGGGCATACTTGTTGCGCGCTTGGCGGGCGTAGTATTGCACCGGGAGACGGACGGTAAAGTTGACTGTGGCAGCCACAAGCGGTATCGTCATGTACCACGGGAGACCGACGTGATGCACTGCGCATATGCCATCAGCGACAGTGTTCACAAGGGCTCCCCAGGTCGCTCCGACAAATGTCCGCCGGGTCGGGTGTGCGATTGTGACGGATGGCTTTGGCAAGCGCCTCAGGGCTGATCGTTGAATGAGTGACATGGTGGCTTTCGACTGTCGCCAGCGACAGCCTTGTTATTGCATCTTTGTTCTGAGATGGGGACTGTAGTAAGATGATGAAGCCGACGATGAGAGAAGTTGCTTCAGTTTATGTGGCTTGCAGCCTGTGGCTTGGCAGACGGCGTGGCTGATGAACCAGCCAAGCTTTATTAGCGGGGCACACGCCTCAGCAGACTGCTGGATGCTGGACCCTTCACACAGCATCATCTGAAGCTTCCAGCTCCCTCACCTGCTCACCTCACCTGACCTCTCTTCTTGCGGAAGCGTGGGAGCACAACCGTCTGAGGACATGCTCAGAATCTAGCACGAACTTGTTCCTGCTGCTAGTACAGTATCGCCCTCCCTCCAACCCCAACGCGATAGATAGCTTCCGCAGCCCCTCCATCGATAGGGATTCGCAGCTATGGCGGCGGAAAGCACAACTACAGCTGCCGTGAACAGCGGCGTCAGGATCTTTGTGACGGTCGCCGTCTCCTTTGCCCCATTCCTCCTAGCTATGGCCGTGCCAAGACTTCTGCAACTGCTGGGTCGTTCGCTAGGATGGTACCTCAGGAAGAAGACTGAGGGCAGGCGGTCGTTGCTCATCTCCCTGATGAATGAAGAAGCCAGTATGTCACAGGACAAGAACCTTGAGACCAAGAGCACGTCCAGCGGGGAGTGGCAGAAAGTTCAGAAGCAAGACGTCGATCCGGACTGGGCTGGCATCGTAGGCTTCTTCCATCCATTTTGGTGAGTCGGTCGTCCTGGACCCTGTGTATCCACAGCTGACGGATTTCTCAGCAACGCCGGCGGAGGTGGTGAGCGCGTGCTCTGGGCAGCGATCCGTGCGACGCAGAACAAGTGGCCCAAGGCCAAGTGTGTAGTCTACACTGGCGACCACGAGGTCACCAAGGACCAGATCCTATCTCGAGTCAAGGTGAGTGAGGATACCTATCGCTCGGGCTTGCCACTGACCAATGGCAGAGCCGCTTCAACATCAGCTTGCACCCTCCAGCCGTGACGTTTCTCTACCTGTCGAAACGCGATTGGGTGGTTGCGTCCACATGGCCTCGCTTCACCCTGCTTGGCCAATCCCTCGGCTCCATGTACCTCGCCTGGGACGCCTTTTCCCTGCTCGTCCCTGACATCTTCGTCGACACCATGGGCTACGCCTTTTCCCTCGGCGTCTCAAAGTGGCTGTTTCCCGAGATCCCGACTGGCGCCTACGTGCATTACCCGACCATCTCGACCGACATGCTGGAGTCGTTGGACCCTGACTCCAAGACGGGCTCGCAAGGGGTAAACGCAGGCCAGGGCGTTGGCATCCGCGGCACGATCAAGAAATGGTACTGGATGCGCTTCTCCGAGCTCTACTCGTGGGTGGGCTCCTCCATTGACGTCGTCATGGCCAACTCGACATGGACGCGCACTCATCTCACCAAGCTCTGGGGTCCTTGGCGTGAGGTGAAGGACAGGAGGAACCCCATCCCCGCCATCTTCCCTCCCTGTGCGGTCGAAGAGCTCGAGCAGGAGATTGAGATCTCTGAGGAGAGCGAGACGAAGCGCGAGAAAGCTATGGTCTACATTGCCCAATTCCGCCCCGAGAAAAACCACAAGCTCATCGTCCAGTCGTTTGCCAAGTTTGTCATGACAGGGACCGACGCGGCCAAAGGGGCCAAGCTGATTCTCATTGGGAGTGTGCGCGATGACCATGACTCGAAACGTGTCTACGAGCTGCGCCTGCTGGTCAACGAGCTTCACATCAAGGACAGGGTCGAGTTCCAGCTGGACGCCCCGTGGCCCGAGATCCTCCAGTGGCTCCAAAAGGCGTCCGTCGGCGTCAACGGCATGTGGAACGAGCATTTTGGAATTGGTTGCGTGGAGTACCAAGCGGCTGGTCTGATTTCCGTCGTCCACAACAGCGGCGGCCCGAAACTGGACATTGTGGTGGAGGTGGACGGCGAGCCGACCGGTTTCCACGCCGAGACAGTGGACGAGTTTGCCGAGGGCTACGAGTCGGCGCTGTCCGTTGCCAACCCGCTGGCGATGCGCCTGCGCGCGCGACAGTCGGCGAAACGCTTCACGGAGGGCGAGTTTGCCAGCAAGTGGCTTGTGCAGATGGATAGGCTTGTCGCAATGACGAAAAGTGATTGAATAGACTAAGGATACCCCACTTTTCCCTATCTTTGATGAATACTTTTTCTTCTATAGGTCTGTTATAATGTGAGCCCGGCGCTGTTCTTCTGGCGAGGCTCTCCTGCTGCCTCGAACATGCCATTGTCGTGCCTCCACACGCCCTGCACGGAGCTCACGACGGGGTCTGTGTATTTGATCTCGTGGCCTCGTTCGCGCAGCGCATTGACAGTGTCATTGTCCATGGCGTATTCTATGAGTGATACGTTTGGCAGCAGCTGGTCATGGACACGTGGATGGGCGAGGGCTTGCGTGAGGGTCATGTTGTGTTCTATGGTGTGCCACAGGACTTGCGCCGTGGAGGACACGATGCGAGAGCCACCGGCGGCACCCACCACCGCGAGGAGAGTGCCATCGGAGCGGGAGGCGATGATGGGTGTGATGGAGGACAGAGGTCGCTTGTGCGGACGGATGAAGTTGGCCTCGGAGGGGGCGAAGCCGAACTCATTGGGCACACCGGGGATGGAGAAGTCGTTCATCTCGTTGTTGCTAAAGGAGTCAGCACGGCACGTTATGAAAAATCAGGGGCTAAGGGGCTAACCTACATTATGACACCAGAGAGAGGATCCATGATTTGCGCGCCAAAGAGCAGATTGACAGTCGTCGTCAACGAGACAGCCATGCCCGACGCGTCGGCGGCGGAGATGTGTGACGTCCCGTGGCTATCTGTCGTGTACAGGCGCTTAGGATCGTAGTAGTCCACGGGCATTGTCTCGTCGTCCCTGATCAGGTCCCTGATCTCCTCGGCCTTTGCGGTGCTGATCATGTCGTCTTCCATCTCGCTCATGTGGGCGACGAAGCTGGGGTCGCCTAGTTCCAAGCGCGCACCGTAGGCAAAGCGCTGCGCCTCGTCGTACCGATGCCACGTAAGGCCCATGTCGTCGGCGTCCTCCAGGTCAAACTGCTCCATAATCTTGAGGATGTTGAGGCAGACTGCGCCGTTGGCTGGCGTGCCCACGGCATGGAGCTGCGCGCCACGATAGGAGGCTGAGGCGACTTTGCGTGAGATGACTTTGTAGTTGGCCATGTCCTCGAGTGTCATGGTGCCGTTGGTGTCCTGGATCGTCTTGATAATGGACTCGGCAATTTCGCCCTTGTAAAAGGCCTCTGATCCATGCTCCGCGATCAATTGCAATGTGCTTTTTGCAGGTCAGTATGGAATGAAAACTCAGCTGGTGATGTCCAGACTTACCGCCCATATCGTGGTCGAGTCATGGTTTCGCCTAGTTGTAGCATGGTGCCGTTTGGGGCGAATTCCTCTGCAAAAATCGGATCCTCGACCAAGAAGTTGGTTTGGTTCTTCGTAGCTAGGTGTATATACTTGATGAGATCGGGCGACACTGTTTCGTAGTCAGTCCGGCACGTCCAACACCGCTTGAGGCACCACAAACCTTTGAACCCATCCTTGGCCATGTGTATCGCACCAGCCATGACTGTGTGCCATGGTAGCGACTATATCTGTCTGTTAATACAATCCTCGCTGGGTCATGGCATAAACTCACGCCGTATTTCTTGTGGGCATATTCCAGTCCGGCAAGCTCGCTAGGCACACCAGCCGAAAGGCCACCATAGACACTGCCGTCGACATTGCCCTGGTACATGTCCTCGTAGGCTGCTGCAGGCGCAGACTCGCGGAAATCGATCGCCTCGTACTGCCCGTCTGTATCGCGCACCAGCATGAAGCCACCGCCTCCAATGCCGGAGTGGTACATGCCGATGACGCCGACGCAGAATGTCGTCCCAACCAGGGCATCGACAGCATTGCCCTACACGGCCAGTCAGTCAGCGCCTCATCGGAATGATTAGACATGTATGTAAAGACGTACGCCTTGCGCGAGAATATCTCGCCCAATCTCGCTGCACTCCCGTGTCTCACTGGCGACGCCGCCTCTGTGCCCATCCTTCTGGCTGCTGAGGTACTGCTGGCTCAGTCCAGGCGGGATGATAGCCGAGGCAAGGCCACTGAATAGGCAAGCGGCGAAAAGGGCCAGGCCTGGTCTTTGGGCCTTCATGAGTGCACTGAACTCGATCAATCACTGCACAAAAAGAGAGTGCTACAGTCTGTTGGCGAGTTCGGTGCTGAATAATGATGGATGCGAAAGGCCGCTTTGCCGATCTCACCAATGAGTCTGAGAGAGTGTAAGTCGCCGCCCGATAGTCGATTCACAGCTCGATAAAGATAGATAACAAAACCCCAGAGAACGTGTCCTCTTTTATCTTACAGGCAACATAATTAGGACAATGAACGCTCATCTGGCCATTATGGCAATTTAAGTTGAGCTAGAAACACATCGTACGCCCTTATCAGCGTTAGTCACGCGCGCCGAGGGTGTGACGTGCTCCACGAGTTGGAGTATGGAGACCCAAACACAGTAACCAGTCTAGTCCAATTTGAGTATATTATTTAGGTTGCTGACAAGAGCGGACCATGACAGGAGGCTGTTCAAGTCTTGGTACTTTTCGATAGCAGCATCAATTGCATATTGGACTTTTGGAGAGAATGTCTTGACCCGGCCGCTTTGTATAGTACTTGCGCCTTGTACGGAGTATGTCTATTAGATGAGCTTCAAAAACATGTCGCTTCAATCTCTGTTGTGGCGCAAAAGGTGCCTTTGCCTAGATGCTTTTAGGCCATCATCTTTTGATCCCACTCTCTCCGTGAAGAGCTGGCAACCCTGCTCTGCTGTACGTGTAGGTTTCATGGACTCTTTGGCCCCCAAACCTATAGCACCCGAATGCCAAAAAGGTAACGTCTCCCATACTGGGAGTCGAACCCAGGGCTTGGCGGTAGCTTTTTGATGAAAGCGCCACATCATAACCGTTAGACCATATGGGATGAACATGAAAGTTGGCAATCTGATTTCTCATATTATATTCGGTAGTCATGCAATGCGAACCACATTCTCTACCTGGTTCATCAGCCACAAGCTGCCCACATCCATCAAGCTAGTTTCCTCCTTGAGTCCAACGCGGAAACAAGGTACCGGCTTCAACAATGGTCTTGACCATGCAAACAGTACCCGATGCTGGAGAACAAAAAAGGACATAAAGGGGTCGCTGGGTCGCCCAAGTGAGTAAATACCCGGTAGCTGTAGACCCACCGTCCGCCGGCACCAACCAATCATGCAAGGGCCAATTAGCATTTGAGATTTCACAAGCCATTTGATGCTCTAACTTTTTGAAGACACGACCTCACCCATCGACACACTCACCTCCATATTCTTAACAATGCTCTTATGAGGGCTTTTCGATTCGCCTCGCTCATAAGACCGAGGACCACTTCTCCCATCACTTTCAAATCATTCACGACCATGGCCTCAGCACAGAGTGGACATGCGCAGAAGCGCCAACATGGCAGCACGCAAGGAGGGAAATGGAAACCCAAAAAGACAAAGCGCGAGAAGAATATTGCGGAAGGCTCATCAGAGGACATCTTGCGACTAGACATACAAGCTTTGCTCAAATCAAGACCGACTATAGAAGATCCAGAGCCATTGCCGGAGCAAGGCACTCAAGTGGACATTGAGATCCTGGAACTTTCATCGACAGGCGATGCGCTGGGCATGATCGCCGGATCAAACCAAGTCTACGTGACCGAATTCGCCGTGCCGGGTGACACGGCGCGGGTCAAGGTGTACCGCCACCTGCAAGAGGAGAGCCGCACCATTGCCGACTTCATCTCCATCACAAAGCCATCACCGCTGCGGGATGATACGAGGATACAGTGCAAGTACTTTGGCAAGTGTGGCGGGTGCCAGTTCCAGATGCTGGACTACCCGGAGCAGCTGAAACTGAAGAAGCGCGTCCTGGAAAAGGCGTACGCCAACTTCTCCAACCTCCCAGCAGAGCTCGTCCCCACCATGGGCGACACCATCGGCAGTCCGCTCCAGTACAACTACCGGACAAAGCTGACGCCGCATTTTGACGGCCCGCCAGGCATGTTCCGCGGACGGGGCAAAAAGTCCAAGGCGCATTTCGACTCGTGCCCCGATATTGGCTTCATGCTCAAGGGGACGCGGCGGGTCATGGATATCGAGGAGTGTCCTATTGGCACCGAGGCGGTCAACCTGGGCATGAACCGTGAGCGAGCGCGCATGAAGGAGGAATACAAGAACTACACAAAGGGGGCCACCATCCTCCTGCGGGAAAACACCCAGCGCCTACCAAAGGGCAGTGCCGACATTCCGGAGACGCTTCCGCCATACACCACGAAAGCCGACAACGAGACCACTGTGGACATCAAGTCGTGCATCACCGACCCCAAGGGCACGTCCACCGAACACATCGACTCGTACGTCTTCACCAACCCGGCCAATTCATTCTTCCAGAACAACAACTCCATCCTGCCCAAGTTCACGGCCTTCATCCGAGAGCACATCCTCCCGCCCGCCCATCAGGGCGAGATCAAGTACCTCATCGACGCATACTCGGGCTCGGGCCTGTTCACCATCACCCTGTCGAGCGTGTTCCAGCATTCCACGGGCATCGACATTGCCGCCGACTCCATCGCCTGCGCTCGGAAGAACGCTGAGCTCAACGGTCTGAACGACGAGCGCTGCAGCTTCATTGCCGCCGACGCCGGCGAGCTGTTCAAGAGCGTCACGTACAACAATGACGAGACGGTCGTCGTTCTCGATCCCCCTCGAAAAGGCTGCGACGCCGACTTCCTCGGCCAGCTGCGGAGATTCGGGCCCAAGAGGGTACTGTACGTCAGCTGCAACGTGCACACGCAAGCGCGCGATGTGGGCGTGCTTGTTAGGGGCGAAGGCGACGGGTGGAGATATGAGATTGAGAGCCTGCGAGGCTTCGACTTCTTCCCCCAGACGGGTCACGTCGAGGGCGTGGCGATTTTGAATCGTGTGGAACAGTAGTCTAGGGTTGTGATTAATTCTAAATCTGACCCAACAATGCCTTGAGACCCTGTACTGTGACTTGCAGCACTTCGGGCCGCCGGCTCTTCTTTAGGCATTCCTTCATTGTGTCGACACCATCTGCGTCTTTGATCTTCTCCCGCGCTTGCTCGCCAGCAGCTCCCTCTGCCGTCACCATGTTATAGACAGTGTATACGCCGCGGTGGCGCAGATCCTCGTTATCGTCCACGCACATACCCAGCACTACCTTGACGCCACCTTCGCGTCCCAGAATACCGAGCACGACAGATTCGAAGCCCGTCAGGCTGGCCAACGCGCCACCCGCGGCACTCCGTGTGCCCTCATCTTCCGCATCTGCCAGTGCTAGCAGGATGTGAAGGCGGTTCTTTGCTTGTGGCGAGCCATCCGCGTACAACGCGATGCCCTCGGACGACTGCATGAGATTACACACCAGCTCCACCGCAGCCTTTGTCACCAGTGCATTGGATGACAACAGCTGCTCCTCGATCTGCGGCCAGGCAATCGAGATAATGGACCGCCGCACCTCGCCATCCTCAAGTGAGGCGAGGTTCGTCAAAGCCATCAGGGCCTCGAAAGAGGGCAACAGATCCCGCACCTCGGCAGCCGGATCTGGCGGCAAGATACTCACCAAAGGTCGTATCGCAGTGTTGATGGCATTTGCCCTGTTCCCTCCGAAAACTAAGGCTGGGTTTGTGCTGATCAGAATCCGGGCCAGAGCTTGCGCGGCTGTCCGGCGCGCTGCATCCTCTGTCTCAGGCAGTATGATCCAAGACTGGAGCAGAAGCTTGATAGCACCTTGCTGGGCGAGAGGAGCACGCAGAGCTTTTGTCACAGCTAGTGCATGAACGATGCCAATGATCAACGCCAGTGATGCCGGCGAGCCATTCTTGCTATGCGTTACTAGAACTGGCGTCACACCAGCGTCAAAGACAGATTTGCATCGCAGCGCCACATGCTCATCATCCTCCAAGGGATCCTGCCCCGCCAGCTTGCCCGCGGCGTTGGCGTATGCCTTGAGTTGCGCCATCTTCTTCTGTTCCTCCGTCAAAGCAGGCTGATATCGCGTTAAATTGCAAAAAATGCTGAGGACACCATATGTGGTCGAGGATTTCGGCTTTGCTTCAGAGAGGGTCGTCACAAGCCGCTTCAGGAGATCCTCGTTCTTGGCAATGCTCTCCTTGATTGGTGCTTGGAGCGAGGCATATGCTAGGCCCTCGATAGAATGTTGTTGCGCGTGATTGTCGTCTTGCAAGATCATTCGTGTGAACAGTCCAGATAAATTTTCCATTGTCGATACCGCCTCCTCGACTCGGGAAGATTGCCCATCAGCCGCCGCTGGCTTCGTGGGGACTGCCTTCGAGCTTTGTCAGTCAGCCATCGTTAACGAGAGCAATTCTCCACATCACTTACTCTTAGCTTGGCAAGAATGACAGCTGCCAGATTCTGAACCTGTTCCGAGTGTCTTCGCATCGAGATCGAGCCTCCTTCGCTTTGCAAATAAGGATCGTTGTTCATACTGCGAACCACCTCTGTTGGCTCCTGATCAACAACTTCCTCCAAGAACTCGACGCAATACTTTTGGATCGCCTCACGACAGTGCTGATTCATACAAGCTGCGTTGAGCATCTCCAGGCACGCGGTCTCGACCTTGCGACTCTTCCACTTGCGCTTCATGAGAGGCCCAAGGGACGGCAAAAAGCCCTCACTGAGAAACAACTGCGAAGTAAGATCCGGCACAATCGGAAAGATCTGTGAAGCCACGCAAAACGCGACAATGTAATCATCGTAGGTTCCTCTGTCAATCCGGTCAAAAAAGAAGTTCTTCAAGGCGTTGGCCCCCTCGTCGCCAGCAGCTTTCAGGTAGGCTGAGGTGGTCAATATGGCATGTCCACGGACGACGTCGTCTTGCCGCATATCAAGGTAACACACTAGTGTATCCATGCAGTCCGAGTCGATGAGTTGGCAGATACTGGGATGCTCCTTGTTCCTTTGCTGCGCCTCGGCATCCTCGTTGAGCAGCTTCGTCAAGGAGTCGAGGTCGAGACACGTTTCATCGTCTTCACGACCGCCCTCCATAAGACGCGCAAACAGAATCAATGTCTGGTCCTCGAGCGATGCCGCAGGCCCGGTCTGCCCTAGCGTCTCCGCAACCGATGAGGCCATGTTGTCGCGCTGATTTGGATTGGGCGTACTCATTCCCGAGACCTGTTGAGACGAGCCAGGAGAAGAGGCGAATCGGGGCCCGCCCTCCTCCTGTTGCTTCGAGACCAGGTGCTGAGGAAGCATCAAAGACTGCGGGTGGAATGTGTTGAGATGGTAGTTAACAAAGGTGATGTAGAGCGACGATGCAGGGGTGTAATCTGAATCCTGAAGCTCGAAACGGGATCGCCGGTCAGGGTCCAGATACGAAAACTGATAAGCTAGGAAGGCCAAGAATTCCAAGGCGCAGCGTAGCAGCGTTGGGGTCATGGGTTGAGATCAGTATTACATCTTCACTCCTGACTTTGCAAGTAAAGCCCTCACAATTTAACCTTTCTCGGCAATTTCATACAACGCAACCTCAGATCTCCGTCTTTCCTTCCTTTCCCAGGTTCCCCTCCATCGCCCCCGAATCTTGCGTCACAGTCACAGGGGGGACATCCGTGCAGGGTAAGCATTTCACCGATAGATAAGTTCCCTAGGTACGTAGCTCACAATCACGTGCTTTGGCGTGTGCGCCGCGAGGCTACAAGTTCATTTCGTCATTCATGCGGCTCCCTTCATGATATATCCCGACTGCGGCGCGTGGCTCTGAACATGGACGCAGTCGACAAGTCAGATCACTACGAGGTCGGCTCATATGAAGAGACTCCTTCACTACTTTCTATCATCATTGATACGAACCCACGCGCGTGGGCAGCGATTGGCGACACCCTCCCCTTGTCACGAGCTATTGCGAACATACTCGTCTTTGTCAATGCACATCTCGCCTTCAGCAATGCGAACCAAGTCTCGCTGATTGCGGCCCACGTCAACCGGGCTGCATGGTTGTATCCCTCGACGTCTGCACCGACCAAGCCAGCCCAGCCGAAAGACGATGGCGGCGACGTCGAAATGCAGGACGCTGCGGCGCCACCGCCGGGCTCCGCGAATAAATATCCACAGTTTGCGCAGATAGAGGCAGCTGTGCTGACGTCAATACGGAAACTCGTTGACGGCACGACGAAGCAGGACCTAGAGTCTACGACGACACAGCTCTCCGGCGCCTTGACGTTGGCTCTCTGCCACATCAACAAGGCCACCAGCAGCATGTCTGCCTCGGCCGTGAACGCAACGAGCGAAAACAAGACGAGCGATACTGTTCACATGGGACTCAAAGGCCGTATCCTTGTCATTTCCGTGTCCGATTCCGAACCCTCCCAATACATCCCCACCATGAACGCAGTCTTCGCCGCTGCCCACGGCCAAGTCGCCATTGATACCCTCTCTCTTTCGGGCGACGCAACTTTTCTACAACAAGCCTGCTATAATACAGGCGGCACATTTCTCGCCGCGCCTAGTCCGCAATCGATTCTCTCATATCTCATGTTTGGCTTGATCGCCGACACAGAAGCGCGCAAGTCCCTGGTTGCTCCCGCCCATGACACAGTGGATTTCCGAGCGGCCTGTTTCTGCCATGGCAAAGTCGTCGACTTGGGTTTCGTGTGTTCCATCTGCCTCAGCATATTTTGTGAACCACCAGAGAATGCCGAGTGCTTGACGTGCGGGACCAAGCTAGCCCTGGGTAACTACGGCTCAAAACCCCAAGTCGTGCCGAGAAAGAAGAAGAAAAAGAAGAGGCCTCTCAATGGGACACCTGCAGAGGGTACAGCAAGCGGCACGGCCACGCCAGCTTTATGAAAATAATCTGTGTATAAAATACATACGTTTGGTCTATTCTAGGGGGTTTAGTTCACAACAGTGGTGCTATGTGTGCATCGGCGTCCGGCAACAAGCTACGCCCACCTCAGTCCAAGCGAATCTTGCGCCCTCCTCTCGTGATATCAGCACCTTGAGACAAACGTGACATGGTGCAGACGGGCCGTTTGTCATTGCCCCCCATTGAAGCCAGCGCGAAAGATTCCGTGTTATGCGCAAAGTAGAAGTAATATCCACTCCGAGTCTTTTTGACCGTCATGACACCAATGGCGCCAGCTGAAGGACAGTTCTTGACGCCAGTATGGTTCATGAAGTCATTGGCGATGAAGGACTCCATGATAACATCGTCGTCCTCCTCCGGAACGTCCTTGCCGCCGGATCCCTTGCGAGTTCCGTGGTAGATACGCTCAGCGCAGCGTTGAGAAGCCATCGTCGTCGCCATGTGCTCGCCTGTGCCGCTGATTACAGTAGCAACGGAAACAGCCTCTTCATCATCCGGATCACAGGGCACGACAGCCGTTCCAATGCCTACAAGCGCCGCGGGGCCCAGACGGCCTCGATGCTTCATGCCGATCCCGCCAGACGATGAGCCAGCGGCAATGTAGCCCCTGTAATCGATGGCGATGGCGCCAACAGTATCAGTGATCAAATCATCAGCATGTGAGAGAAGTGGGAGGCCATATCTCGCCGATGGTGCCTCGTCCGTTGAGCTCGCGGGCCGCTTAGTGCCCCGTGGCTCGCCAGGTTGCTGTACAATCGACGAAGACGTGCTCTGGATACCATCAGACTGATCTGGCCGGAACACAGATTGTAGGCTCCCGTGATAGTTTTGTTGAAGGCCGGCCTGGGGAGCAGGCTCTCTCTGTTCGGACTCACTTTGGGAGCGAGGCAACTCTTCAATGCTGATAGACCATGGTCGGTCAGAAGAGGCGTGTGATTGGGAACGGTCCGCAGATGCGGCTGTAGGGATAGAGACTCGAGAGTCGGCTATGGCGGCGACTCCTGCTGGGCGGAACTTGTTGGAAATGTATTTCTCATTACAGGGTGAGTCCGGCTGTCCTTCGTTCCAGGTGCCGGCCTCAACTGCGGCGTCATGATCTTTGGAAAACTCGGGGCTTTCCGCAGGTTGGGACTCTGGCAAATCCAGTGCCGAACCCGTGCTATGTCCTTGAGTGGCAGAGGGTCTAGATCTTGCCTCAGTATGGTGAAGATCTTCCTTCCACCGAAGGAACCGGTCCCTCGCGTTCTTGGACACAAGGTGTTCGTTGGCATACGTGGCCATGCCATTCTCGACGGCGAACATGCGGGCCCCCTCGCCGACCAGAGCATTTGGCGGAACTCGATGCAGACTGAGTGGTAGGTTGCTCATGTCGAGAATAAGCTTTGCCAGAGAAATCGGATTGCGTATGCCGGGAACGGCACCGCAAGCACCGCTACGCCCAAGGTGATCAACAACGGTCGCGTCACACTCCACAGTGCCGTCAATAGACAGGTTCGATCCGTAGCCGGCGTTCGTAATGTCCCTGTCCTCGAGGATTCGAAGCGAAGCCTCAACGGCTTGGGTAGCGCTGGCGCCTGCTTGCAAGAAACGCATACCCATGCTGGCGGCACTGTCACCACGTCAGTCCTGATTAACGGTGCATGTGCTGCGGACATACGCTACGCAAGCTTGGAGATGGCTGCTCTCATTCTGGTGGCTGTGAAAGCCAGCGCCAGCATGTATGAAGATGGCAGGGACTTGTCTGGATCGCTGCCCTAGACGGAGCATGTGATCAAGGGCACCATCTGTGCCAAGCTGGTTGTTTGCCATGGAGGAAGGGACCTTGACATGATGACACTGGTCCATCCTCAGCCATGGGAAATGGAGGCCATCAAAGATATAGAATGATTCAATAACGATGCTGAGGGTGAAGCCTCAAAAAGGGGAGAACGTGTTGAAATGGTGATGATATGTCGAGTTTCAAGGTTGTGCAAATGTGAGTATTTAGGAGAGCAGTCGGAGCAAGGTTGAAATAGTTCACGATTCGGAGTAAGCTGCTACTGTTTAAAAGGGGGCAGCTCGCTCCCGCCGCATTATGGTGAAGTGCATATGCTTCGTTAGAGTGGAAGGCACGAGATTGGGCTTGCTATGAGTGAAGGCTAGTTGGATTTGAAGAGCAAATCTCAATGCATACGTAAGGCAGCTTGATCGCAGCTCTCACCATATAGCAGGTGTGTACGGGTAAGGTTGTCTAATTCGCCAGGAACACGTCTAAATATGAACAGGAGGAGCTCGCCAGGAACCAGTGGCTGGGGAGCAGGAGCAACATGACGTTGAGCGGCACTTCATTGTTCCGGTCGCTGCGCCAGGCTACGGCGGGGCTGTGGTCTTGCGAGACCAGCCACTTGAGAGTCGAGTGTGGCTGTTCCCCACCAAACGCTGGAGCTCCAGCCCACCAAGCACGTCAACGTAAGACTGCCCCAGCTCGACTCGACGACCTGCAGTGACGACGACCTCAACGACGACGGCCTGCCTCGCCCATAGCCGCGTCCATTCGGGTTCTCGGCTTTTACTCTTTCGTCTCTGTACTGGGAAATTGCGCCAAAGGCAGACACCCTCAATATGGCTAATCAAACTCCTGCCGTTGTCATGGACAAGTGAGCTTCCTCCCCGCACTTGACGACAACTACTGACGTTGAACCAGCGGCACTGGCTTCTCCAAGCTTGGTACGGGCATTGGATCCATTGCACGAAGGATTGGGCTGACTCTGTTCAGGTTTCGCCGGAAATGACTCGCCATCGTTCGTCTTCCCAACCGCTATCGCGACCAAAGGAGGAGCAGCGGGCAGCCATGCGGGTGCTGGGTCGGGACGTCCCTCGGTCGCCAACAAGCCCTCCTTCCTGACCGGCGGGGCCGGACCTGGTGGTCATTTGAGTGCGAAAAGAGGCACAGAGGATCTGGACTTCTTCATTGGCGATGAGGCCCTTGCCGCCTCGGGAGGACCTGGGTACGGGCTTCACTACCCCATCCGCCATGGTCAAATAGAGGACTGGGTAGGTTTGTGACCATGCATGGCATCGAACAGGCTTCTGACAGTTCCAGGACCATATGGAGCGATTCTGGTCAAACTCCATCTTCAAATACTTGCGCGTCGAGCCGGAGGACCACTACTTCCTCCTGACCGAGCCCGTGAGCGACCCGTCTCCGTTGGTATCGAATGTAGCTGACCATGCAGCCCCTGAACCCGCCAGAGAACCGCGAAAACACGGCCGAGATCTTCTTCGAATCGTTCAACTGCGCTGGAATGTATATCGCCGTACAGGCTGTGTTGGCCCTTGCCGCTTCGTGGACCTCGGCCAAGGTGACAGACCGCTCGTTGACGGGCACGGTCATTGATTCCGGCGACGGTGTCACCCACGTTATTCCAGTCGCCGAGGGATACGTCATTGGCTCGTCCATCAAGTCGATTCCCATTGCCGGTCGCGACATTACCTACTTTGTGCAGTCGCTGCTCCGTGACCGCGGCGAGCCCGACTCTTCTCTCAGGACCGCCTCTGAGATCAAGGAGGAGCACTGCTATGTCTGCCCCGATATCGTCAAGGAGTTTGCCAAGTACGACCGCGACAGGAGCCGCTTCGCCAAGCACGTCGTGCGCCACCCGAACGGTCGGGAGGTGTCGGTCGACGTTGGATACGAGCGCTTCCTCGCGCCTGAAATCTTTTTCAACCCCGAGATCTACAGCTCCGACTTCCTCACGCCTCTGCCCAATGTTGTCGATAATGTCATCCAGCAGTCTCCTATTGACGTTCGACGAGGCTTATACAAGAACATTGTGCTGTCGGGTGGCAGCACGCTCTACAAGGATTTTGGGCGTCGCCTACAACGAGATATCAAGCACTTGGTGGACACGAGGATCAAGGCGAGTGAGGTCCGCAGCGGAGGAGCGCGCAGCGGTGGTCTAGACGTGCAGGTCATCACACACAAGCGCCAGCGCCACGGCCCATGGTTCGGTGGCAGTCTTCTTGGGCAGACACCCGAGTTCCGGTCATACTGCCATACCAAGCAAGAGGTGCGTATATCCCATGTCGAGGCGACGCAGTCACTAATCGTGCGCAGTACCAAGAATACGGACCAAGCATTGTACGGAGATTCGCTCTCCTGGGTGGTCCGGGCGGATCATAAACGCACAAAAGGCGGAGAGGGCGACGTGGTGAGTGATGATTCCGATGCAGCAAAGAGCGCTTGCCATGGGTTAGATACATGTTCAATATACTACATACAGCTATTTGCTCGTGTCGACGACGTAGCGACCAGCGATCTTGCCCGCCTCCATGAGCTCGTATACATCCTGAAGCTTGCTCAGTCCCACCGTCTTGGAGGGCACCTGGATGAGGCCCCGACGGAAGAAGTCAATTGCCTCGGCCGTGTCCGCGCGGTTGCCGACGTAACTACCCTTGATGTTGATCATGCGCACGACCGTGTCGAAAACGGGCGCCGAGATGGACGCATTGGCCGGTAGCCCGATGCAGACCACGACACCGCGCGAACGAACATACTCTGTGGCTTGCTGGAAGGGTTTCTCGCTCACGGCGAGCAGCAGGCAGGCTGAAGGGCCCAGACCGTCCGGTGTCGCGGCCTTGACGTCCGCGACGAGGTCGTTGGTCTTTGTAAAGTCGATGAATGTCTGGGCCCCCAGCTTCTCCACGAGCTTCTTCTTCTCGTCGCCCCCGTCGATGCCGATGGCATGCAGACCCATGGCGGAAGCGTACTGCAGGGCCAGCGACCCCAAGCCACCGCCGGCGCCGACAATGGCGATTGTGTCGCCGGGCTTGGCCCCGGACTCCTTGAGTCCCTTGTACACGGTGATGCCGGCGCAGAGGACGGGCGCAATGGCCTCGAGGTCGCACTCGTCGGGGATCCGGGCGACGTGGGCGGCCTTGGCCACGGCGTACTGCTGAAAGGTGCCGTCGACGGTGTAGCCGCTCATGGTGGCCTTTGCGCACAGCGGCTCGTCGGCGCGCTGGCAGTACGGGCAGGCCAGGCACGAGCCGTTGATCCACTTGATGCCGACCTTTTGGCCAATCTTGAGTTCGGTCGCGAGCTCGCCGAGCTGCACGACGACGCCCGCGCCCTCGTGGCCGCCGACGAGGGGGAAGGGCTTGGTGGCCAGGGGCCAGTCGCCGTTCATGGCGTGCAGGTCGGTATGGCAGACGCCCGAGTACTTGACATTGACGAGGACCTCATCGGGCCCGGGCTTGGGCACGGGGATCTTCTTGTACGTCACGGCTATATGTTTGTCAGTACAAGTCGGCCTGCTGCGAAGACGGGGGGCCGGAAAGCGTACAGCCTTGCTTCTCAATCACCTGCGCCCACTGCTCAGAAGGGATGCTGGGTGACATGTCGAACGGGGGACGGACTTGTGAAATGACGGGAGTGTAATCTTCGGATGGTTGACTGTTTGCTTGTGGGTGAAATTGTTGCTGCTGGAATGAGAACAATGATTACGGTTGCTTCTCTGTCTTAAACTTTATGTGAATCTCTGAATCAGACCATATGGGCTCTTACATCATGCCATCGAGGGGAAGCTGCCCCTCCCCTTCTACGCTTGCTCCCAATCGTTCGAGCGGCAGCCGCCGGATGGGAACATATTCATGGGAGCATTAACTCCTCAGCTTCGGGTGACAGGGAATGCAAGAGAGTGGGCAAAGCAGGCGGGCGGCAGCTAGTGGTAGACGTTGGTGGACGGGAATCTCGGCCGTCGCGGACAGCGCTGGTCTTGGTGGCGCCAGACGTGCAGCTCGAGGCGTTCTGGAGGATGATTCGAGCTGCAGGACGTAGCATCCAGAGCAGCCCAGCCCCTCCGTGGAACCATGGAACATGATACATGGACCCGCGCTGGCGTCACGGACGATACTGGGGATAATTATGAAGTCCCTTGGGCCGAAAGTCAGTCTGGGGAAATGAGTGGGGCCCCCTCAGCCGCTGGGCCGGAGGCCACACGCCTACCAACCAACCACTCTATAACCTTTCCTGTCTCGTGATTCATTTACATGCGTTGATATGCGCGTCTCCTGACTATACGTAGCACGCATTTCTCCGATCGTCCGTTGCCGCCTATCTGTGACTTCAGCCTCTCTCCTGCAGAAAAAATGTTCGCTTGTGTGGGGTAATTTGGGACCTGTCGACTTGTCGCGATATGCACCAACGCTTGTCACGCGGAAGTCGGCAAGGTTCTGGCTAGGCGTGCACTGGATGTTTATCAATCGCCTCGGCTCGACTCTTTTTCACGGGGAAACGAGAGGGGAGAAAAGGGGGGAATTGGCCTCTGCAGGTGGATATATTGCAAGCTCGCACGCTATGCGACCCTCGGGGGAAAACCTATGTTCCAAGTCCCAAACTCCAAAATACAAAAGCACGGCCTGCTTGTAGCCTTACGCAGCGGCCGGCACAGCAACAGGTTGTTCCACGCCGTCGGCCTTGCCCGAGTTGACCTTCTTGCCGGTCTTGGCGATCTTCTCGAGGACGGTCTGGTACGGGAGGTCTGTGACGACCTTGGCCGTCTGGTTCTCGAGGGACACTTCGTAGGATTCGACGCCTGGGTTCAGGTCAGTGACGTTCCATGGACAGACGCGCATGCAGTGCAATGCAGCGCCGTGCGCGCAGGGCGTACGTACCCTCGAGCTTCTTGAGGACACGGTCAATGGCACCTGAGCAGCCGCCGCAGGACATGGCAACGTTGAACTCGTAGGTGTGCGACATGATGGCTTTCGACACGGTGGTTGTGTGGGAACGTCGGAGAGAAGTGAGAAGGGAGGAATGGAGAATGGACGGCGTTATGTGCAAGAAAAAACGCTGAATAATGCAGAAGGCGGCGGATGCAATAGGGAAGGAGTGACGGACATCCCCTTCCCCTCATGGCGGAGAGGGGACGTGGACCCCTTTTTATCGGGTCGCCGGCAGGACCCGCCCCGGCTCTCCGAAAGGGGACGTAGCACGTTGGGTCCACTCCGTCTTGTGAAACTTGCTCACGGAGATGTGCGCGGGTTTATTGTATCAATATGAAACCTGGGAAGAGTCTCCTGGACTGCTATCGTTTGGCTACTCAGTGTGAAACGTGCGCATCATTTATTCTTGTAGGACGTGCGTGCGGATCCTGACGTCGTGGTGTCGACCGGCCTTGTGCCTGTGCAGATCCGCCTACCCTGCATTTCTGCATTTCTCGGTTGTCGGTCGTACCGACTGACTGGGACCCCTCTTGATGGATCTCTGCAAAGTACTATAGTGTAATAAATGAACCTATGAGAATACGTAGTAGACTTCGATGCTGTACCATCATCGAATGACCTCCCTCTTCCTATAGACTCATCGATACCAGTACCATGCATGTCCTCCCCCTCCACCCCCTGCGAGGTCGGGCACCGTGTCGCCATCCACCACCACCGTGACTGGCACAATATCCAAGGTCACTTCGCCCTCGTCATTCGTGAACCGACTTGTAAAGTTGTCGCCCAGTTCGAGAAAATTGATGGCATCGCTCATCTCAGACGTCCACTCCCACAGACTGCCCTTTTCGACCCACCGCTTGTCCGATATCTCGTCGTCGATAACCATCTCGACCTCAACGTCTCCCTCCGCCGGCATTGCTTCGTCCTCATCGTCCTCGTCGGGCACGACATAGTCCGCGGGCACGGGCGGGAGGTATTTGAGGGTCCACTGAGGCTGGACGTCAATCTCCAAGGCGGCGTTGTACTCCTGGCCCCATGGGTGGTCAGGCAACTGCTCCGTTTCCCTCCAGAATATCTCTGGCAGGACCCCCCACGCCACATACACCCGTTCCATGTTGGGCATGTCCTCAATGGCCCGCACAATCATCTCGATGCTGTAGTACGCTGTGAACGCAGGTAGAAGCAAATGGCGTATCCGGCTCAGGCTGCGGTTTACCCAATGCGTGTCATCGTTTTGTTGCGCAAGCGTGAGTATGTCGGGCAGAAGTGTCCGCATGACTCCATGCCTCGGCAGGTATACGAGGTCCTCCTCAGGTAGGAAGTCACGCGTGAGAATGGGGTACTTGTACGGCTGGACAGTCTCCCATGTGAGCCCCAGTCCAGCCGCAAGCTCCTGTGTCACGGCTTGGGCCTCATGATTGACCACGTGAATCGCCCAGGGCGACGTGCACTGGACCTTGATGAGCGGATCTCCTCCTTGTGTAGCAAAGTACCAGCGGAAGTCAAAGGGGACCACGGCATTCCGAGGCACGCGTATGCTGGAAAGACTCGCCTCGCGCCAGATTTGCAGGCGGATCTCTGTGGGGAGTTGTGGAAACAACGTGAACATGATGACGGGGATGGAGATGCTGGTGTCTTTGTGTGTACACATGTGCATGCACAGCTCCAGATTCACGACCGTGATGATGTGGTGTGAGCTCCTGTCGCGGTAGATCGGCACCTCTGCAGTGGTGACGCACAGCACGCATTTCAAGTACCACGCTAGCTGGAGCTAACACTCCCGACGCATGAATGCAAAGCCTCAGATTCACACGACCATTGTACACACTCTATCCGTACATCGACCATCATCCCCACGCCACTCAGATGATCATGGACGCAGCGCGTCTCGACGCGCCACGCATGCCAACAGTACGAGCGGGAGTGCACCCACCGAAGATGACCAGGTTCAACCGACGCCCTGAACTCGTGTGGAAAGTTGTCTCATGGCTTGCTTGCTGCTACGGACTACACCTCTTTCACTGATCCGAATTAGACACTAGAACCTCGCCTCAACCTTCTTCTCCGTGTCCTGCAGCGCCCAGTCATTCGCCTTGGCCCGACTCCTTACCGACGTGGCCTGCGCCTGGGTGAAGCCCTTGGCCTCGACGGCCGGGTTGTAGCCGAGCCCATTCTTCCTGCCCACCGTGGCCGAGTCCATCTCGGGGGCCTCCTTTCCGTCGGCGCGACGGTACACGGTGACGACGGCGGCGCCGCCCAGACCAAGATTGTGCTGCAGGCAGTGCTTGGTGCGGGCGACCTGGCGGTTGTTGGCCCAGCCGCGCAGGTGCCAGACCAGCTCGGCGCACTGGGCGATGCCCGTCGCGCCGAGGGGGTGGCCCTTTGAGATGAGGCCGCCCGAGGGGTTGATGACGTATTTTCCGCCGTAGGTGATGTCGCCGCGACGGACGAGTTCGTGGGCCTTGCCCTTGTCGCAGAGCTCGAGGGCGTCAATGACGACCATCTCGTTGGCGCTGAAGCAGTCGTGCAGCTCGACGACCTGGCAGTCGCGCGGGGAGACGCCCGCCTCGCGGGTGGCGGTGCGCATGGCGTGCTGGGTCATCTCGTAGCCCATGAGGTCGATGGCCGACTTGGAGAAGAGCGAGGGGGCGTCGGTGGCGAGGCACTGGCCGGCAATCTCGACGGCCTGCTCCTTGAGGTGGGGGCGGGCGTCGAGGAACTCCTGCGAGACGACAATGGCCGCCGCGCCGCCGTCCGAGGTCGGGCAGCACTGCAGCTTGGTCAGGGGCCCGTGGATGGCGGGGGCCTTCATGATTTGCTCGAGCGAGTAGACGTCTGTGAACTGGGAGTAGGGGTTCTTGGGCGAGTGGGCGTGGTTGACGCGGGCGATCTCGGCAAAGTCCTCGGGGCGGGCGCCGTACTTTTCCATGTACTCGATGCCGGCGTTGCCAAACATCTGCGCGGCGCCGGGGGCGTTGGTGACGCCACGTGTCTCGGCCATCATGCGGTGCGTGGTGCCGACGGGGTTCTCGCGGTCGTTGAAGAAGCTCTGGAGGCTGCCGGGCATCATCTTCTCAAAGCCGACGACCATGACGCAGTCGGCGCCGCCGCTCGAGACGAGCTGCCGCGCCATGGCCAGGCCCGTGCTGCCCGTCGAGCAGTTGTTGTTGACGTTGTAGATGGGGATCTGCGTCATGCCAAATTGGTAGAAGACGCGCTGGCCGCAGGTCGAGTCGCCGTAGCAGTAGCAGGCCACGCCTTGCTCGACGTCGTCGTAGTTGATCTGCGCGTCCAGCAGCGCCTTGACGCCCGCCTCGAACCCGAGCTCCGTGTAGTCCACCTTGCCACGGGGCTTGATGAACTTTGTCATGCCCACGCCCACAACGTAGGCGGGCGATCGCTTCTTGGGGGCCATGGTAAGGGTTGTGCTTCGCTGGGTGATAATCGATAGAGTCTAGTGCAGAACGAGAGAAGAACGGAGAAGCCTGGGATTGAGTTGATGAGAACAACGTGCGGAAAGATGGATGAGGTCAGTCCAGGTCAGTCCGGGGCTGGTCTTGATGCACGGTATATGTACGTACATCGTTTACCCCGGCTAGCCGTGGGCCACTCATCATTCCCCGGTCCGTAAAGAGGAAACCAGCTCGGCAAGCGACCAGGGCCTCTGTTAGACTGCAGTTCGTTCTCCCCTCCTCCACCGTCTGGCGTCTCCGAAGTTGGGGCTCGAAATGCGGGGGAAGTGCCGAGGCTCAGCTGCCGCGGCTTCACGCGGAGAGGCGGAGGAGTGGCGGCCAACCTGTGCAAGAAAATCGTATAATTAAATCTCGATTCATCTAAATAAGGCATAAAGTCTCCGGGCGATCATGCGCTCGTCTGCTGACAATGCTGAGTGTTTGTAATCACAGGTATCGGACCCCGGTGTTCCGATCTCCCTACCCTAGAGAAGCGTGCTATCAACGTCTCTCCAGACACGAGAAGACCAAGAGTCGCCAGCCAGTATGAGCTGCCTCGTTGGTTACTTAATGTCTCCCTAATAGCATGGTTCACTGTATGTCCTGCGCCTCGCACCACGTAGCCCCTTGTCTATTCCCAAACGCCAAACCCAGCATAACATGGCTGGTACGTGATCAGTCAGTCCGTAGCAGAAGCAAATTAATCAATCATCCCATCCATCCCAAAACATCCACCCGTCCTCGTCAGCCGGGGAGCCCATCAGGTTCCCCGACGCAGGGTACGCATTCGCGGCCGGATACGCATGCTGCTGCTGCGACGACGACGCGGGCTGCGCCGTCGCCAACCTCTCCAGACTGAAGTTGGCCGCGCGCAGACACTGATCCAGGACGACACGCAGGCCGTGCGCCATCTCGTCCGACCGGGGCTCGGGCGTCCGCACGCTCTCCAGCACGAGCGAGAGGCAGATGATATCCTTGGTGTCGCCGGACTTGATGTTCTGAACCAAGAACCCAATCACCCTCTCCACCGACTGGATCAGCTGCGGCGCCGACCACACCGAGTCGTCCGTCGTCGCCGCCGCGCGCGCCGTCGGGTCGGACGGGTCCGGCTCCGCTGACAGCGCCTGCTGGACCGCCATGGCCGCCGGGTTGACCTGCGCATCGCGCACCTGGGCGCGGATGTAGTAGCACAGGCTGAGCGCGGCCTGCATCGCGGCGCTCTTGTTGCCAGAGTGGCACAGGTCGGCCACCTCCTCGTACTCGGGCATGCTGGGGTCCAGCTCCTCGATGCCAATGACCATCTGGAGCGAGTGGCGCAGGTAGGCACGCACGGCTTGCGGCGGCGCGCTGGGCGACCCCAGCACAAACGGCCGGTACAGGTTCATCAGGATCGTGCGGATGTGGGCGTCGAGCAGCCCGCGACACCGCCAGCGCCGTGCCTTGCGCGAGTCGGGCGTGGGCCGGTACCGCGGCAGGACGTAGTCCACGTGCTCTAGGTGCTTCTCCAGCTGACCCGCCACGTCGAGAATCTCGCCCCAGTCGCGCACACTGTCCAGCCGCGCGATCAAGCTGACCGCCCTCCTCCGCAGCGAAAGGGTCGTCGCCGCGTACGCCTGCGCGTGGTTGTCGGTCACCTGGTCAAAGGGTCTCGACGGGGGAAGCTCCGCCATCTCGGGGTAGATCTCCGCGTCGTCCAGGTTCCGCGGGGGCTTCGTCGTCATGCACTCCTCGTGCAGCGTCGACGGCATGTCGCAGTCGTTGGACACGTAAATGTCCAGGTTGATAATCGTCGCCCACAGCCGCCGCCGTATCTCCCCGTTGAAGGGCGTGATCCTGGACCCAAACTCGGACGGGTCTCGATGGAGGCCCATGCTCAGGGCCATGCGCACAATTGTGCCCAGCTGCGCCCATCCGTCTCGCGGGTGCTCCCTCGACGAGCGGACGATGGCGAACCAGAGGACCTCCACCTGCAGTGTGTCTATCTCGGCGAGGATTTTCCCTTGTAGATTGTTCAGCCAGAGCCTGACCAGTGCACACGCCGTCGGTAGGTGGGCGCCTTCGGACCGCTCACGACCCAGACCCCTGGACTTGGTCTCGTACCGAGATGCCAGGGCGAGGATGGCGAGGAGCTTGGGAAGGAACGCCTCCAGCTGCAGCGTGCCATCCCAGTACGCATTGTACTGGGCCATGAAGGAGGGCGCATGGATGATGCGGTAGAGCGTCTCGTGATTATCCAGATACCCACGAACGAGCCGGTCGCAGACGGGTTTTGGCGGCAGAATGTCCACCATTCGTTTGCGCACAGGCATCATCGAGTCCACAAATACGCTGATGGGCAGCATGGACTTTGTAAACTCGGTCCGCATGAGCTTGTGTAGCTTGTTGAAGCTCGCAAAGACCTCTCGCATCTCGGGGTCCTTGTTGTGGTGCCGCATAAAGTCCTGGGCCTCCTGGAACTGGCTCCATTGTCAGCTGGGTGCTCGCGACCACTCGCCATTGTGTCTATGGACCTACCAGATGCAGCATGACCCTGGGGCTGGACGGCCCGTAGATTCGCGTCCTGTAGCCACCTTGCTTGATGGACAGCCCTCTGGCCGTCGCGGGTACGACCTCGGGGGCCCTACTGGCACTCCCACTGGTATGATTGCTCGTCGTCTCGGGCGAGCTGGAGCCCAAAAGATGCTTTTCTATCCTCTCCATCCTCGTGGCCAGCTGCTCGAGGATTGGCAGTGTCTGCGCCGCCGTGATCTGCTGCTGCCCTGGGGTGCCCACGGACCCGCCGTTGCGCATATCCGTGGCCAGCCGCTTCGTCGGCCGTGCGGTCGACCCAATATCGGTGCCCTCCTCGTCCGAGGCGTCGGACAAGTTGTGATTCGAGTCATTGTCCGCGGCATACCGGCAGCCCCTGTTGGACTTTTGGCACTGTGAGCAGGGGCATAGGCGATCGCACTTGAGCTTGCGCTTCCTGCATTCCGTGCACGACTTGACGGGGCGCGGGCGCTTCACGCTGCGCGGCTGGGCCTGTGTACCGTGGGGGGTCTGCTGCGCCGCGGCGGGCTGGAGAGTCTGGTGCTGGTACGTGGTCGGGGCCAGCAATTGGTGAACCTGAGGCGTGTGACCCTGCGAAGGCGGCGTCTGCTGTTGCTGGGCAAAGGGGACGGCGGCAGCGGAGGAAGAGGAGGAGGAAGAGGAGGTGGTGGTGGTGGTCGCTCCTGTCGACGCAGCTTCGTATGGCTGAGGATGATGGCTCGGTGCCGGGGCGAGGCCCATGTCGGGTACAGGCTGGTAGGTATTCGCCATCCATTCATTCATTCATGGATTTATTCGTAAAGTCATCCATCCATTCAATCAAGGGCTGGTCCGTTGCGAGTTAAGGACGGGAGGCGATGGATGAGCCACGTGCAGGACGGCGATTGTAGGCCAGGCCAAAGGCAATCAGGATAAGAGTAGCGCAGGTCGCGAGTCGGGTCTGCGTGGGGACATGTCGGTTCTTTCGATTCGGTCTCTATAATGCTGTCTATTGTCGCGGGACGCAGGGCTTCTGGAGGGGAAGTGGGCGGTAGACTGGTGATGCAAAGGCTGGGAAGCAATTCCAATGGCGGACCCTGGGGGGGTCAGAGTTGGGAGGCTGGGAGCACTTTGGGCAGGTGAAGATACCTTGGCCACCCACCTGGGAGGTCTCAGCCGAGCTAAGATGCTGCACCTTAGGTACCTTACCACTAATCAGGTACCTTCCTCACTTGGTAGCTTGGAAACGCGAGAAATGACACCGGCTAGACTCGACTGCATGTCACTGCAGCAATCAGTACATGCGCCGATCACCGCCGTCAGCAGCTTTGTTTCTGTTTCTGACAGTCAGTCAGTAGTCAGTCTGCCTCCCACCAGCCAGCCACTCGCCGAAAGATCAACAAGGATGGATTTGCAATACCAGCAGGGCGTGCCAGGCAGACGCCGCAGATCAATCATTCCCAGCACGGTGTCTACTGTTTAAGTAACCGTACCGGGCGGAGCGCGATCATAACACAAAACGCCGAATCCGTGGCTGGACGCTCCTCGCTACGACTGCGATGGATCAGCTTGCCAGAAACATCAAGCATTCACAACTTCCCAGTCCGGGATACCCGAGCTCAACAATTAAGTATACCTACAGAAGAACATAAGACGCGCACGGACATGGAGACTGAGAAGGAACGTTGGTCGGGACTCAAAAGTCAAGACCCAGCATCCATCCAATGGAACCACGGTCGTACCCTGCACGGTGCACCTGCAGTTGTCGGCGAGCTCCACGATGCAGGTTCCCGAAGGAATCAGTTGTGAATGATTCAACTGAAAATCGCTGGGGGACAGTGATCACCAGCCACGTCAACGTACCGTGATCGCGCAATGCCTTTGACGCCTGTGCTTGGCTGGCTGTTACTTCACACATCCCAAAGATCTTTCTACAAGAGGTACCTCACAAAGCCTTGCATTCCTCGGCTGGAGATATCTATCCTCAAGAACACCAGGCAGGCAGCAAGTGTCATGACCAGTCCTTGGTTCATGACTACCTTAGACTTGTACCTTGGGTAACTATCGATTACCCAGCCACGGCCCAACTACCAGGCTGGCGGCCCCGGCACTTCAATGCGAGGAACACGCTTGGCAGAGAGGTTAGACCGGGGAGTAAATCAACATTGTGGCATCGTGAGGTTCTCGAGAAGTCGAGGCTGAGCACAAGCTATTATTACGACGGCCATGCTCCGGGAGGACCCTCCCCTGGCGTTTCGTCCCCATCGTCGGAATCATCATGATAGGCGTACTCCGCCTGCTCATGCTCCTCCTCGTGCGCATACTCCTCCTCAGGCGCACCATCCCCTCGCAGCATCCTCATCAGCGTCTGCACGATCCCAGGGGCGTTGGCGCGCCGCGCGTGCTCCTCCAGGTCCTGCCGCAGCTCCGGGTCGTCCATGTCGAGCATGTCCAGCTCAGCATTCTCCTCGTCGTCCGGAGGGATGCCGGCGAGGCCTTCACCGCCGCCTTGACCGTTGTTGTTAGCCCGCCCAGCTTGTAGCCGCGCCTGCTGCCGTTCTATCAGAGCACGGAGCTGTGCTTCCATCTGGTTGTCCATGGCGCGCGTGCTGGAGTTCCTATCCCTCCACGGCATCCGGCACCCGTCGCCCGTGAAGATGTTATCCTCCTCGGGCGGCGGCAGCGGGTCGAATTCGTAGTTGGGCTGCATGTCCAGGTACTCGCGGGGCGCTGCTGCTATGATCGACGTCTGTCCTTCGAGATACGCCAGCCTGGTGGCCCCCAGGTCCGGGGGCGCGTCGTTGGCGGGGAGCTGTGCCGTGTCGACCTTGTCCAGACTCTTTGCCACCTGCTGGAGCAGCGAAAGAGTGGCCGTGTTGTTCCAGAGATCCTTCGTCTGGTAGACGTACAGCTTTGTCCAGAACGACCGCGCATCCGTGTCCGCCGAGACGCCCCAGATAGAGGGCGGCGCGTCCAGGTTCAGTTCCTGGTATAGAGCGCAGTACAGCCAAGGCAGACGTTGGATCCCGGCGCGGAGCTCCGCCTTTGCGCCCTCCGTGTCCTTCATCTGCAGCCTGGCCAGCACGAGACTCTGCCGGAGGTAGACCGTGTCTCGGTTGTCGCTCGTCTTCTCCAGCTCGTCGATAAAGTCCACAAACCACTGACCCTCGTAGGCACGGATCGCCAGGAAATGCAGAAAGTGTCGCATCGCGTACGGGTCCTTGTGGTCAAAGGAGAGCAGCAGCTTCGCCCACTCGAGGGCGGTGCGGTACGTGCCCTTTCTGATCAAGCTCCGCAGGTAGTGATAGCCCGCCAGCCATAGCTGACGATTCTCTGGTCGCCTAAAGTCTAGTCGTGCCTTGCCGCGCTCCAGATCCTGCCGAAAAGCGGTGGTGGCAACGCGCCCAAACGTGAACAATGCCCTCTCACAAAGCTCTGCCGATAGCGCCATGTTCTGATCCTGTTTGGCTACGGCGCTGACTTGGAGCAGGGTCGAGACATGGTAGGCTCGACAGAGGTTAGTACTACTAAACCCGACCAAGTCAGTCAGGAGAATTGCACTTACGAACTTGGGCCAGGAGATGCACGATGCGCATCGGATCACCCATCTGGACACAGCTGAAGAAGAATGTCTGAACAGCATCGTAGCGATTGTCGTGCACGTAGGCATACTCGGTAGTCCCGTCCGCCCTCTTTTCAAGGACTTCCATCGTCAAGCCACCCGCTGTCGCTCGGGGCCAGTGTTCTCTTCCCTGGATAAAGACATTCCTCCGCAGCGACACCTCGGGCAGCTTTTTCATGCCGGGCGGACCCCGAAGGAAGGTCTCCAAGTCGACATTTTGCTGACGCCCACGACGCTGACGCGTGTTGCTCGCCTCGCGCTGCTCCTCAGCGGCCGCAGACTCGATGACCTCCCGCCCAAAGAGCTGGCGCATCTCGTTGATTGCTCTGAGATGGTGCGTGTTGATGCTGAGAAGCTCGTTGATTCGTTGCTGCGGTTCGTGGGCTTGCCCCGTAGAGGCGTCCGCCCGTGGCGCGGCAAGCTTGAGTTCTTGAATGGCCTTGTCGATCTCGTCCTCGTCGTCCTTCGCGGCTGCAGTTTCTACTTGAGACCTGGCATTTGCCTTCTTCTTCTTCTTTTTCTTCTTGCCCGCCTTTATCGCAGGCTGTGACGCTTGCTGCTCGGAAGGTTTACTGTCGGGCTGTGGCTCCTCCGGTTCGTCATCGTCGTCGTCGTCCCCGTTGTCGTCTCCATCGCCGCCAAGGGCAGCAAACAGGCTGACCCGCGGTTTCGCAGCCGGGGCTGGGCCAGGACTTTCGTCCTCTGAACTGGAAGCCTCAGCTGAAGGAGCCGCATCTGTGTTGCCGGCGAGTTCGCGCTGCTTCTGCAGCTTGCGCAGCTGTCTGCTCGACATGGTTGGAAACGTGTCCCGCGGCAGGAGGTTAGGTTGGGAGGGAGAACAAAATGCAGAGTCCCGAGCCTATTGGACCAAGGCAGGAAGTCAAGTACAGGAGTGTAGTACAAACACATGGATATGTAGGAAGACACTTACAGCTCCACGACGGCGAGATTTTTGCAGTAGTTGAAGTTAAGTCGAATGTGTCATGCCGAGCTATGACGTTTGGTGGGGCAGCACCGCAACTGCCAGGCAGGTACTAATTAAGGTATCTTCACATTGGTCTGCGCACAGCCAACTTCTAATGATAATACCACAGGGGTTCGACAACTGAGAGGCACCTCAAATGACTTGACGAGTGTATTGATTTGCATCGGCCAGTCACGCGAGGAGACCCGTATCCCAATGCTCAGACGCCAAGCCGAATTCTCCCCTTTCTGCGTTCCTCATGACTGTCTGTCCTCAGTTGCCCCCATCCACACCCGGTCAACAGCCAGCCTCTGGCCGTACCCTATGCGTGATCTTTTGTTTCCCATTGCTCATAAAAATGTACCCCCAGTAAGGACCTTTCTGAATCATATCTCGCTCAGTGCTATCCCAAACGTAAAACCAAAACGCCGGAAGCTCCGTGCTAGGCAAACCGACTCGAGCGAGCGAGCCTCGCACTCATCTGGTACTAGTTGTACACGTAAAACGTCGGAAAGGTCAGACGCAAAATGGCATGGGCCAGCTATTGTCCCTCGACCGCCTGGTACTGCTGATTTCCACCGCGCCCTCCACGTCCTTGACCGCCACGACCACGACCACCCCGACCGCGTCCGCGACCACGCCCGCGACGGTGCCCGCCGTCTACACTGCCTTGACCGAAGGTCTCCATGTTGCGGCGCTGTTCCTCGTCGCGCCACTCGCGACCACCTGGCCGACCACCACTACTGATGTCGGCCCGATCTTTGGCTTCGCTCGAAATGTTGTCAAAGAACGACCGCGTTTTGTTGTAGGCAACAGGCACATCCTCTGGTTGTGGAACCTCGGGAGCCGGGACCTCGCCACCGTTCGTAGTCTCACCAAGTGGTGAGCCAGCGATGGCCTCCTTGATGAGGTCGTCCTTGTTGAACTTGGCATTGGCTTGGGCAAAGTCAAAGTCCGAGTCAGGGACCTCCACCTTGGCAGCCTGACCCTGAGGACGACCGCCACGCCCACGGCCACGGGGTGCAGATGCTCCGCCACGGGCGGCACCGACACGCATCTCGTTGACCTTGTTTGTAAGGTTGTCCATTTGGTTGGCACCGCCGTTACCGAGCTGGGCCATGGCCACAGCTACCGCAGCACGAGCGGCACTCGTGGCATCCTGAACGCTTCCAGGAGCTGCTGACACCGTTGTTTCAACAGCAGCCTTTGGTGGCTGTTGCTGAGCAATGGGCGGCTGGAAGGGCTTCGTCAAAGAGCCGAGGGGAACAACTGGGTTCACTCGGTTCTGACGAGGACCGGCAGGAGGTGCCTTGTTGGGCACAGGAGCCTTTGCTGCTTCCCCGGCAAGGTTGGCAGCTGTATTCTGGACCTCTTCAGTCGATGGTTTCGACTCGACGGGAGGGGCTGGCGCGTTTGTCGGCGGGCGGGCCGCAACTGGCGACCGTTGGGTCGGCTTGGCCTGCTGCGGCGACTGGTCGGCAGGACCTCGAGAAGCTGGCTTTTGGTCGTGGGGTCCACGCTGTTGATGATGACCCGGAATGCCGGGACCAGGAGGACCAGCAGGACCAGGAGGACCAGCAGGGAATGGCTGGCTTCCCCAAGGCCCAGGGCCAGGTCCGCCAGCACCTGGAGGGAAGGCTGGCCCAGGATGACCAGGGCCAAACCAGCCAGGTGGAGGAGGGTATGGCATATTGCCAAATCCCTGAGGGGCCGGAGGAGGGGGTCCACCACGCCCCCAGTTGCCAGGAGGACCGTAAGAGGGGTCAAATGGTGGCGGGGGCATGTTGTACGGGTTGAAGTCAGGACCTTGCCCGGGCTTGGGTCCTTGAGGCCCAGGCCCAGGAGGACCGGGAGGACCAGGGCGATTTCTTGTGGCCTGTGGTGATTAGCATTTGTATGGTAACGTATGCTTCTCGCATCAAAGTGATAGAAGAATTGCTCTCGATCAGAAGGAAGGCAACGGAAAATTTCCACATGGTTTTGCGCTTTCAGGTGACAATAAAGATTTACATCCGAAATATTTCATCATAGGAGAGAGACGTTGCGGGATGGAGGGATTGGGCAACTTACTCCGACGATTGCTGGGTCATCAGGCATCGCTGGGGGCTGATTCTCCTTGGCGCCCGGACGCTCCTCGATGCGGAGGTCCTTCACATCGCTTCCACGGAAGACAATGTATTCGTAGACGGAGTCGGAAGGGCCGACCTCCTCCTCTGGGCGCTCCTTGCGGCCTTCTGTCCCGTAGGAACGTACATTCTCAAGTGACACGGTCGATTCGTCAGAGTTGATCTCGTGGAGGACACCAACGTAGCTGGTCAACGTGTCAATGGAGCTCGGAGGCGCGTGGATGGTCACGCATACCGAATGTCGCTCTTGGAGATGAGCGAGATGCGAGAGCTGCAGCACCGTCAGCGCGAGTCACATTGGGCTCCCCAAGACCAGGCATACCCTAGGAATTCAGACATCGCGGTCGCTAGTCAGTTGCGTTCAGCACGCAACGAGCTACAGGGAAAGAGCCCGACTCGGCGTGGCTGAGAAAACAAAAGAAATATGCGCGAGGTGGAGCAAGGATGCGAGGGGACGGAAGCGCCAACGCTCACTGCGCACGGGCTAGGTGAGGTGGTAGATTAGTGAGATGGTTATTTATTTAGTGCAGGTTTTGTGGTGGTGAAAAGATGGAGGCTGGAGATTCTTGTTGTGTGAGGGACTGGAGCTTCCGCGCTAAGGCGGGAGATCTTCGGCTGTTTGTTACATAAGTCCACAGGCACATGAGACGCTCAGCTTCCATAGCATGGCATTGTAAGTTTCAGCAATCAATTATGTACGAAATAATCCGCCCATTGCTATCTCTAAAAGGCCCTTGAGGTAATCCATCCAGTGCCATGAGCGAGTGTGAATGATAATGATTCCGGAACGCCAAACAAGCAAAACCATATAGAATCACCTAAACTTGCTGTATACAACCGCGATGATGAGAATGACGAGGACTGTGATGATGGCAATAGTGATCACCCGATTGGTAGCCATCCTGGAGTTTTGTTAGCTTCACCAGAGATGCTACTCGCAGGAGAGAACGCATTACCTACGAGCCATCCCCCGCAAAGTCTTGATGCTCCTGTCGACGTAGCCCTCGCTTTGCAACAGCACATCGTGGGTGTGATTGATGGTCTCGCGTTGCCTGTTGAGGTCCGCAAGTGTGCCGGCGCCGATTTCCTCCGTTTCGTTGGCCAGTGCCATACTCGACTTGAGGCGCTGACTGCTGCGCTCGAGACGGTCCGTCCCAGACAGGAGCTGCTGGCGCTGCTCCAAATGAGCGTCCGAGGAGCCAGCCGGGTCATCAGTGTATCTGGAACCGAAGAGCGCGGATCGGTCCGAGGATAGATTGGCGAGCTTGCGCTTCGCGGCGTCGATATCGGATTCGAAGTTGCGAAAACGCTGGTTCACCTTTGTCCTCGCTGATGTCGGGATGTTCTGCTTTTCTAGGCGCATCTGCCCAAGCTACAACTTGTCAGTCATGATGCAGACCATGCTTAGGCTCGACGTACAATCTCATCGGCCTCTTCCGCTGCTCGTTCGGCCTGGGAGAGGGCAGCTTTTCGGGGCTCGCCCGACAGCTCGGGAATCTGGTCTATCTTTTGCTGGAGATCGGCCTGAACAAGCTTCAGCTCTGCCTCGTATGAGCCAAAGAGCTCAGAGCCGGCATCGGTATCGAGTGGGTTCGACATGATTGTAGGTATTGAGTGACGGTTCAATAGGATGGGATCGCTAGCAGAGGACAGCGTAGGGGACGTTTCGATGGATCGTAGGAATAGATGATCACCTCGCTGGCTTCAAACATGGGCAGAAAAGAACAGAACGTCGAATATCGAGTGATTGATGCCTAGACTACCTCTTGGAAGTGTTCGTCACTGGACGCATGCGCCTTCCTGATCGATGTCATGCTACGGCTAAACTCGGGGCGTCGCTCCACATAGATGTGGCTGAGGTAGCGGCACGTGACGAGCGGCCCCGTTCGCAGTGTCCCTAAAACCGAAACTTCGAATCCTGCTTTTTCCCCTTTTCCTCTTCTATCATGAAAGTTGAACCCCCGGAATATGAAGAAAATAGGCTCGCCGTCTTGACTTCTGTCTCATGGCGTAGAGTTGTATTACCCGGGCAGAATAAAAGGTGCTTCTAAGAATTGGCAACTCGGTCTTCCGTTGTCCGATCCCGTTGAGTGTCCAACATATTTAAGCCCAAGGCATCAAAGGAAGATGATCTATGCGCGATTCGAGTCGCTTTAATGTCTGCTCGAGGATACTGCTTCGACCGTTGACGTAGACGCATAGTACTGGTATTCTGGTCCTCACGCAACGCCTTCGACTGAATGTCCAGTTGTCACCACAGACCGTTGAGCCAATTGGTGCCGCGATTGTTGAGGAACCCCTCGGGAGCTATATAGTCGCCGAGTCGATCTGCCCAGGCTCAAGTTTTCAACTCGCAGTGGGCCCCCCCCGGTCATCGCGCATGTGCACCTGAGCATTGTCGCATAAAGGAAGCGCTTCCCCAACATGACTCCCAACGCCCATAAGACCTCGATGGGGTCGTGATGACTTCTAGGTCTTCATATCCATGATTGGGGGCGCCTTCGCCCGTCGAAACTACTTTCCAGCTCTAACATTCGTTTGCGGCCAAGCATGGCACCACAACAGCATGTGTGAGTTTTGTCCTACCGCATTCCTGATTTATGCATGTTCCGGTCGTCTTCGTCATCGAATCAGCATCCGGCACCCATTCTGCATGAGTGGGTGTGCGAGTGTCGGTGACGGTGACGGAAGCTGCCTGCTGCGGCCTTGTGCGGTGTGGCTCTTCATTACCTGGTGCTATTCAGTGTAAAGAGTACAGGGAACGTCTGGCTGTCCTTGATATGGTTCTGGTAGCGCGTCGCGACCGCAAGTTTTGTCGCGTGCTTCGCTTCTTATAGTATCGCGGTCCTACGTTCCAGAATCTTGCGGTCCTTGCCTCTCTCCGCTATGAACCATGTTCACTCTCAGTGTGCCGATTATTGACCCATTCCCCAGGAAAAAGGTTGCTATAGTCGGCAGCGGTTGCTCGGGAATCGCTGCTCTTTGGGCGCTCAACCGGACTTATCACGATGTCTACCTTTATGAGGCTGCGGATCGCCTCGGCGGGCACACAAATACCGTGTCCTTGAAGAAGGGCAAGTTCGCGACGCAGGTTGACACTGGCTTTGTTGCGCTCAATGCGGCGACATACCGTAAGTCGAATATTCTACATACTTATCTGGATAAGTTGCCTAACCACTTCAGCAAACTTTATGAGCTTCCTTCAAAAGTTTGACATCCCACTTGAGCCAACAGAGATGGACTTTAGCATCTCAAGGGATGGTGGTCTGTTTGAGTGGGCGAGCTCGAAGTGGAGCGCGATGTTCAGCCAGCGGAGGAATATCCTGTCCCCTAGGATGTGGCGGCTACTCTTCGACGTCGTCCGTTTCAATCAATTCGCTGTTGACCTGCTCATGGAAGATGAACAGGCCAGCAATCCGGAGTCAATTGGGCAATACCTGAACCGCGAAGGCTATTCTGATGCCTTCCAAGACGAGTATCTCATACCCACGATCGCAGCGGCATGGAACACCAGCCCTGATAACTTCTCCCTCGACTTCCCTGCATCGACGCTGGTCAGGTTTCTGTTTGTGCTCTGGCAATGTCGCAAGACAACTCAAATACTGACATTTCGCAGGTGGAATCATCACTTGCTGTCCACAGTGTCCACTCGACCGCAGTGGCTCACGTTGAGGGACGGTTCGAGAACATACGTTGACGCCGTCATGAAGGGCTTTCCTCCGAATCACTTGTTTCTGAAGACGGCAGTGCGCAGTGTCACCAATGGTACAGACGGACGCCCGGAGCTACACCTGGAAAACGGTCGAACCGACGTGTTTGACCACGTTATCATTGCGACACATGGAGACCAAGCACTCTCTCTCATTGGAGCTTCGGCTACGCAAGAGGAGCGTGCTGTGTTGTCAGCCTTCACGACGACGCAAAACGAGGTCGTGCTTCATTCAGACCCATCTCTCATGCCTACCAGACGGAAGGCATGGGCAGGACTCAACTACGCGACGCAAACGTCGAAATTGCGAGGATATACTAATGTCGATGAGGTATCGCTGACGTACAACATGAACGTTCTGCAACGGATACCTAAAGAACCCTTTGGGGACGTTTTCGTCACACTCAATCCTCTCCAGAAGCCCCAGAAGTCGCTGACTCATGGCTGGTATTACTACTCCCATCCACGCCACACACTCAAATCAATAAGAGCCCAGAATCTCCTGCCAAGTATACAAAATAAGCGTGGGATAAGCTACGCTGGCGCATGGACGAAATATGGCCTTCATGAGGATGGCTTCAGCAGCGGACTCGCCGTTGCAACTGAGCACTTGGGTGCTAGGCTCCCGTTTGAGTTTAAGGACCCGACTTATAGTAGGGGCAGGGCGCCAAAGCTGGGGCTGTTTGATCACATCTTGCGTCTAGTCGTGCTTCTCATCCAGGTGTTTCTGATACAAGTGGTCGAGCGACTCGTAGAGTCTGGGAAGCGCAGAGCGAAGCCGTACGTAATGGGCGCGGCGAAGAAAGTCAACGGCAAAACGACATAAACCTAGGGACCTTTTCTTGTACGATCCTGTTGCTAATACATAATAATGTGAACAAATATAAAATCTATCCCGATACGAAAATTATTCATGTGGTGAACATCAAGAGCAAATCGATGACTCGGCCATATCGGCCTTGGCGGTTCCCGAATCCCGACATGGAAAATGATCCTAGCCAAGAGCTCCAGCAACGACATGACACCACCACACCAACCACAACCATGAGTGGCGCTTCGCGGTTACAACGAGGCTTCACGGCGGCGAGCACCTCGTCATCATGGGCGTGCCTACAGTGCTTGCGCGCGCGCCCGCAGCCGACCCGAGCGACGAACTTTACGAGCGCCCTACGACGCAACATTGCAAGCTCCACGACGCGAGCATCGCAACAGTCTCGCGCGCAGGCGCAGGGTCAGGCATATTCAGAGTCCATGGCAAAGGTCCGGGCTCATTATGACAAGAAAAACAAGACGGTCATGTACGCAGGAATCTGAGCCCACAGCCGGGATGAGCAGCAATGGCTAACGCAGGATGGATAGGTTCTACACAATAAGTGCAATCCTAGGAACTGTTGCCTTCTCCTACGGCTCAGTGCCACTGTATAAGATGGTGCGCTCCCACTTTGCATCATCATATTACTGGCTAATGTCATAGATCTGCCAAACTACCGGCTGGGGAGGTCAACCCATCCGCGCCCATGGCCCGGACGACACCGATGGCGATATCTCGAGCCGGGTCATCCCCGTCACCAACGCCAAACGCATCAAAGTCACGTTCAACGCTTCGATATCAGACACGCTGCCCTGGAAATTTGTTCCTCAGCAGCGTGAAGTGCGCGTGCTGCCTGGTGAAACCGCACTCGCCTTCTATAAAGCCACCAACCACGGTGATAAAGACATTATCGGCGTGGCCACGTATAGCGTCACGCCGGCACAGTGTGCGCCGTACTTCAGCAAGATTCAGTGTTTCTGTTTCGAGGAGCAGAGGCTCAATGCGGGCGAGACGGTCGACATGCCTGTCTTCTTCTATCTGGACCCTGACCTGCTGAACGATTTGAACATGAAGGGAGTCGAGACTGTCACGTTGAATTATACCTTCTTCAGTGAGTAACCCTTGCAGACTGATGAGTTCGTACTAACGAGACGCAGAAGCAAGGTACGACAACAATGGCAGATTCCAGCCACCGGCAACAGTTTAGAGACTTGTTGGCTGTTACCCAATGTATCCGAGCAATGTACACTACGTATATAGACAATGTAAAACAACACTCTGTACTCAACATGCAAAGATCTCATGTGCGCCTCTCGAGCAACTCACGCAGCCTCTGCAACATAAAGTTGCCGATATTAGGCCATGGTTTGAGCATCCAAGAGTCCTGGGCTCAATCCGAATGCGGACGAAAGCAAATGGGGTCTCATCGGTAAAAGGCTCACTAGCTGTGCCAAAGCGGCGCCGTGCTGAATTGCTGGTAGGGTATCAAATCACGTGAGCGATCCACCTTGGAAATCCCGCCCACAAACTCCACACACGAAAATTCCCCTGGCTGGAAAAGAACTTTTCGAAACCATTCCTCTCCATCACGCCCATCGTCAATCACGTCGTCGACCATACTAACCGCCAGGATGAAGTTCAGCAACAGTATGTCCCCTAATCGATAGATTCATCAAAGTGCCATGCTAACAAGCAACAGTGGTCGCCTCCTCCCGTCGCAAGAGCCGTGCCGCTCACTACAAGGCCCCTTCTTCCCAGCGCCGTACCATCATGAGCGCTCCCCTCAGCAAGGAGCTCCGTGAGCAGTACAACGTACGCCCGTCCTTTACCTACACACTCTCGCACTGCATGTCATAACACTCTCCAGGTTCGCAGCATCCCCATCCGCAAGGACGACGAGGTCACCATTGTCCGTGGCTCCAACAAGGGTCGCGAGGGCAAGGTCACCTCCGTGTACCGTCTCAAGTACGTGATCCACGTCGAGCGCGTCACCCGCGACAAGGCCTCCGGCCAATCCGTCCCTCTGGGAATCCACCCCTCCAACGTCGTCATCACCAAGCTCAAGCTCGACAAGGACCGTGAGGACATCCTGAAGCGCTCCAAGCAGGGCCGTGAGCTCAAGGCCACCGGCAAGGTCTCTGCTTAAGCGAAGCGTGCTACACACGAAAACCCAAAAATGACTGGACTTTTACACCAATGGGAATTGCGACAAACTTTCATGAGAAGCATAGGAACTGGGCATGATACTCCGGCGTTAACTTTGCGACTGGTTGGACCGGATCAAGGGTAGATCAATTGAGAATTTTACCGTTCTCAATGGCCGTTTCACAGCAGTGTCTGTGAGATGTTCCATGGGAGGCGTTTCCCGAAGTCCACATCTGTCGCATCTTCGCGCACACCGTGTCGTGAATGTCCTTGGCCATGTGTCAAGTGTAGCTCTCGAGCTGGCATTGATCATGTCAAAATACGCTCTAATGTTCTGTCAAGGGAATCACTAGGTGAGTCTCGTAGTCCCGCCGGTTTATCTCCGCGCCGACCACACTCAATGGTTGTCGAGGTAAACATCCGGCGAAGAGCAACCCCAGTAAGGACAACAATAGTTATCATCGTCCCTGCTCTCGTCGAAGATGTCCACTGAGGTTATATCCTGTGAGGCTGGAAATTTGATGTCGAGGCACATGTTTTATTGCATACCTAGTTCAACTGTAATTCTATCAAGTTCATCCTTTTCTCGTCGACAGGCCTTGTAGCAACTCGCAGAGATATGCCATTCCTGTGCCTTGTCACCCCTCGATACAAGTGATAAGTGTAATGGCCATGCATATTTTCTGCAGTCGTTAAGTGATACAGACCCTGAATGATACCGTCCAAAGCCATGGGTAAGAAGAACATCCTCGCGTTGGGAACGATCGCAGCAAATATTGATGCACAATGTATACTCGTCATACTCAGTCAACCTGTCGATGCTCCTCAGAAAATATCATCAACGTTGACGCTAGGCGGGCAGTTCTCGCCGCTCTTTGTGGTGGTCACGCCAGCCAGTCTCGCTTCGTCCAGGCCGATCTTACTAGTGTTGCGAAGGTTTGAAAACATTCTGTTTGTGATGGATGGTGTGAGCGATGCTGTGGCGTGCCCAGAGTAGTTCGGCAACAAGCCCTGTGCAGTGGTCGAAGAAATAGATGCATTTGAGCCTGTCGAGCTCTTGATCACATTTGGCAGCATCCGCTGGCCAATCTTCACCATGTTTTTGCGACCGGTGTACAGAATCTCGCGATCGTCATCAGTGGTCTCCTCAGCGGAAGACTTCTCTCTCACACTGCCGGACGAAGTGGGAGGGGTGTCATGCGAGCCTCGGTTCAACTCCTCCATGCTGCGACCGATGCGCGTTGAATTTGCGTTGGTGCGGTTTGTGGTCACGGTGAGCTCCTCGTGATCCTCGGACGATCCTTGACCTGGACGTGGGAGTGACTCTGATTGAGTTGAGAATCCTGGTCCATTGCGCGTCAGCACGGTCGCAGTCTGGCTCAGGCCCTCGAATGGATCACTGGATATGACAGGCCTTGCATGCTGTCCGCCTGGCGAAGTCCGAAAGAAGTCCTTCCCATTGAACTTGGGCAAGCCCTGCTGCAGCTCCGCAGGAGCCTTACCCCAGTACATGTGGCGAGCCCGGAGTTCGTCCGACGTTAAAGCACGGTCATACACATAGTCAGTGTCCCTTACCGACGAGGGATCGACGCCTTCAGGAACTCGGCCTCGAAGGTAGGCAATGGCTGCTGTCGAGGATTTTGTTGCCATGAGTGTTGCATCAACGCGAGGCTGAAAAGGGGCCGCCATCGCCGCTGTGACAGGAAGAGACGCCTTAGAGTTGAAATGCTCAAGACAACCAGCAGGAGAGTTAACAGGCGGTTGCCAGCCAGCGAAAGCCGAAGTGGACTTGGTCGAGTTGATACCTGTTCCAAACCGAGTTGTAGAAACACCAGGCTTAGTATCACTGTCTGAAGAGCCTCGGTTGTCACGTCGAGCTTGCTTGTCGCTCGTTCTAGGCAATCTAGCGGAGGACTTGTCATGTGAGCCTTGTGAGGGACTGCGTTGTCTAACATCACTCTTGCTCGCTGGCGGCGGGTACCGGTCATCTTCGACGGAGCGCTGTATTTCGAGGTTGGTTCTGAACTGGTCAATATACTGACGAACCGTTCTTGCATCAGCCTCCACCGCCTTCTCGTCAATTTGATGCTTGTTGAAGTTTAGTTGATCTTCGAGGTACTTAAGACGTGAGCGTAAGATGCCAAGGTGCCGCTTTGTGATTTCACTAGGCCGAATGGACGATCTGGGAGGATGAGTCTGTGCTCCCAACCCAAGACCACGGAGAGCTGTAGAAGGTAGGTCAACGCCCGCCTCATCTGACGATGCGGTCTTCGTCTCAGCAGGACGATTTGTCGGTGGCATGTGCATTCCGGGCGGATACACCATTGGTACGCCATAGGGTGCGCTGGGGTAACCCGGACCTGGTGTCATGGGATAGGAGAACGAGGAACCACCTGTTGGCATGAGCCACTGTCCATTGCAGTAAACTGGCTGGGGGTAGTTGTCCGCTGGAGGACCCCGTGGTGGCTGGGGATAAACTGAGCCGGTGCCTGCTTGGTCATCAGTCCTTCTCTCGCCCCGGCTATCGTCTTGTTGAGGGGGTGGGGGCATAGCAAAAGGGTAAGCGCCATGTACATTCATCGCCATGGGCCACGGCATCATAGGAAAAGCCGGGTTCCCTGGAGCCATGCCAGAAGCGATGTTCCCCGGCATCGACGGAAACATGGCCGGAAACACGCCAAATGGGTGGCCAGGCATCATGGAGTAATGAGGCTGCTCGAAATGCCCACGTGCCTGTTGTGGTGGCACGAAGGCTCCATCTGTGCCAGTTCTTTCTTTTGTCCACTTTGTAATGGGGGAAACCGAGGCACGAGTGTTTGGGACGATACGTCCACCCGCTGTGACGCGAACGTGCGTTGGTGATGCCACAGCGCGGTAGAATCTCTGGAAACCCTCATTTTTCTGCGCTGCAAGCCCTGCTGGGGCCGAGATGGGCTGGGACTCCACATCCTCGGACTCAGTTCTACCGCGATACTTCCATTCAGAATCAGTGCCGTCTAGCTGACGTGATGCCACATGCTTCTTGCCCCGGACCGACTCATCAGAGTCTGCTGAAAGCTCACGAATCTCTTCTGGTATACGAGGAAGTCGTGAATTTGGGAGACGTTCTGCCGCTTTACATGAAATGTCGTCTTGGAGGCTTTCAGAGATACTCCTTGGCTTTGGCTGTATGAGAGCTGACTGACCTAGCTCAGGGACCTCGGATAGCAGGGCATGGATTCTAGCTGTCGTGCCTTTGACTAAAGCTGTGCGCCGCATGCGAAGCAACTTTGAGGGCGAGTAGTGCCGGGACTCCATGTTGTCGACAAGAACCCCTGTGGATGAATCGGATTGGCAAGTGCAATGGCGAAGAAGCGCTGCCAGTCTTCTGGGGATGGACGGAATGGACTTGATCAGGGATGTTGCGAGGAGCGGGCGACACTATGACAAAGGTCTGCAACAGTCAGTATAGCTCTGGGTCTCTAGACTGATTTGGAGATGCGGTTGCAGAAACAAGCAACGAAATGACCGAATGCCTGATCGGATTTGCGATCTTTTCACTTCGACCCCAGCAACGACAAAGGATTGAAGCGATGGGCGTTGATGCCTTCAGAGACTTTGAGATCGCTCACTGCTAAGCAGCGCCCAGAGGCTCAAGTTCGCTCGTTTCGTGGCAAATCATGTCGGATCCGTGGAGGATGATAGGAAGTGTAATGAATCAAGCACAGTATAGAGATATATGGTAAGACTGCCCGAAGTTCGTGCCAAGGAAATATCGGGAAGAGGCCGCGCTTGAGGCAGGTGTTGTTGTCAGGGAAACCAATGGTGAGTAAAAGCTGAAGCCGCCTCGGAAGCTCAAGCAAAACTGAAGCATCCGACGACTGGCTGTTCCCACTTCTTCCAGGGGGGGGGGTTTCAATAAGTGCAGTCGAGGATGACTCCTCGGCTTTTGGAGCATAGGGACGAAATTGAGGGAGTAACTCACCCCAGCGATGCAAAAGTGAGCCAGATCAACAACGAATATGCATATAGAGCCTGTTGAAGCTCCAAAAGGTCGGGAATTGCGAAGTGTCGATTGAGTGCGGTGCGAAGACAGCTAGTAGGGGGTCTCTTGATGGAGCGACAATATTGCGAGGGGGAGCGTTGGTCAAGAGATGGTCGAGGTTCAAAGCAACTCAATGAAGAAAGTGAAGCAACAGTCGGAGTGAATACAGCTGCGAGGACTTCGAACCGAAGGAGCGACGAGATTCGGGAAGGTTCAGAACGAGGAAGGTTGGAGGCAACCAGCCAAACAATGAGAAGGACTACGAGAGGAGCGAGAGCTCGAGAACAAGTAATGACAATTTAAAGAACGGTGCAAGTCAATGCAAGGCAGGGTGAGGTCATACACGAGCCCAGTCGTCACTTCCTGCTTGATTTCAGCTGTGCGCTCCGAAACCAGGCTTGGCAAGAGCTCACGATACACTCTAAATCGACAAGAACTCGGCGATGGGGAGATCGTGTGCGCACAACATCGCGGTTTCTTAATGTAACACAACTGAGCTTGGAACTGATGAAGCAAGTGCTTCCTTAGGATGGAAAGACAGACCGTAGGATGATGACACAATTTGGTTGTCTTATTGTTCACACTGGCTGCGTTTTACTCCCAACTAATCCAAATTCTCCTTCCCCTCTGTCTATCTAGTACTCTAAATATCTAGTAGACCATGCTTTTCGCACAAACTATCTATCTTCCTGAGCCTAGGAGGTCGCAAGCCTCTCTCCAGTATATCTCTCCGCAGGCCAGCCCTGCATAGTCCAGCGTTCTTCCACCACATCACCGCCCATGATGAGCGTGTGCTCAAGCAGGCAGCTGTCGTCTCTCATGGCCGCACCGCTGAGCAAGCGGCTCCCACTGCGCATGACACACCTGTCGCCAATTTCGAGGCGGTTCAGGTCAAACTTGCCTCGGGTGTTGATGTGAGCGACAACGCTTGCGTCGTCCACGACGACACGGTTCCCCAGCTTGATGAGGTCCGGTTCAGTGAACATGAGGCTGGGCCTCCCGTTGGCAAACAGTGCGCAATCGTCGCCAATGTCCGCTCCGAGCATCTTGAAGTACATGACAATCCAGTGCGTGCCGGTGAGCATGCCCAGGATACCATGGCCACGGTAGCATGTGCGTCGCAGCTTCTCGATGTTGAGGAACAGCTGCCAACGCTGGCAGTACGGTGACTTGTCCCAGTCATAGTTGCCTGGCTGCCTGCGTCCGAGTAGAATCCATTTGGCGCTGATGACAATGGCCAGGGCCAGAATTGCCTGCAGTGTAGTGAGGATGGCGATGACGACCCAGGTAAGAAGGAAGAGTGCCAGTACGTCCCACCACATGTTGATGCCCTTGGGGACAAAGTGCTGAATGATTACGTCCACAATCTGAATAGAGGAGATGTTGGGAACGTTCCAGTAGAAGGCTGTGAAGACTGTCAGGAACGAGGAGTAGCAGAAGATGAAAAACGGGCCAAAGACGCGATAAGATGCCTGGCCCATGTAGAAGGCTCTTCCAAATGGAGAGGCAGATTCCTGGTCGTCTGACGATCCCGAAGGGAAGTCAGTCTCAAACGTGGGCGATGTGGGTGTCTGCGAGCCACTGTGGAAAGTTTCCTTCACTTTACCATTGGCAGCAGCCTCTCGAGTGTCCCCCAGCGTGTCGTCGCTGCTCATGTGTTGCAAGCGTGAGCGGGTATCGTAGTTTTGACCATTCTCTGCTTCCGTGAGGGTCACTTCACTGCCATTGCGCGATGAGCGCATGGTCCTGTACGGCTTCTCAGACAGCTTCTGGTCGATGCCCGTCGAGAGACACACAGCGTCTCCACCCTTGTTGCCAACATAGACACCCTCGGAATTGTAGGTCTTGCCTCGGCTGGTCATGGCTCCAGAGCCCATGGTTGTGCGCTCCCCAATCTCGACACCGGGGAGTAGACAGACCCTATCCGCAATCATCGCACGATCACCAATGGTGATCTTTTCGGAGCCGAAGGCGTCTGTGGTGACCAGGTGAGACCGGGAACCGAAGACCACGTCGTTGCCAATGTCGATGAGGTGGTAGTCGCCAATGCCAGGTCCCGTGCCAGGCCAGTACACTCGCTGGCCGACCTTGCCTCCAAGCATACGAATCGCCACAGATGTAGCTTCATAATGCTGACCGAACATGGACGTCATTGCGTGAAGACGCGATACAGGAAGCAATGTCTTGATGAGAGCGGATCGCCAAGTGTCAACTACACCGCGGGGACCAGGTTTCAGCTCTCCAAACATGAGCTGCAGGGCGAGACGGATCAAAACAGTGAGTCCGAAAACAATGTAAGGCGCAAACAGGGTTCTCAGTACGAGCGCCAGGTAGTGAAAGCCGACTCGTTCAGGATGGGTGAACCAATCCAGAATGGCAAGAAGAGGGGCGTGGTGATCCAGCGGTTGTTTGATGACCATGCCCACCAGACCACCGAGCCACGGGAGTAGCGAGGTGAACCAAACAAGAAGACCGATCGGGGCTGTGAAGAGAATAGTGAGAGGCCAATGGGGCTTTGGACCCGCATTGGCAGAGAGGCCACGGTTGACTTCGTCGGCGTCATCAAGCTCCCAGCTCGATGAGTTGGGGCCAATGCAGGTGTTGGGAGGAATGACAGAGCCAGCGGCTAGGATCGACGATACGCCAACGGAGCAGTTCTCTCCCACCATGATGCGTCCCAAGTACATGGATGCGTTGCCCTCCGCTGCGAAAGGCCGGCACATGCAGCGTGTCAAGGTGGCACCATCGCGGATGTCGATCAAGTCCCACTCACCCATGGAAACACCTGAGAGCTTGACACCCTTGCCGATACGCGCACCCATCAGACGACAGTATGTTCTCTGTGACGCCTCAGTAGCACTGAAGAAGCCTTTGCCACAGATGCTCACAATCTTCTCGACTAGCCACCAGCGCGTATGGTATGATCCCCACATGGGATAGAGCCCTGGGCGATAGCGACCGATGATGATCCATTTGGCGAGAATGCCCACCCAAGGGGCAATGCACCGTATGAGGACGCGCGCAAAGAGGATGGAGATTACGAGGTTGAGCAGCCGTCCAACAACGGACGAGTTGGTCGCCCAAGTCTGGGTGAAAGTCAGGAAGACGATGAACGCAGTCCACTGCCAAGCCCGTCTCATTGGGTAGATGATAGCCAAGGGCACGAGCTGCAACAGCATCAAGAAGGGGTTGCGGGAGCTCCTGGTTTCTGTGCAACCGTAAATCTTGTCCTCGCCAGGGCCCGCTGCTGAAGAGTTGGCTGCGTCAATGTGCGCAGCAATGGCCTTGACAGTCCCGTGGCTGAACACCAGGCTGATAGAAATAGGGGTCTTGAACGTGCTGCGCAACAACGAAACCAGCTTTCCCGCACGAAGCGAGTCTCCTCCGAGGCCGAAGAAGTCAACGTTGTGGGCGATGTCGTCAGGCTGGCATGACAAGACCTCGGCGAATACCTTGGTGACCCGGCCTTCAGTAGAGCCATCCAGGTGCTTCATGGCGGCCGCCTGGAGCTCGTTGAACCTCTTGCGCAGGGAAACTGGGTCAATGGCGCCATCGGCATCGGTCTCAAAGGGGCGGGGCATGAGGTAGACATGATCGGGAACCAGATAGTTGTGAAGGAGCCGAGCTAAATTGGTCTTGAGCTCATCGGCCAGCGATGGATCCGCCTCCGGTTGGCCCGATCGGCGAGGGGCGACGAAGAGGGTGATATTGCCAGCAGTGAAGGTCGTCGAGTAGTGGTGGCGCAACTCGGCGGGCACAAGTCCATCCAGCGCTGCGGAAACCGCCTGGATGTCAAGGCGACAAACAGAGGAACGGATGTTCACTGTCAAGGCAGTGTCCATTGGCGGACAGTTGGCTTCCCAGTGACGCCGGGACATGGGCATCTCATCGTCAAGCTCAGGGAGACCAAGCCTCTGACCCAATTTGATACGAAGCACCTTGTTGTTCTTCTTGGGCACGTCGTTCATGTAAGTGATGAGGACAGGCCATTTTGCCTGCTGAAGAGATGCCTTCAAAGCCTGCTGCAGTGTCTTCAGGTCGACGCGTGGTGTGTTGGGGGGGGTGACGAGTGCCACAGCCACAACTTCCTGAAGGACGCCGTGACTAGCAGAGAAGGCAAGACATTGAGTGATCCGTCCACTGATGGGGCTGTCCGGCGACATGGAAGCGGCCATAATGGCATTCTCAACTTCAAAAGGAGAGATAAGTTCACCGCCCCTGTTGATGACCTCCTTGCTTCGGCCTGTGATGTAGAGGTATCCATCCTGGTCCATATAGCCCAGGTCGCCAGTATCGAACCAGCCTGAAGCATTGAAAGGAGACTTATCCAGGCTGCCATCTGGCCTCAGGTACCCGGGGAATACAGGCTCGCCGCGAACACAGATTCTGCCAACCTTTTCAGGTGCCTCCATCTTGTCGGACCAGTCCAGGATTGCGAGGTCTGGGCCCGTGCTGATCCCTGACGTGCCTTCGCGGTCGAGCACGTAGCTGAGAGGTGGAGTAGAAATGGGCATGCACTCGGTCATGCCATAACTGGGCAGCACGACACACTTGAATGTGTCACGAAGCTGGCATGCCAGCGAAGGCAACAGGCCGCCAGCAGCGTTGCACGCCAATCTGATCCGACTCTTCTTCAAAGCCTCCGGCCTTGAAGACCCCTCGGCCAGGATGAGTGAATGCATAGAGGGCGAAGCATAGTACCAGGTTGGCTGGAGCTCCTCTGCTACATCCCAGAATGTGCTCGGGTCAAATGCTGAGCAACAGACAGTGGCTCCTGCAGAGAACATTGGGGCAAAGATATTGCGTACCAGGCCACCACTACGAGAGTTAGCGGATGCACGGCTTGTTGAAGGGGAGTGAACTTACACATGGTAGAGCGGCATCATGTTTAAGCAAACATCTTTGTCGGTGAGTCCCCATGACTCCATCACGAACACAATGCCGGCAATAATGGAGTGCGTCTTCAGAGGCACAACCTTTTTCGAGCCTGATGTACCACTGGTGAAGAGGACCAAGCCAATGTCATCAGCCCGGTTGGGCTTGCGATGAGCTGCCTTGCATGAGAGTGGTCGACCGGAGGTTGTTTGCAGCTCGATGCCGTCGCGGCCATCCCATTCCACCACAAACACCTTGACACCATCCTTTGCGGCCCACTCCCCGATTTCCAATTTTGTGTACTCTCCGGTTGTCGTGAGGACAAAGCTCGCCCCAGACTGCTTCACATCGGATCTGAACTGCTCAGCGCCTGCAGCCGGATTGATGGGCGCCAGCGTATAGTAATTGGTGACTGCGATGCACGTTGCGGCCATCAGTGGGCCGTTGGGTAGGGCCACGGCAACAGTGGGCTTCTTTTTTTGAGGTTCGACTGGCAGGCGGAGCTTGTGTACGAAATCGCTAAGCCCCTTGTGCGTGATGAAGGTGTCTGCAGTCGTGCCGCGCAGTGCTGGGCGTTGATCGTGGTGGAGGAAATCCGAGAATGCCTTGTATGACTCCTTGACAAGCTTGCCAGTTGCGTCTACGAGCCATTCTTGCTCCTTGTTGGAGCCATTTTTGCTCGACTCGGGCAAGTATTGGACAAGCCTTGCGTGACACTTGATTAGGTCAAACACGGGCCATTGTCCTTGTTGTTGTGACAGGGTGGTATATAGCAGATGAAGGGGTCGGTGTGATGCCACGGACGGCTGAGGAATCGACTTGAGAAACAGCGACTTGTCGAGACCGATATCTTGCAATATTGAGCAGCTCGCTATTTCCGATAAAGGGGCATCGTATAGCTTGAGGCAGAGCTCGGTGAGCTTGGCAGAAGTGGGCTGAACGTTCATGGCGAGCACCCTGCCTGTCGCATCGGACAGGAGACAGTGTAGTCGTCAAAGTACTTGTAGGTATTCGATGAAGTTTTCCAGTCACTTGTGCTGGTTGTAAGATGGGTTGAGTACTTTTGAAGCCACAGATGTATCTTGGTGATGCTAGCACGAGGCGAGTGAGTCCTGATATAGGAGGAAGGCGGGCTTTTACATCACAGCGAGCCAGCCTCGCAAGTCGCAACGAATGGATCTGCGTCACAATGAATCCGATCATCGTACGCGGCCTTAATCCGCATACCAGCTTCGGGAAGTGAATCGCAGAAGGGTAAGTGTAGAAACAACCCATGGCCGCAGACAAGAATGGAGTTTGTGGACACTCGTCCCATATCATGGCAGCGGCGCACACTCTAAACCATCGGACGAGGCGATCATGGTCGTCGATCTCGATGCGACAGAAACACGATTTCCCATTTTGAAAGTTCTGCAGCGTCCGAGGGGTGCCAAGGGAGTCTTGGTGGATGAGACATGTCTGAGGATAGCGGCACTCAACATGCGCCATTGAGGTCGACCATGGCATAACAAGATAAACTTCAACAATGCCATCAAGGTCCAAGAAGGAGTATTTTCTCGCCCGCTCAAGGCATCAAAATCCGATGCTCTTTGACACTTAATCGGGAGTGGTTGTGGCATCACAAACTGAACCTGTAAACACCATTAGATCGACTGGCAATATCCGCCAATCAGTAACGTCGAAAGCCACCAGGGCAGTAAACGGCAAGAGATCGCTGATGGTTGCCGGCATTGAGTCCCGTCCAGACGGCACTTGGGCATCCAGTTCGGAGACTCGTCAAAGAGCAACGCACAGCTGTCGCCGAACGGAGGTGACTGAAGTTCAGGAACGGAAAGGGGTGACCCGCTTAGACCGTAGACAAGCTTCGGGACGGGCCCACTGCCGCTGAGGAATGCCAACGCGTTCCGATCTTCATTATGCTAGCCACTGTAGCCAGTAGTATCCTACCGGAGGATCAGAACCGCGACCCGTCTGGCTGGCCTATCCAACTCATCGGAAGTAGGCAGCCCTTTATGAGAACGTTGTGACCCCCAACAGGAGAATTCCAACGGCGATCCATACCTACAAGCGAGCTGCAATAGGGTGATAAGCAGGACCGCAACGCGCAGGTCTCGCGGGGCCCCTAGCGAGGGCAAGTTTCATCAAAGTCTGTCGGGTTTGGTGAGCGCAAACTCTTTGCGAAGCCAGAAATCGCCGAGGAGAGACGTTTTTTTCTTGTGCACGACGTCATGACAAAGCGGACGGTATCTCGATCACTGGGCATGCGCGGATTTCAAGCCATAGCCGACGGTGGGCTAAGGTGCAAAAGGGCGCCATGCTTGATGACACACGAATCTGCCCTCTGCCGCGATGGCGAGCGAAAGCCTGAACGCTGAACATCGGCCTGTTGGCAGGGGTCAGGTGTACATTGTGATCAACTCGTGGCATCGAGCTGGTGACGGGAGGTTATTTAGGAGCTCGATACGCTTGACGCCGGGGGTTTAGTTCACTATTCGCATATTTTGCTTAACTGCAACTCTTGCCAAGCCATCCCATCGCCATTAGGTGGCTTGGCATTGCTTACTCATCATTACTGTCCTAACCGCAACGTTAGAACACGCTTTCGTTCCCATTGCGCACTGCATCATTAGCATCATACCTTGACACAAGCCACTTAAACAAGGCCTCTTTAGTGGACGTCTATCATCATGGCTGTCTCAGCCCCCGTCAGCACGTGCGTGTCATTGCACTCCGACACGCCGCGCATTTACTGACATGCATTAGTGTTTATGTGCAGAACCTCGAGGAGCGCGTCAAGCCCGACACGCTGGTTGAATCCCTCCGCGCACTCTTCTCCGAGTTTGGAAATGTAGTCGACGTTGTGGCAAAGCAAAATCTCAAGGCTAAGGGCCAGGCTTTTGTGGTCTTTGACAACGCTCAAAGCGCACAGGATGCCGTCGAGGAGATTCAGGGATTCTATCTGTTCGACAAACCAATGAAAGTAGCCATGGCCCGGACGCGGAGTGACAAGACCGTAGAGCTCAATGGCAGCGCTGAGGAAGTGGAGTCACACAAACGCCATCGTCAAGCTGAGAAAGGTATGTTCGCCATCTGCAAGTGGAATCATTCTAACGTTTCGCAGATAAGAAGAAGGCTGCTGAGGCTGCTGAGGAAAAGGGGAATCTCAAACGTGGCGCTGGTGCCTCTGTGGACAACAGGCCCGCGAAAACTGCCAAGGGCTCAGGGCTCAAGTCAACCAGTGTCGCTACCTCAGCCGTGGTTCCCGACGAGTACCTCCCGCCCAACAAGATTCTGTTCTTGCAAAATCTACCGGAGGAGTACGATGTCGAGGCGCTCTCCACTATTTTTGGTCGTTTCGACGGATTCCGCGAGGTGCGCCTGGTTCCAAGTCGTCGTGGTATTGCCTTTGTCGAATATGACGCTGAGCAAGGGGCTATCAATGCCAAGGAGAATACTGCTGGCATGACACTGGGTGACAAGACTATCAAGGTCACATACCAGCGACAGTAGGCCTTTGCGGAGAAGATTGTAAGCTGGCAGCGAACGGGCGTTCTGGTCATTTGAATCTGGCAACATGTAATTATACGGCAGGCTGAAAAGGGCACGTGTGCCCAAATCTTGGTAAAATTTAGAAGATGACATCCTCATCTTCCCCGGCTCCGAGAACATCTCCAGACGAAGCATTATCCTTCCCCTGCTCTCGCCCGTCCTCCTTGGCTTCCTGTGCTTCGCGTTTGGCCTTCATTTCCGCATCCGCAGCAGCAACGTCGCGCTGCTTCTTATTGGCGACCTTCTTCAATCTGTAAAACTCCTCACGGTCGAGCTCGTCAAGCTCAGAGTTGATGTACTTGATGGTATTCTCCGTCCGGGGGATGATGACATGCTCAATGGCATTCACTAGCCTTTGTCAGTAAATTTCTGGTTCATAGCTTTGCCATACAAACCTCGCCTGTTCACAACCTTGATCACCTCGTCCAGAATAACAAAGGCGGTCTGTAAGCTGGCCAACTCAACGAGTGCCTCGACAGCGCGCGCATATGTTTCTCGCGCCCTCTGTACTTGTTGACCTCCCTTTCCGAGACCTGTCAGCCCAAAGTCGTTGTTACCCTCGGTAAGGTAACTCTCAAAAGCCGGCAGAAAGACACCTGAGACGTTCTCTTGCTTCGTGCGGATACGGAAACGAGCTGACTTGGCCGACTCCTGAACTTGGTATCCGATATCCCCGCCCACAGCATATGTCACCTCGGCCAGGGAGAAGGCTGCGATCTGCATGACACGCCCCATCTTTCGCTTCGCTTCGTCAATTCGGCGAGTGATCTCTGATCGATATATGTCAGTGGGCTCTTCCGATTTCTTGGCCAATTTTTCACCAACCTCGGAAACGTCTGTGGGCTTTTTGTTAGCGATGGCAACATGCTTGAATTGGAACTACCCACTTGGTGAGGGCTTCACTTTTCCTCTTCAATAGACTGTGACCAGTCTCTGCGCCTTTCAGCTTGGCCTTCATGATTCCGAGAGACTGCCGCGTCGGGAAGACGGCCTCGCGATCCTGTCATCGTCAGATTGCTAGCAGACTCGCTGGGAGGGTGATAGTACCGCAGCTCCAGACATCTTGATGAATCCGGTGGCGGGACAAGTGCTATAGATCAGAAGTAAAGACGAGCCGAGCTTCCAAAGGAACTGAGTACACCGGATTGAGATGTCGTTCCTCCAACTGCAACTACGAAGCTGGCCAGAGGTGACCTATGTACATAAACCACGACATGACGGAGTTGGCCCAACCGCCGCGCCAGCCACAAAGTGGGGCAAGCAGGCGCATCAAGTGCCCCCACAATGGGCGAGTCGGATCCCGGAAATTCCAGACGCCGACTCCAGCCTCAATCTTCAACAATAAGGCGACAACGTCGCGCAAGGATTGAACCATTCTTCCCTGGGGATCCGCGAATAACGAGGCCGAACGAGGGCACCAAACGACTGCTTGATTGCTCTCTGAATCAAGCCTCCTTCATTGGAGACAGTTGAGCCCATCCGCCACCACCGCGAGCCACAGCCAAAGATTCGGTTTCGAAAACGGTCGAGCAGCACATCAGGCAAGGACAATGCGCTGCTTCGCGTAGCGGAATTCTTGTGCTCGCGCATGCACGTCAATTATTCGTCCTACTTGGATATTCCGGGCAGCTTACGCCCTTTCCATCGCTAGCCGCGCAAAGCCCACCATGGAGATTACCAACGCGACGCGGACGTTGGAAAGGAAGCCGGACCTGAGCCTCGTGGTGAGTCATACGCATGTGTGCAGCAGTACAAAAACTGACCATTGTTTCTGTAGACCAACGAAGACTCCGTATACGAGCAGGATATCCTCAGAGAACCTGCTAGCATCAAGCCATGGCTCGCTTACATTGACTTCAAACTTCGCCATGGGACAATACTGGAGCAGGCCTTCGTCATGGAGCGTGCATGCGCCCAACTCCCTCGATCATACAAGTTATGGAAGCAATATCTTCAATTTCGAACCCGCCATGTCTCGTCCCTCAATGCGGCCGTTTTCGCCGCAGAATACCGCAAGGTCAATACCTTATTCGAGAAGGCCCTCATTCTACTCAATAAGATGCCGCGGATATGGGAGATGTACCTCAAATTCCTGACGCGCCAGCCCTCTGTTTCGTTGGTCCGGCGAACGTTTGATCGCGCGCTGCGTGCGCTGCCCATCACACAACACAACAGGGTTTGGGCACTGTACCGGCCTTTCGCGAACTCTGCCGCGGGTCCCACTGCTGTCAAGATCTGGCGGCGCTACATGCAAGTACATCCAGAGGATGCCGAAGACTTTGTGGAGCTCCTGGTGCACACCAAACGCTACACAGAGGCCGTCCAGAAATGCATAGACATTCTGAACAACATACAGTTCACCAGCAAGCATGGCAAAGGTCATTACGAGCTTTGGAGCGACATGGTTGATCTGTTGGTGGAGCACGCCTCGGAGGTGCAGACGGGCTACGACACGGGCATTGATGCCGATCGCATCGTTCAAAGTGGTATTCATCGCTTCGCCGACCAGCGTGGCAAGCTCTGGGTCGGACTGGCCACGTACTGGATTCGCAGGGGCAACTTCGAACGAGCTCGCGACATCCTTGAGGAGGGCTTGACGACGGTCATGACCGTAAGAGACTTCACCCTCATCTTCGATTCATACACCGAGTTTGAGGAATCAATCATTGGTGCTCTGATGGAGAGTGCATCGACGCGTGCCGAGAAAGGTGTCGAGGATGAAGATGCGGACTTTGAGCTGGACATCAGAATGATGCGATTCGAGCATCTGATGGACCGCCGGCCCTTCCTCCTTAACGACGTTCTCCTCCGTCAAAATCCACATAACGTCTCGGAATGGGAAAAACGGGTTGCTCTGTGGGGTGACAACATGAAGGAAGCTGTCCAGACGTACACTGATGCCATCGCCGCCATCAATCCCAAGAAGGCTGCCGGTGCATTCCACCAGCTGTGGGCCAACTTCGCCAAGCTGTACGAGAAAGCGGGTGATCTTCGCAACGCTCGGGTCATCATGGAGAAGGCGGTCAAGGTAGCCTTCAAGTCCGTCAACGAGCTCGCGGACATGTGGATTGAGTGGGCGGAGATGGAGCTGCGCAACGACAATTTCGATGATGCTATGCGCATCATGGCCAAGGCTGTGCAGGCGCCGAAGCGGTCCAACGTGGACTACTTTGACGAGACCTTGTCGCCGCAGCAGAGAGTACACAAGAGCTGGAAGCTGTGGAGTTTCTACGTCGACCTAGTCGAGAGTGTTTCCACTCTGGATGAGACGCGCAAGGTCTACGAACGAATATTTGAGCTGCGCATTGCTACCCCGCAGACTGTGGTCAACTACGCGAACTTGCTGGAGGAGCACAAGTACTACGAAGAGTCGTTCAAGATCTACGAACGCGGTCTTGACCTCTTCAGCTATCCCGTGGCGTTCGAACTATGGAATCTCTACCTCACCAAGGCGGTGGATCGCAAGATTGGCATTGAGCGTCTGCGCGATCTCTTTGAGCAGGCAGTAGAGGACTGCCCGCCGAAGTTTGCCAAGACCATATACCTGATGTACGGTAACCTGGAAGAAGAAAGGGGTCTCGCGCGGCATGCCATGCGCATCTACGAGCGGGCAACGCGAGCTGTCGCCGACGAGGACCGGGCCGACATGTTCAACTTTTACATCACAAAGTCGGCTTCCAACTTTGGGCTCCCGTCTACGAGACCCATCTACGAGAGAGCAATTGGTGTTCTACCCGACAACGAGGCCAAGGAGATGTGTCTCAAATTCGCCGAAATGGAGAAGAGGCTGGGCGAGATTGACCGTGCGCGCGCCATCTTTGGACACGCCTCGCAATTCTGCGATCCACGTACCAGCCCCGAGTTCTGGACCAAGTGGGAGCAGTTCGAGGTTCAGCACGGCAACGAGGACACGTACAAGGAAATGCTGCGCATCAAGCGAAGTGTGCAAGCGCAGTACAACACAGACGTCAATTTCATTGCATCACAGGCGTTGGCAAGGGGTCAGCGCGCACAAGAAGGAGCCGGGGCTACCGACGAGTCCGATCCCATGGGCGCGTTGGAGAAGCAGCTTCGAGCGCCCCAGGGCTTCGTCGCTGCCAGCACATCTGTGCACGACAAGGCCAGTGCTGCCCCTGTCGCGGCACCATCAAATCCAGACGCAATTGACATTGACGGGATGGACGAATGATACGACTACAATGCCAGGGTTTTGGCGGAACATCTACTACTACCAGATTACTATTTCCTTTCATGTTTACTGGTCATCACCCAATTTCCTTCAACACGGTACAAGAAAACGGCTGAATTCCACTATGTCAAGCAAGATGTTCTTGCTCAGCTTCTACTCCCACGTCTGTTCATCTCGGCCCACTTTGTATGGAATTTCTCGGCGTAGTTCCTGTCAATGTGCCCATCGCGTGAGCTAGGCGTGGCATAAATTGAGCCCTTGCGCTTCTGGAACCGACTTGGAGGCACTTTTGATGCATCTGGCAAGAGTCAGCTACTGGGCTCAACAAGGCACTAGATTTGTTATCACTCACCCCATTCGTCACTCATTCTCCGGTCCTGCTGCGATCCTGCCACGGGTGACTCGTTCATGACAATGGGAGTGAACTCGGTAGGTTGGTTCTGCGTTGCTGATTCCGTATTCATAGCTGCTTGGGAACTCCTATAGCAGAAGCTGGTAGCGGATGATACTGGTTTATTGAGGCTGGAGGCGTTGCTTTCGTAGGTGATAGAAACTGGGAGGCCATAGGGGAAGACACGTCACTATATACACCTTTGCCCTCCGAGCAAGTCCAGCTGACGAATTACCAAAGAGGACTAGAGGAAGGAACCGACCGTCCAAGCGGCAAACGTTCTCTATTCCCCCATATCGCCCCAGGCGCGGGCAAGTACATGCCGGCCGTTAGGGGAGCCCTATGATCCTACTAGGTGTGTACCGTTATCCAATGGTTCCGGGGTATGACGATCATTCTAGCGTGTGGGGATGGCTCGCTTCTGCGGATACAAAGCTGCTTTACGCCAACATCGAGTAGGTTAAAGTATAACTGCTCTCTCGAGTATACTGGGCTGTGCAATAGCTTTGCACCCCCTCCCCCGCTCTTCTTTCCCATTCTCAAGAGGCCTCATGCACGTACTTACGTACATGCGCGTGACAGGTGGTGGGCATCGTCAGCCAGCGATAGGACGAGGAACTTGCCCACCTCTTGATATGGTAATCATGCGTGCGCTAACGAGGAAGACTACGGTCCTCCCGCCCGTTGAGCTGCACTTGAGTTGAATTTGAGGATCTCGCTGCTGTTACAGTGCAGGTGGCGAGTCACCGTCCGTTGCGTCGCCCCTTGCCCCCAAGTCGACGAGCCACGACCCCCTCTCAAGTGGCTACCAAGTATTTGAGCTGCGCCGCCAGACCTCGCAAGCCCAAGCGTCTAGATTCTGACAATTCTCATCGCGTGGCTGTGGTCGCACGGCTTGGCGAGGTTGGGGATTCCCGCGCCTAGAAGTCTGTCGCGTTCAAACTTGAATACAGCCCGTCAGCTGGACATACTATCCGGCGCTAGATGGGGCGTTGCACGAACCTTAACTTATTAGTGAAGCTTGTCGCGACCATACCGTGGCGACGATTTGATCGTCGGGTCCCATTGACGTAATACATCAGTGGCGATCGTAGAGCCTGTACACTTTTCATGCGGTTGCAACCTATTGCTCGACGACGATAGGGGTCCTGTGCCGACCAAGTGGCCAGTCCCATGTTCGCACTACCAACTGACGTGCAGCATGGGATGTTTTGTTTGCATGTCTACGTGGGTGTCTAGTCTGTGATGATGACCACAATGTGCGCAGCATGCTCATGGTGATATTCTTATCAGTGACTCTCAAGTGCTACCATCCTCTCAACGATCATAATTTGATATTCATGGCATTTGTACACTGTAGTCGATGAGATATGACATCTCGACGAACGTAGTGAAGCCATGCGTCTAGGGTAGCCACAATTTGAACTGGCCACGCAGACGAAACGGGAATCAATTTGTTGATGACAGTGTGACGAGCATCTGGAAATTCAAGAAAACGCACATGCACCATCCGGAAACCGCCAAAGCCCAGCCAAATGCATGGGGAGCATGAGTACGATTGAGAACCCGTGAAATGAAATATACTACAGACAGATTGCGCCTAAAACGAACCGATCTGGGCTGATTGACGTCGGGCGAATACTCATCCGTAGCAGTCACGACTCAGAGTCACACATGCTGCTCGGCAAAGCAGCCTCGCGCCAGCTCTTACACTACATACAACCCAAAAGGCCGATCTCACTATTGCAAGTCTGGGTGATGAAACGTGACTTGGCCACTGCAACCGAACGATCTCCATCTCCCGGGCCTCGCACAGCGAAGAGGACAAAGACTGCCGCCGTCATGGCCCACGTCAAGCTGAACGAGGATGAGCAGCGCCTACGGAAACTTCTCCTGGGCGCAGCCAACTCCATCGACAGGGCAGGAAAGGAACCAGTCATCCTGCGATGGGCTGGCGGGTGGGTTCGAGACAAGCTCCTGGGGACCGAAAGCAACGACATTGACGTGGCCATCAACGTGATGACGGGCGCCGACTTTATCACGCACCTCAAGGAGTACCTCAGCGACGCCAAGGTCATTGCGCACCACCAGCTCAAGGAGGACGAGGTGGGCAAGGTCTACAATGTGGCGGCCAACCCCGAAAAGTCGAAGCACCTGGAAACGGCCTCGGTCAAGATCTTCGGCCTGGACCTCGACTTTGTCAACCTGCGAAAGGAAGTGTACAGCGACATCAGTCGCAACCCGACCATGGAGTTTGGCACGATTGAGGAAGATGCGGAACGGCGCGACGCTACCATCAATGCACTGTTCTACAATCTCGGCACCGACCTGGTGGAGGACTATGTCGGCGGGCTGGCAGATCTGCGAAATGGCATCATTCGAACACCCACCGAGCCTCTTCAGACATTCACGGACGATCCCTTGCGCGTCCTTCGCCTTGTCCGGTTCGCGAGCCGATTGCAATTCGAGATTGCTGAGGAAACTACGCTGTTCATGGGCAACGCAGGTGTGCTCGAGTCCTTGCGCGTGAAAATTAGTCGTGAGCGGGTGGGCATCGAACTGGAGAAGATGTTTCGAGGTTTGTGGCATTCTGAAAACTAGCGGACGCGAGCTGACCGTGATGGCAGGCAATTTCCCGCGCAGGGCGCTCTCCTTGATTGACGACCTTGGTCTTTATGAGGCCGTGTTCACAGACCCAGCTCAGAGTGCGGCCGTCCCTCCTTTGCGGCGAAAATGGTCCGTGGCATACAAGTGTCTTTACGACGTGATGCAGAACCACTCCCCCATGTCGATCTACGATCTACTCATCACCAAGAAGGAAGCCGAGTACATGGCATGGAACCTCGCCGCACTATCCCCCTGGATGACGGCGGACCCGGGCTCCGAAGCCGAGCGCAAAAAGAAGAGATATCTGCCGCCACCTGCTAAGATGGCCTGGGAGGGCTATCGGGCATCCAACAAAGTCAGCGATGTCATTGCTGCATCCTTCAACAACCGGGTGGAGATCATGGAGCTCAAAGAGGACATCCTCGCCATGGCACCCCGAGCCAGTGACAATGGTATCGTGGGCATGTCCCTTCGACGCTGGGAGCTGTCTGGCAGCTCATGGAAGCTACAAGTTCTGAATGCCATTCTCGTGGATGCCGCCGAAAAGCTGGCTGTATGGGACCTGGATAAGAACCACGATGAAGAGGCCGCAGAGCTGCAGAGGAACTTTCTGAAGGACTGGCAAACCGTGCTCGACTGGCTGATGGACCTCGACGCTCCAGGGGCCGTCAACGTGAGGCCGTTGCTGACCGGTTTGGAGCTGAGCAAGGCTTTGGGAGTGAAACCTGGGCGGTGGACGGGGGCGGCGCTGAATGAGTGTGTTCGTTGGCAGCTGCGCCATCCGGGCGAGACGGATCCATCCGGTGCGGTCGAAGAGATCCGAGCACAGGCAGAGCGGTTAGATATCCCGCTTAACTCATGAAGAAGGGAAGAGTAGAGATGTCCCTTCATGATGACCAGGCACTGCAGTCAGCCTGTCATGACGATGCGGCAAACCCAACCATAGATACCATAGAAGTAGACGACGCACTATTTAAGCAGCGTATAAATTTCTTCTCCGTTCACCTGCATCAGGTATAGATGATGGCGTGGTGGGCTGCTGACAAAGTTGTCGGCGCTCTGGTGATGGTGATGGGACGGATCTCACTCCAGCCATCACCCAGACTTCAATTTCTCGCTCTGCAGCGCACCTCTTCCACCGGATAAGGAACAGCGCCCTTGACCATTCTCGAGATGGAAAACGCTTCTCATCTCGGCGAGAGCAACATCTCTCGTCTACGAGAATTATTAACAGGTGAGCCTGCGATGCCCACGTCTTTTGCCAAAGTCTCTGCTCTGTTCCTCAGCCTTGGTACTTACGCGGTCCCGCAGCACAGCAGCCAACGACGCTCCACGAGACTGCCGCGACACTCGAGGACAGCGCGAAGAGCAGCGAGGTATGCAAAATAATGGAATGTCTTTAATTTCTACATCACATACTGATAAACACTTTTTGTCGCCAAAGTATGTCCGTGACGCACTCCTCACGTGTCTCGGCACGCTGTCTCACACGCCAGCCACGGCCGCTGACGACGATACGCGGACCACAGCACTCGCGAGGCTGAGGAAGAGTGCCACCACAGGCCTGGGAGGCACGGCGGTCGCGGAGTATGGTGCGTTTTTCTCGGGGCCGGAGAATACGTGACAATGGCTGACACTGTCTCAACAGTCGAGGGACAAGCCTTGACCGCCGAGGCGGCGCTGGCCTGTCTCGTAGAACTGCAGACCAAGTGGCTGGTCGAAATTGATGACGAGTCACTCAGACACGTTCTCGCGTACACGGACGCCGAGGATGGTTGGACCACGAAGGAGGCTGCTGCCATGGCCGGCCGGCTGGTCGACGCTGCTCTCCCCAAACACAAGGTGTCGAGCTTCATTGTGGAGAGCATCCTACAGAAGTATCTGCGACCGCTGTTCTCGCAGTCTACTACAAAGGTCACTGCCTCGGGTCGCCCAGTACTCTTCGAGCAAGGCGAGCCGAGGGCTTACAGAGGCCTGGAGACGCCGTCATGGAAGCGTGGTGGGCTACAGATCATATCGTTGTTCAGATGGGCTGTGCAGCACGCGGATGTGAGTACTGAGAGTCGTGATACGAACGATCCTATGTTTTGACGTTACTTACAGGACACTCTGATACGTGATCATTGGCCACTATTTACGCCTGTCCTTCTCACTCTCATCGAAGATGAAGACGCTGCTGTACGGGTACATGGCCTCGGCACACTCGTTGCCTTCCTTGACAAATGCCCTTTGCGCATACTGGCCACCACCGGCATCGCAAAAGTCTTTGAGGAATCTGTATTTCCATCTTTGTTGTTCCTGCCAACGTTGACGCCGGAAGAGCAATCTGTTGAGATCATCAAGGCCGCCTACAAGGTTCTCCTGATGCTCGCAAAGAAGGATCCAGATACCAAGAGCTCTGTCCGGCGTCACCTATTGGACAAAACGCTCCGTGAGGGCGTATTCGCTGCGCATGATCATGCCTCCCAATACATGCGTATAGTCGAGACTCTAATGACCACGCTGATATCTGTGGTCGATGCGCTGGAAATCTTTGCGCTCAAGCATCTACAGGTGAGATCGCAGAGTCGCAACTCGCAACCGTGGCTGACGCTGTCAGAACCTCCTTTCCCTGCTGTCTGCCGTCATGACTGACCCCTTCGCCCCAGCGCGACCAGCAACATTGCTCGCAGCGGCCCAAGCAATGAATGCTGTTCTCGCTAATTGCTGGCCCAGAATTTCCGAGGGAGGGTACGACGAGGAGGTTATCCGGATTGTGAGCACCTGCTGGACGAATCTGCACGACCACGACGCAGCTGCGCTCGACTCCAGCCCATTGGAACGAGAACTCCGGTGCATCATCTCCGCTGTACTCGCGGTCCAGAGATCTCGGAACCTCCGTGCGGACCGTGCCCTTTCTCTTGAGGACGTCGAAAAGGCCGAGCCAGAGCTCAAGACACTCTGGCAATGATCAAACCTCAGTCCAGCGGCTGCTGTTTGAAGAACGACTTGCCCCGGAGCCACTTTCGATAGGCCTTGTACCGCTTCTTGGGTCCGTCCTCTTCCGTCACGGTGAGCGGGTTCTCGCCGACTTTGAGCATCTCCGCGTACAGCGCAATCTCTTCCTCGTCGCCCGTCACCATGAGCCCCTCGGCCTGCCAGTCTCCCGATATGTACTCCTGGTATTCGGAAGCGTCCACGTCGACAGGTGTGTCCGTGGACGTGACGAGAGGCATTTGCTGCGGGTGCTTGATGTACTGGACGTAGTCTGCCTCCTCGTGCTCCTCCACGGTAGGGTTCAGCGACTCGATGACAGCTTTTTGGAAGGTCCACTGTGCGCTTTTGGACTTTTCACTTTTCTCTGGCATGGTCGAGTTCTTCCTCTCGGATGCCGCCTCTTCAACCTGCGTCGGAGGGAACGCTGCTTTGTGGAATGGATGAGGGGCTCTGCCCTGCGGAGCGGACATTTGCAGCCAGCGCTGGATACCTCTGGATGCGGTCTGGCCCGACGCAATGGAGGCGGTGTCATCGTCGACTCCTTCCTGCTGGTACAGCGGCGAGCCTCCCTGCGCCATCAGCGAGACACCTCTGCGGTGCTTTTTGCTTTCAGCGTGCGTATCGGCATCGGTGCGGACTCGGAACGGGCTGAGATCGTATCGACCATCCTGCGTCGATTTGAATGGGATATACTTGATGGTCGAGTTCATCTTGTACGCAAACATCTTGGGGAAGGACGATAGGGTGGATGGGCGATAGTATTCGAGCCAGTAGTCGTCAAAGAACTCGACTGGACGCGCACGTACTGAGCAGCTGAGCGGGACCAGTGGCGGCAACTTTCTTTCCTCCAGGGACTCGGGCGTGTACCAGTTTATGTACCCTTTACCTGCCTTGTTGGACCAGTCCCTCGGGTTGGCATGATGTAGGTAGTAATCTGTGGCGAGATCCCACAGCATTGGCTGTCCGTGGGCGAAGATGTAGTTGCCGAGAAACAGGTTGTACGCCTCTTGGCGCTGGCTATCCAAGAAGGAGTTATTGTAATATCGCTTGAAGCTCTCAATCATGTCGCGTGAATGGCTGGTCCACTGGTTGATCTTTCGATACGTCTCCATCGTGTTCACGAGCTGTGAGCCACCGTATTGGACGGCGATTGTGTCGCCATGATCGTGCCACATGTGCGTAAACAGGTTGACGGCGTCGGTGTCATACTCGACCGTAATGTCTTCGATGATGCCCAGGGCATGAAGCTGGTGGCCGAGCGCGCGCTTTCCAATAACAAACTGGGCGGCATTCGTGCGGTCGAGACAGTCGATACAATTGGTTCGCGCGACGCCGTTCTGGGCGCTCATGGGACTCGTTTCGCCATCGCCGTTCTGGAAGAAGCCGGTCGTGTTGAGGACGGATTCCGCAATGACCTCAAGGTTCCCGATGACGTCTCCGCCCCGAACCTTGGATGCCCGACTCATGTCCCAGGCCTTGTGTATGATCTTCTTGTCCACAGGAAGGAACTGATTCAGATAGTTGATGGCGTCCGTGTACTCGTCCAGAAGCTTCGACTCGCGAGGCTGCCTTTCCTTGGACTTGATGAGATTCACGACAAAGATGGGGGCGCCATAGCGCTCAAAGAGGTTGTCAAAGTGCAGTGCAGCCGCAGAATAGAAAGGGTCGACCAGGTTGACTTCGATTGGAGGTCTCGGAGTGACGCCTGTGGTGTCTTGCGTCCAGTACAGCGGTATACTCCCTCGATGTTGCACGTACGAAGTGTACTGCGGACTACAGTAAAGCCGTGGCCCGGGCGCGTGAAAGGACGTTGTGAGCGATTCTGCTACAATTTGCTCCGTCTCGACATCATTGGCAACGTAGCCCAGGTCATTCGCTCCGCGCTTGAGGAACCGCGCGCCGGCAAAGTAGCGGGATCTTCTGGCAATCACGGTGATGTGAGCGGTCCGGCCATAGATGGAGAGGGCTGCCTGATCAATGTAGCCATGAATAATTGGGCGACACCAGTCAAAGGGATCACGCAGAGCCTTGACCGCTGGCTGCAAGAGGTAGTCATTCCACACGAACATGGAGTTGAGGTCGTCCTCTGAGGCGGTGAACTGACCTTTGGCAAGGTTCTCACGCTCATGCGTAACGTTATGCTGCAGGGTCCTGGTGACATCGTAGGAGTAACTGTAGTAGAAGGACCGCGTGAGGTCGAGGTTGTTGAGAATGCCCAAGAACCTCTGCTCTTCCGTATTTCGAGAATCTGTCTTGAAGCGAGAAGGGACGAGCGGTACGAGCTCAGTGCCTTCGATCTGGTAGATGTAGTGACCGCCGATCATGGCCACCGTGCTTTTCTTGGTGATCAGGAGCATGTAGTAGGGTCCGGTGAACTTGATGAACCCCAGCAAGCCCCATGTGGTGCACCGCAACTTGATACCACCCGTGCCCCTGTTTCCATGATCGATGGTGTCCAGAAGCTGGTTCATTTGCTTGAGGCTGTATACAATCTTGTCGTCCGTCATGCTCAGTTCGGATCCGTCGCCCGTACAGTCGATCTTGAGAATGCGATACCACTTCTCGCTCACATCCACGCCCACAATGTAGTACCGACTCGCAGTCTCATACAGATTGAACTTGTGCATTTTGTAGGCAAGTCTATCTGGCGTTTTGTCGTCCTTGTCGGGCATCGCTGTATGGGCCCTCGGCGCTCCGGAATCTGGGCTGGCGGCTCGCACAAAGGGCTTCGCTACAGCAGCCTCATCGTCATTGTCTGCCTCGCCGAGGCGCGTCGACACGAGAGGTACCTCGGTTGAAGCACGGCTCGACTGGTCATTATTTTGGAGAGAGGGGAAGACGGGCGCCTCTGGAGTTCTTTGGGCTGGTTCGGAGTCGGTGGGCAACGGCAAGTCCTCTGGGAAAGCCTGGCTGGCAAGAGAAGCAGGAATGGGCCCCGCCATGGCTGGACTCTTTACGGCTGACTTTGGGAACACAGATGGATCGGCATGGCGAAATATGGGACAGGCGTCGATTCTGCGTGGTGGGATCTGCGTCGCGTGGGTTGTTGCATATAGATCTATATATTCCTTCTCGCGTTGGACTCGGCGTCGGGGATTCGATGCGGGATACGAACTACATGCCTTCTACATGAGCTTTTCGATATTGAGGATTGGGCATTCGGTTTCTTGTCGGCGTGAGAGCCTGTCTTGATGACCTGCGCAAGCTGTAGCAAAGCTCCCTGTCTAAGGCAACCTCCCAGCAGCTGATGTCATGTCACGTGGATCCCGAACGACAAACCAAGGTCGTAATATGATGTTTTTACGAATATTTCTCTGTACATATGACATATAGAGAGAACGATACGCTCTAAACTCGGTCAGCAGTTGCCCTTTTGAGGTATCTATTGAATTACTCTCCAGTCTGTGCCGCCCAAACATGCGGCAGAATGAAATCATTGCGCCTGATACTTGTATCCTAGTCTATGCTATGTATTGTGAAATCCTTATCGTGCTCAAAATCATTATCTGCTCTGCATTTCCTCCACCCTGTCATGGACATTGGATTCATTCCATTTCTCCTTCCCATTGTCCTCGGCGTCGGTTTCTAGCTTGGGGACCCCGACCTGCTCGATAGCAAAGCTAGCAGCCACCGAGCCCCATAAGGCCGCCTCCTCGATCGAGTGCCCCCGCGCTAGAGCGACAGCAAGGCCGCCCAGAAACGTGTTCCCACCTCCCGTCGGGTCAACGACTTTGCTGGCGTCCTGGTGGTAGGCAGGCACCCAGCGCTCGATGCCCGGATCGACTTCGATCTCTTCTCGGGCTACCAAGCCATCTGCATCCTGGAGCAGACCTGCGAAGAGCGCTTCCATGTCGGTATCCGGTCGTAGACCACCCCGAGGGTAGTGCTTCTTTCGTTGCTGTGTGTTCGAGCTCTGGTTGCGCTGACGCTTCCTGCCTCCGTTCTTTGCGATGTAACATCCCTTGTCACCCGCTCTCACCACGAGTGAGAAGGACTGCAGCGGCATGCTGGCCAGGAGCTGCTCACATGCCCGCTCCACGGCCTTTTTCGAGATCTCGCCGGTATCTGGGTCAATCCCGTCATCACCCATGAAGCCAGCCAGCTCCGAGTGATTGGGACTACACACATCGATCACGGGCAGCGTGTTCGTGCAGTTGAGTAGCTCATCTGGCGTGCATAGATCCGGGACTGGTTCCCAGATGAAGACCGGTCGGAAATAAGTATCCAGCATAACAGCCTTGCGGCGAGACGTAATGTCGGCAACCAGCTCCTGGCACCGGAGCGGTGAGCATATGAGGTGGATTGACCGTGCCTGGAGCAGCTCGGGGGTCAGGTCGTCAGCGGCTAGGCGCTTCTTGGGCGTCAGGTATGTAAACAGTCTCTTCTCGTCAGTTCCTTCGTACCCGTTCCAGCCCCTTGTCGTCAGGCGTTCTGAATCATCGCGATATAAGACGGATGTCCCCCAGCCATCAATCTGCTCCGTCAGTGCTGCTGGAAAATCCGATCCTCGGTCCACGATCCAGCCGACACTTTTTGATAGAGGCGGCGGAGAGAAGAGTCTGGCACCTAATGCCGACCAAGAGCCAGCACCTCCCAAAACATCCTTGACTGAGGGTGTTGGTGGTATGAAGTCAATGTCGTCTACAAGTGTGAGCAGTCATTTCACCTCTTTTTAGCAGTCAATCGGGTATACCTATTATGAACATGCCCAAAGTGACAAAGTCAATCGGAGTCGGGGCACTGTCAGTTCGTGGTCGAATGCTCAACTCTGCCGTTTGCTCTTGCTGTCGCTTGTCGGACTCGGTAGCCTCTTCTTCCCGTCCAGGCTTGTGGTCCGCGTCCGCGTCCGCGACCGCGACCTGCTCATCTTCACTCTCGCGCGAACCAGAGTTCTCTGTGCTCTCGGATGCACCCATGTCATCGTCTGGGTCCTTGTCCATACGCCGTGGCGGGTTTTATTATTGGGGTTGGCTTGGCTCAGAGAGACTGGTGTTGACACCCGCAGTGCTGAAAGATAGTCGGATGTTGCCAAGCGAGACCGCTCTCTCAAGCAATAGATGGCGAATAACCAAGCAAAAGCCGGAGCAACAAAAACTGAGACGTCCTGGATGATAATGACGACCATGAGTTAGCGCACAAGAAGAAACGGTGTAGCTTGGGCCATCGAGCTGCGCAGCATGATAGTGTTGCGTTGGCACAATCCCGCCCTCAGGTACCCGACATGGGCTTGAGCTTACAGACACCAGCAGGACACATGTCTGGATAGCGTCGCTCGGCGTCGCTGCATCTCCGCGTTCAAGCTTCGAGTTGCACTAACAGCCGACCGGGATTGGGCCATGAACGGACTCTAGTCGCAGGAGGACTCCGTCCAGGACGGGATTGAGCCTGGCACCGTTCGTGACGGCCAGGACAGACCATGACGCGACAGCGTTTTCCAGAGTTGCTCAGGGGACGCCCCGTCGTGATTGGCTTGTCTCGGGGGTTGTAGACTCAACGCATCCACCCAGGGCGTGGACTAAGCTAGACGACCGATGCCATGTTGGTTCTTCCTCGCCGGTATCTATACTACCTACCTCTCAACCCATTGACAATAGACGAGATCGAACATTGCGTGGCCAAGGCATCAATCAACGCCTCTGTTCGCCCAGTTGTCGAGCTCTGCCTCCCCGCGCCTAGTTTAGCCGGTTGTTGCCTGGTGTTGGACTCGGTTGGCCACCCCCTTCGCAGGACACATTTGGCTTGACAGACTGTCGATCGTCCTATCTGGTTTCGAACTTGGACAAGGAGCTATCTTTGCTCTCCTCGAAGTAACCTGTCCGTCTCGACGTCCACAGCAGACTGTACCTCGCCTTAGTCACTTGTAGACGGAAGGAGCGACGCCCCCTGCGTCACAAGCACACCACCATGGCCGCTGCTAACAACATGCACAACCTCACCACTCTCATCAAGCGGTACGAGCACCACAAACCCCATCTCTTCATACTCATGGGCCATGCAGAGAAACATTAGCGCTGACCTTGCCAACCTGTACACCAGGCTCGAAGCTGCCACCTCTCGTCTCGAAGACATTGCGACATCCACCGAACTCCCCAAGGATGGCGCAACACCGATGAACAGCGTCAAAGCCAGCTCATCCCCAGCGCAGCTCCCACCTGCGCCCACCGAAGCTCCCAAGGCTGCCGACGAACCCCTACCCGCCGCCGTCGAGGACTACGATGCCTTCCTCGAGGCCACGATTGGCAAATACGTCCAGAGCAGCAATGAGCTGGGTGGGCTCGTGGCCAAGCAGACCGCCTCGGTCGCCAAGGCGTTCCATGAGCAGCGTAAGCTCCTCCTCATCGCCAGCAAGGCCAAGAAGCCTGACGACGCCACCCTCGGAAAGCTGGTCGAGCCGATGAACGGCCCCGCCATGGAGGCCATGAACATCAAGGAGGAGAATCGGGGAAGCGACCAGGCGAACCACTTGAGCGCTGTCGCGGACGGCATCATGCTCCTGGGCTGGGTCTTCGTCCCGAACCGACCCTTCAAGCACGTGGATGAGTTCTTGGGATCCGCCCAGTTCTGGGGGAACAAGGTCCTGAAGCAGTACAAGGAAACGTGAGGAGCCAGACAGGGCCAACGGCTTGCCATTTCGTCGAGGCTGACACTATGACACAGGGATCCCAAGCACGTGGAATGGGTGCAGGCATTCTACGGCATCTTCAAGAACCTCTCGGAATTGATCAAGGACCGCTACCCGAACGGACTCACGTGGAATGCAAATGGAGAGTCTGCCGTCGAGGTCGCCAAGTCGCTGGACTCCAAGGCCACACCAGCAGCGCCTGCTCCGGCTGCTGGTGGTGCGCCGCCGCCTCCGCCTCCTCCCCCGCCCCCTGGCCCTCCCCCAACTATCGATGTCAAGACCGAGCCTGCGGCACCGGCCGCCCCCTCGGGTGGTTCTGGGTTCGGGGCCGTCTTCTCGGAGCTCAACAAGGGCGAGTCCGTCACTAAGGGCCTGCGCAAGGTCGACAAGTCCGAGATGACCCACAAGAACCCATCGCTCCGTACCTCGTCAACGGTCGGGGATGGCAGCTCGGCGTCGCGTGCTAAGAGCCCGGCGCCGGGAAAGAAGCCCAAGCCCCAGAGCATGAGGGTGAAGAAGCCCGCCAAGAAGGAGCTTGAGGGCAACAAGTGGACGATTGTGAGTGGATATGATGCGGCGTGTGTGTGCATGCACGCAGGAGACTAACACGAGGCTAGGAAAACTACGAAAAGGAGGCCGAGCCCGTCACCATTGACGCCGCCTTGTCCCACTCTGTCCTGATCAGCCGTTGTAACAACACGACGATTATTGTCAAGGGCAAGGCCAACCAGGTCACCGTCGAGAACTCGTCGAGGCTCTCCTTGGTGGTGGACACGCTCGTCTCCACCGTCGACGTGGTCAAGGCCCCCAACTTTGCCCTGCAAGTCCTGGGCACCATCCCTACGGTGATGCTGGATCAGGTGGACGGTGCGTCCGTCTACCTGAGCAAGGAAAGTATCGCCACCAAGATCTTCTCCAGCAAGTCGGACAGCATCAACCTCAATATCATTGAGGGCGAGGATGACTACAAGGAAGTGCCACTGCCGTCGCAGTTGTGCTCGTACTACGATGAGTCCAAGCGCCAGCTGGTCAACGAGATTGTGGACCACGCCGGTTAGACAGGTTCATGTGTGGCTGGTGTGATGGGTGTGCGATGAAGTGTTCCTTTTAGGCAGTCAATTATGAAACACGTGGTGTCGTCTTGGAGACCGTGGAACGCGCCCTTGTACAACTTTTGAGAGTTCATTGTCTCGACATGTAAAGCTACGCGTGATCCTACAACCTTGCTGCAAAGGACTTGTTTCTAACCGACCAACCATGCTTGAAGGAATCGCTACCAAGTATGTGTATCCCGATCTTCTATAGTTTCGCCTTGGGCGCCTCGACGGTGGGCATCAGCAGGTCGCGCATCTCGCCCGCGGCTTCGTTTAGGTAGTAGCTCATGCGGTCGCTGCCGAGCCCCTTTGACACAATATTCAAGTTCAAGCTGCGGAAAAGGTTAGCCTTGCTGTCTTTTCGTGAAAAAAATGGTGATACACACCTGTTCTCGTTGATCATGTACGCAATGCCGAAACCGTCGTCAATGACCTGGCTCCATCCGTAGCCGTTGAAGAACTCGGAGCTGAGCTGCGAGGTGGACAGATACCACGAGCTCGAGTAGGCGTAGGCGGGATCCTGGTAGATGGCGGGGACCTCCTGGCCGGGCTCGAGGAGCTTCTTGAGGCCAAAGAGGTGCCTGTCGACACCCTTGCCCTCGGACGCCGAGGCAATGTACTCAATCTGGCTGTTGACGGCCTTGCGGAAGAGGTCGACGCGGGTCTTGTCGTCCATCTTGGGGTCGTGCATGGCACGGCACCAGGCGGTCGACTCGTCCGAGACGCTGCGGCAGGTCTCGGTGCGGCCGAGCTGGAAGCGGCGGACGGCGGCGGACTCGTACGTGGGACGGTTCTGGCCGTACATCTTGAAGTAGGCCAGCTGGATCAGCATCTGGACGTAGGCGTCCGGGGAGCACTTGAACTTCTTGATGAGACCCTTGCCGTAGCCCTGGTAGGCCTGGACGGCGAGCTGGTGCTGGCCAATGAGGTCGGTAAAGTCACGCTGCGCGCGCTCAATCTCGGCCTGGACCTTGGGGGTGATCTCGAAGCGGATGACCTCGGGGGCGGCGAGGTTGGAGCGGACCGCAGGGTCGTCAAAGTCGAGCTTGTTGCCAAAGATGAGGTCGTTGACGTAGTCGTTGAGGCGGTGCGTGGGCGTGCCGTCCATCATGGAGTGCTCGCCCATGAAGCCCGAGGTGCCGTTCTCGTTGATGATGAACTGCAGGGGCTTGTCGAACCAGCGGTTGGCGCCGTCGCCGTGCCAGTACTGGTGGGCGCGCTCCTCGAGGGTGACGGGGGAGGCGTCGTCGAGGCAGACGACAAAGGAGGAGGACTCAATGGCCTCGAGCGCCGCCTTGTTCTTGGGGCTGGCGTCGAGGAGGATCTGGCGCGCATCGGCCCAGATGTCGCGGTTCTCCGTCGTCAGGGCGCCGACGGGGGCGACGGGCTCGGCGCGCTCGTAGATGCGCCTGAACTGGGTCTCGAGCTCGGTGGTGTTGAGCTGCTTGCCGTCGACCTCTGTGGGCAGCTTGAAGAACTGGTTCTTGCGGATGACGACCATGTGCTTGTTCTGGTCGGGGCTGAACTTGACGGGGTAGTCCTTGGGGTGGGCGGCGACGCGGCTGGCGTTGAACATCCACTTGTAGCTGTCCATGCAGATGGGCAGCTTCTTCATGTACTCGGGCTCGAGGGTGCCGGCGTCGACCTGGCTCTTGAAGTCGAGGATGGCGGTCGAGAGGGCGGCGGCGCGCTTGGCGGGGTCGCGCCGCTTGCGGTCGTCGCGGTGGGAGTAGAAGTAGCTGACGTAGGGCACGACGGGGTCGCGGTAGGCCAGGTAGGCGGCGTCGTTCCACCACTCGTAGATCCAGTTCTTGGTGTTGGGGTCCTCGCGCTTGGCGACGAGCTTCTCCTGCAGCTTCTGGCCCGCGCCGCCGGGCTTGACAAACTCCTCGACGGCCTTTTGGCTCCTCTCAAACTCGGACTGGGAGAGCAGCGGGTGCAGGGTCTTGAGGTAGCGCTTGGCCGTCTCCTCGAGCGTGGGGACCGGCAGCTTGGGGAGCGACTCCTGGTACCGCAGCATGGGGCCCTTTGACTTGTCCTCGGCATAGGGCTTGGGCAGGGAGCTGCTGTTGCGCTTGGTCTGGGCCATGATGGCAGTGCGGGCGCCGGTCGTCGCGGCGGATGTCCTGCTGGCTCGTTGCAAGGTGCTGGTGACTGCGCGTGAAGAGGAGGAGTAGGAGGAGCGGGAGGAGGCGAGGGCAAACATGACAATGGGAAGGGAAGGGGTATCAACAGGTGGGAACGAGAACAGAATCAGATCGAGAAGAGGCGCGCGACCGAGGCTGAAGTGTCCCGCGTGGTTTTGTAGGACGATGGTGGGTGGAGTGTGGGCCGGCTTGGAGAAGCAGAGGCTTGTCGCTACGGATACTCCATGTCGACTAGCCGAGCATGTGAGGCGGGCTCCTTCGCAATACTTGTCCCACGCACTGGCGTGCCAACGTCACCTTCTGAGCCTCTTGGGGGGCCATAAATTGGAGAGGGACCCCCCAGAGTCTTCCCACTCCTCCGCTCCGTAGGCCATTTCCCCGTCGCTGCCCCATCTCGGCCCCCGTTTGCCTGGTCCGTTCACCCGGTGGGGCCTCATTCAGCCGAGGTAATTCACCCCCGGGAGGTTTGGAACGAGGCACAAACTATCCATCCGTACGTACGGCGGCTATAATGTCAAGCAGGCTGTACGGTACGTACGTGTACAATACTCTAACCTAGTTGTCACGGCGGCTCTGGCGAGCGGTCTAAGCTGAACAGGCCTCGTAGATCTAGTGCATTAATACTACAAGCATGACTGACTGACTGACTACCTGGTTTTCGCCGGAACTCCAAATGAACTGTACACCACATCGTCGCACACGCGCGCCAGACGGTATCGCACTTGTAGTCACGCGCCGTCCATCCATCCCTTCTCGTCAATTGTAGAGGCACTCCCCGCCACGACATACATTCTGCGCCTCATAGGGAGAGCGCCTTTTGAAAATACCCAAACACCTCGTGCGTCCGTCGTAACACCATGCTGCCAACCCTCATAGCTCAAAGCTCTTGGTCTGGCCGTCACTGCTCGGGGGCTGGATCCCATTGGCATCAGCTACCGGCTGAAAGCTCAGTCGCTCACCGTCCGTCATCGCCTCGTTTGCCATGCGCAGGCCCTGATCACCGCCAGTGGCCGCAGCCGCCTTGAGGCCCTCCTGCACCGTGCGCACGCGACGCTTGAACGCGAGTCTGTCCAGGAACAGTTGTTGCCTGCCTCGCTCCAGGTCGCGGCGCTCGGCACGCATGATGGACTCCATCTCGTTGAAGTACTTGAGCTTCAGCTCCAGCTTCTGCAGCGTCACGTTGGCAGCGGCAGATACTAGGCGTGTCATCTCGCGCTCCTCATGCGAGGCGAACCCAGCCGCGCGGGCGCCCATGGAGGCTAGAGGGACAGAGGCCAGGCTTGTTGTCTTGGTCGTTGTCGTCGTTGTCGTGGTGGTGGTCTCTTGCCGCACGTCAATGTCCATCGACTCGTCCTTGTCCTTATCCTTGTCCTTGTCCTTGTCCGCCACCTTGTCGTCACTGTCGGTGGTGGGGCCGTTCTCGAGCTGCTTTCGCAACTGGCGCTTGAGCTCGGCAGCTGACTTGTTCGCCGCCGCGGCTGTGCTGGCAGGGTCGGCGAGACTCGCCAGGAACCCAACCACAGACATGACAGGGTTGTCAGCCTGGCTGAAAGGGAGCTGGCCGTGTTGGCTTCCCAGCATGGCCAGTCCAGTGGGAGGGTTGAGGGGCACCTCGGAATCCAGGTACTTCTCCTCAATGTCCAGCTGCAAGAATTGGAGCACACACTCTTCGCGCGTTCGGGTGCCAACGTGGTCGGCAATCTCACTCCAGTCCTCGTCGAACCTCTCGAGCCCCTCCAAAAGGCGCAGGATTTCGGCATCAGTCCAAGGGGCATCGCGGTCGAGGACTGCGGTGTACTGAGGGTTCTCCTCCTTTGTGTACATCTGAGATGTGTGGTTGGATGGCAGGCGGCCCTCCACAAAGCAGCTGGGGCAGACATCGTACCTCGTCTTGGAGGCTGTCTCGCCCTGCTGCGCGCCATTGTGATAGTAGACCCGCGTGCAGTCCACACTGCACATGTGGCAGTGGACTGCGGCAATGGGCGTCTTGGTGCCCGGCTCGCCTCCCGACACGCCGTTAACGGCCGAGGCGTCTCCATTGGTCTTGTTCTCCGTCTTGCTGATAGGTGTTCCCTTTGCGCTAGCTTCGTAGATGTTGCGCCCGATTTCCAGGTTCAGGTCACCCTTGCCCGCCGTCGCGGCGGCAGCCTTGTTGTCGGTGTCCTGGTTCTTCTTACCCTCCAAGAGGGTGGGGTCAGCGGCAGGCTGCCACGGCTGGAGACCGCGAGGGGTGTCACAGATGATCTTGAAGTGGCCGGTGAAGGGAGGTCCGACGTGGGAAGGGCGTTGCTCGGCATCGACCTGAGGCGCGTCAGTGGCTATCAGAGAAGAGGAGGGCAAACTGTGACTCTTACCTGGTAGTTGATCAGACCCCATTGCTCGAGGAAGGCGTGCACGCGCATGATGGCGCAGACGTCGCCCGCCAGATTCCTACGGCAAGCCGTGACGGTCAGATACTCAACCGGGTTAAGGCGGTATGTGTTGATCATGAAATCCCTGTAGTCCTTGTAGATGGCGGGAGTCTTGCTGCGATTGCGCTGGTTGAAGAACTCGGCCATAGCTTTGCGCTCAATCTCGTGGATCGCATTCATGTCGAACCAGGTGCTGTAACTGGGTAGGACGATGGCGTGCGTCTGGCTGATGAGATGGTCACGCGCGGCGGATGTGATGCTTTCCTTCGTCTTGGTCTCTTGCACCGTGCCAGCGGCCGCGTCGTCCTTTGCGTCCCCTGGGGCATCGCCCATGTCTTCATCACCCGCCTGCGTCGTTTCGGCTTGGGGCGCGGTTGGGGCATCGAGCGGGTTGTCTGAAGCGGTGCCTGGCGCAGGCGTGCTGTTGTCTTGCTTGATGGGTGTCCCCGACGCAGCGTTGTCAGACATTTGGACATCTGGAAGCGATGATTAGCAAGCACATCCTCAGAAGGGATAAATGACGCCCATGTCCTCACCATCACCATTGCTGTCGTCCAGAGGGGGCTGTGCGAGAATGTCGTTGTCGCCCGGCGACCCGTTGCCAGGCGAGCCGTAGTTCGCAGAGTCGTCCATGTTGAACGTGGGATGCGCTCTTGATAGGTCGGAGGTCAGTGGCAGAGCGCGCGCGTCAGGACGGATTGGCGTGCGTTCAGGGCGGCGACTCGGATCAATCAAACTACGCGCTTGAGTGCGGTGGAATTGATTCGTACCACAGGGTGGACGTCAAAGGCGGCGTCTCGAGATAAGTGGCCCTTGTCGATGCGATGGATTTCGCGATAGCAAGTGCTGCAGCAGGAGGCGCGTTGAAATTCGCGACGAACCAGCCTCGATCGATCAATCCCTGCGGAGCCTGAGCCTGACTGAGCCTGGAGCTGACAGCGTCGCTAGCCTCAAACTGAGCCACTCCAGCCACAGTGAGGGTGCATCGATAGTCACGTGATATGCTTCACGTGCCTCTGCCGGTCTCGGCTGTCATCACTGCAAGCTACGGCGGGCAGAATCGGCACTCTTTTTGGGTGCGCGGCAGGTGCCACCACTCGATCGGCGTCGTTGACCTCGGGCCGCCAGTATCCATATCCCGTCAGTCGACGACCGACGCACGACGTGCCTCTCATTTTCTCTCACTCGCCCGACCACGAAGGAACCAGCCAACATATAAACCAATCCGCGTTGATCGAAGTCGGCCATCATGTTTCCCGCCGCTCGACGAGCTGTGGCCAGGCACGCCAGCAGGGTGATTGGCGCAGCGCCCTCTCTGGCGTCCCGCGCCTACGCCCGAAGCCGACTCCTCTCTACACTCGCCGTCTTGGAGCAGCGTGATGGTCAACTCAGCCATGGCTCGCTGAGTGCCTTTACGGCGGCCAAGAAACTCGGCGGAACGGTGCATGGCTTTATTGCGGGCACCAGCGTCGCTTCTGCTGCGCAGGAGGCGGCCAAGGTGGACGGTGTCGAGAAGATCATCAGCGTGGATAACTTGTCCTATGAAAAGGTTGGTTCGACTCTATGCAGCAGCAGTGGCAGCATATCCTCTAACCAGCATCTGTGCAGGGCCTCCCAGAGAACTATGCGCCAATGCTGGTCGAGAACATCAAGAAGGGCGGGTACACACATGTCATCGCCGGTCACACTGCCTTTGGCAAGTCCGTCCTGCCCCGCGTAGCCGCCATGCTCGACTCGCAACAGATCTCAGACATCACCGCCATCGAGAGCGAGTCGACCTTTGTCCGTCCCATCTACGCCGGCAACGCCATTGCGACTGTCGAGTCGTCCGACGCGATCAAGTTCATCACCATCCGAGGCACTGCCTTCGCCGCCGACACACCCGGCTCCGGCTCGGCTGCCATCGAGGCCGGCGTCGACCCCAAGTCGGAGCCCATCTCAGAGTGGGTTTCGGAGGACCTGGCCAAGTCAGACCGTCCTGACCTGGCGACGGCCGGCAAGGTCGTGTCGGGTGGACGCGGTCTCAAGTCCAAGGAGGAGTTTGACAAGGTGATGCTTCCCCTGGCGGACGCCCTCGGTGCTGCCGTGGGTGCTTCGCGCGCTGCGGTGGACAGTGGCTACGCGGACAACAGTCTGCAGGTTGGCCAGACTGGAAAGGTTGTGGCGCCTCAGCTGTACATGGCTGTCGGTATCTCGGGTGCGATCCAGCACTTGGCTGGCATGAAGGACAGCAAGGTCATTGCCGCCATCAACAAGGATGGAGACGCCCCCATCTTCCAAGTGGCGGATGTTGGTCTGGTGGGCGATCTGTTTGAGAAGGTGCCCGAGTTGACAGAGAAGGTGAAGGGTTCATAGCCTGCTGTACATATATACTACAATGGGGCGTCATTCTAGATTACTTAGTCTAAGACGGCGAGCATGTCCGACGTGTTGGTAAACTTCTCCCTTTCTTTGCCGTTTGCTCGGCCCCGGGCCTTTTCCGCCGCATCGATCAGACGCCACTGATCCCATGTTACGACACGACCGGCACGGGCACCAAGCTCCTGCCTCACGCCATCCCATCCATCGGACGCTGAGGGAGAGGCTGACTTGAGGAAATCTTTGCCAGAGAGCCAGTCGTCAGCTATCGCGTCGCCCGTGGTGAAGGCGTCAGACATGGTGGAGGCGATGACGCCCGTGGGGCCTCTCTTGAGCCACCCTGCACAGTACAGCCCAGGCATTTGCCTCGACGCAACGTCTTGGGCGTTCTCATCGGACACTAGGCGTGTGACTCTCCCAAGTCCGTCGTTGCTGACAATGCCCCGTTGCTCGTCGAACTGGATGCCGACTTGCTCAAACCCGGGCAGCGCGACGGAGCGATAGCCCACAGAGCGGAAGACAATGTCGGACGGCAGGATTGCGGTTTCACCGGTAGCCTCGACGCGGGACTGCGGATCATATGGATCGGCCAGCTTTGTCACGTCAAACGCCGTGCTAGCAACGTTCGCTGGTGAGTCCTCGTGACCCAAAAAGTGCTTCGGCGATAGGCAATTGTCCAAGGACCAGGTTTTACTCGTGGAGCCGAGGGCCTTGTCAGGGGTGCCCTTGATGATGACCTCCACTAAGCGCCTCGTTGCTCTGGGCAAAGCCTTGGGATCATCCGGTATCAATGCGCGGTTGGTTGGGTGAAAGGCCACATCCCGCAGCTTCATGAGCTCGCGGACCTCCTTGATTGTGAACGCAGCCTGCATGGGCCCCCTTCTGCCCACGACGTGCACACGCTTGATACGGCTCTCCGCAAGCAATGCGAGGGCATGCTCCGTAATGTCAGTCTTTCGAAGCACGTCAATGTCCTCGAGCAACATCCTCGCGACGTCCAACGCGACATTGCCCTGCCCGATGATAACGGCCTCGTCTCCCCGCGATAGATCCGGCTCGAGGGAGGCAAAGTCGGGCAGTCCATTGTACCAGCCCACGAACCCGCGTGCCGAGTAGATGCCCGACAAGGTCGATTCGCCAGGAATGCCGAGTTTCTTGTCCTCGGAGGCGCCGCAGGCGAAGAGCACCGAGTCGTAGTGGCGCATGAGCGTTTGGAGCTCCACAGTGCCGTGCTCAGCAGAATGACCTGGGTGGCCTATCGACATGTTCCCAATAAAGGTGAAATTCTCAGACGAGGCGATCTCGTCGAACTTGTCTTGGCAGTTCTTATGGCAACGTCAGCTCAGCTGTCATGGTACCTCGTCAATGCTGGCGGGAGCTGCGCACCTTCACCTCTGGATGGTCTGGTGCGACGCCATGACGCACAAGGCCAAACGGCACGGGCAGAGCCTCATACATGTCGACCTTGACGTTGGGCACCTTGTTCATCACTCTGTAGGCGGTATAGAAGCCGGCCGGTCCAGAGCCGACAACGGCCAAGCGCAGAGGCGCATCGCTGGGTCGTGGTGAGCTGGAAGCATGTCGCCTGGTGATGTTTGTCAAAGGCTGCCGCGACACATGAGGCCTGAGAGCCCGGTTCATCCACATGCTTGGTGGTGTAAATAAATGGTCATCTCCAGGCCGGGTCTGGTCAATCCAAGGTGCATTCGGATTGGTGACTGACTGTTGGAATAATCGACTGTTGAAAATGGCGCCGTCTCGGCTCCGAGAACCAGTCGGACGTAGATCCTGACTTACCCTAAACAAGTGTCGGGATTCAGACCTGACAAAACGTGGTTGCTGTGGTGATGGGCTCTTCGTGCCCGAGTAAATACGTAAGAGCCGGGTATCTCACCCTGAACCCATGCGCCCACGTAAGGTATGATACCCAGCCCCACGTTTGCTGACGTCTCCATTGCTGTCGCAAAGCAAGGCGTTTAGTTGATAAGCCTCCGTTCTGCGTTCCTTTCCTCCCGCCTTCCCTTCGATTCAAGACAATTCTTGGACAGTTCGCAGTCTGGTATTACGGCCGGCTTGCTCTCAGTCGGCGCGATGGCTGTTCAACCGCCCTACCTCTACTCTGACCAGCGCGATGACTCTCGCTTCCCGGCAACATCTTTCGATCCAAAGGCTGTCACTCGCGCAAGCTGGCAGAAGCCTGCGCCAAAGCCAAAGCGAGATGGCCCGCTCATATCCTTCAATCGTCATCCAGAGTCAGTGTCCATCCGTCGTGTCGCTGATGCCCACTGTATATACTAACCCGCATTCCAGCGCACACATGGTCTTGACACATCGAGCGAATCCATACGCGCCAATGGGCTCGCGCACAAAGAAGGCGATCAAGTGGCTGCGCAGGGTTCAACTAGGCATCCGAATTGTGCAGATCAACGTGGCGCTTGGCCTGCTGGCGTGCATGGTGATACTCATAAACATGGACGAGGTCAAAGGATGGATCATGCGCATTGTGGTATGTCCTGTTGATCGCTCCCGCAGTGAAAGCCCCCTAACATTTCGCAGCCAGGCATCGTTGCCGGACATTGTCTATACTCCATCTACCATCTTTCGCGTGATGCCACAGGACGCACACCAGGCTCCTCGGCCGCCTACCACATCTTCTCCGCCCTTGCGGATATGATCACCATGGGCTTCTATGCCTTCACTGCACTGACAATCCACAACGAGTCGGGTAAATGGTCCACACGTCTGCCCCAGGGCAGCGAACTACTCGGCGCTGTGGTTCTAGCCGCTTACTATGGGCTCGTCGGCTCGGGCAGTCTCCACGGTGCTTCACTGTTCATGTCGCTGTGGCTGGCCTGGGCTTTCCGCAAGATAAGCCTGATGCCTCCGGACATGAACCCCCTGGAGGATAACCTCACAGCTCGACCAAAGCACAAGCGCAACCAGTCCTCCATGACAACCTTGACAAACAACGAAAGCGAATATGAGAAGCGCTTGTCTACACCGGGAAGTGGCCGGCCCTGGTCGCAAAACTCATACGGAGAGGAATCACCTCGCCGTTCTGTGCCCTTCATGCACACTCGCCAGGGGTCCAGCATCTCCTTTGGTTCAGGCAGTCCTACCAGGGCCAATTTGCCGGACCGTCAGTACCAGATTGTCGCAGGCAACATGTCTCCTCGCAACTCCGCCATGTCGCCCCAGTCCAACAAACTGTCTCGTCCAGTTTCCGCCCAAAACAGCGCCTATGCCGAGCTTCCCATGCAGGATGCCTTGGATCAGGACGCTCGGGTTGGCAAATTCAGGGAAGCCTGGGCGCCTACTGATTCTATGGTGTCGCGGACCAACCGGCGCAACAGGGAGGCTGCGGTGGCCATGCGTCAAAACAACAGAAACAGCGCCGCTTATGCTGCTTTGACCGACGAACGATACGACGTGGAGGATTCCGACTCCGAGTATGGGAACGAGAACGATCTGAACGATGGAGATCTTTCGCAAGGCCTCCACCCCAACCCCTTGCGGTCCAACCCGCATGACACCGAGAAGAGGCTGGCGGACCGCGCCAAGACCCCTTTCTACCCTGTGATCAACAAACATCAGTCGGCCGACATGGCCGTCTTCGGTGGATCCGGCAAGGTGGAGGAGATGAAGCACTACTCTGTCGATGCCAGCACACTATCCGAGACGAGCCACAACCGGAGGCGCGTCTCTGACAAGGACATTGCCGACGAAGCGGACCCGATACCAGCAGCAATGCCGACCAAGCGCTGGTCGCAGCGTCTCATGAAGAAGAGGGACTCTTCCATCCAGCCAGACTCGGCTTTCCTGGCCAAGCCGTACGGAGAGCTCAAGAGCGCCACGCCACCCATCATAATAGGCAACGATCGCAAGATCTCGTCTGGCAACGACTATGGTTCCCAGTACATCGGGTCCATGCACGGGCGTCGCAACGTGAGCGGCAAGGTTGCCGAGGAGGGCAGAGCAGTACCGGCGAGGAAGCCCGTCAACACGGATATTGGCTTTTACGCACACAAGGGGTACTAGGCCCCAAGGTGACTATTTATGGGAATGTGAATGTGAGCAACGTATGCGGAAAGGGGAAAATGGTAGCAGGCGTTTTTTGGTTTCTTTGGTCAGGATGGATTTGATGAAACACAGAGATGGTCATGTATTTATGGAGCACGATGTCTGTCTGCTTCCCGCGGGACATGGTCAGGATGAAGGCACGTACAGAGAGAATTGACGATTTATACCCCCCTGTACTCATTATTCCAAACATGAGACAGACCTGTCTGTCATGCTGCTGCCCATGAAGCTAAAGAAAGACACTCTTGCACATCATGATTCCAACTCTTCTCATCCCACATTTGCATTCTACACAAATGGCGCATGGTTGGTCGACCGTGAGGGCAATTCCAGGGTTTATCAAGTTCGCCCATGTGGCCTACAACGTTGCTCATCTGGCTCCGCGTCAGAGCCTTGCCGATCATGATACTACTCCGACACGCACGCATAGCAAACATCTTTCTGACCTTGGCCGGCCGAGGAATGTGCTTCGACTCGGAAGACTCCTCGCCCAACAGCGCAATGAGCTCTTCCAAGTCCGCCACGTTAAAGGTTGTCTCACGACTGAGTGGCAGGGCCATGAGTTGGCAGCGGGACCCAACGGGGGTGTCGCCGCTCGTGTCGATGCTGACCTTGAATCCGTTTGCCTCAATGGCCTCGGGGTTCTGCATGACGATTTCCTCCTCGAGGGCCGTGAGCTCGAGGCGCTTCGGATGCACCAGACGCTGGGACTGGACAATGGTGACATCCTGCAACCGCTCAAAGTTGTACTTTTCGTCCGAGGCGTGCTGGTCGATGATGAAGAGCTCGTCTGCATTGGGCTGGTTGGACCGGGGGGAGCCCGGGCGGATAGCGATGATGAAGCCCATATTGAACTGCCCAATGATGCGCATCGCGCCAAAGTCGGATTTCTGGATAATGAGCGACAGTTTGGACTCGGCGTCTGTCGAGGTGATGTCCTCCATTTCGTTCGTTGACGCCGCTTGAGACGAGGTCGTGTGGCGCAACGAAGTGGTCCATGTTGTCATCATGGACTGAATCGCTCCCTCGCCAGTCGTGACACTCTGGATAATCTGCAGGGTTGCGTCTTTACGACGTGAGCTCGCTTGAAGAGAGTGGCCCCTAGTCTTGGCGAAAGCAGCCGCGTCCTCGCCATCTTCAGTGTCCACGGCTCTGGTGCTTGGTGCATGATTCTGCTCGCCGGCTTCGATGGCAGAGCCTTCTTCTGGTCTGTCGTCAGAGTGGTGAGACGACCCGGATGCAACACTCGACTCGGCTTGTGAACTGGCTTGACGATGGGTGGTTCTGACGTTTTCCTTGTCTTCGTCCACCAATTTGGGCTCTGGTGCATCTATAGGAAGTTGTGCCATAACAGTAGCTTGGCGTTCACTGACGCCCGAGTCTTCAGAGCGACCCCTGAGACCTGCCGTGAACTTTTGACTTAGGCTGCCGCCGAATGACGGCTTTGTTGGCAACTCCTCATCGGACGACGATTCTTCTTCGATGTCCTCCGTCCCATCAGAATGCGCGTCATACAAGACCCTACGACGCTTGTGCGAACTGGATGGGACCTCTGGATCGCCGATTGTGATGCTGATAGGCTCTGAGGCTGGTTTGCTAGGACTTCGATGCGCTAGCGGACTTGACTTGGGGATTTCCTGCCTCACATGCTGCACCTTGGGAATGGGTAATTGGGGAGGACCGGCCTCTGGTACGAAGAGCTCTGGTTCGTTGCTGTACTGGTGGACGAGAGGATGTCGTGGTTCGGGTTCAGCCATGCTCACGTCCTCGTCCTTGGGGATTTTCTCTTCGACATCAATCTCTTTGGTACTTGTCGAAACAGGCTCCTGTCTGGCTGTACGTGATGGCGTAGCATGCTGCGTACGCGCTCCGTCAGATGCTTCTGTAGCATCACGCCGTTGAATCCACCGGTCGATCAGATTGTCGGCTCTGTTAGTACTAGCCTTGACGGAGGGAGTCCGCGAGTGGCTGCTCCTCAACAGATGTGCCCTAGACGCACTGCTACGGGATGCTTCTGCCGAATCAGAGTCAGAGTCAGAGTCAACTGGCGCAGCAGCAGGTGTGACATCTTGACCGCGCCAGGTCTGGGTTCGGGCGGGTGTTGCAGAATCCCGCTGACCAAAGGGACTCTGCTTTGTCCTAGCAAGCTGAGAAGTTGGTACCGAGTAGTCCTGCGAGTCGAATAGGTCGCCCAGTGCAGAGCGGAGTGAATCGAGAAGCTGATTCTGTTCATGGAGGAGAATCGTGCGCTTGTCCGGACTCACATTCACATCATACATGTGGGTGTCCAGTTGAATGTCGGCCATGATGAATGGCGATTGCGTCGAGTTGTACGACTTGTAAACCTCGTTGAAGGCTTTGGCAAACTGAGGCAAGCCGCATGGCCGTCCATTGATGAAGAACATTTGACGATCGGGTGTCTGACGACCTTCGCCTTGGGCTGGTCGAGACACATGCCCAACAATCCGGACTTGGGTGGAGACTGGCCCATTGTCGACCGGTGGCTGGAGCACAGAGCTGACAGCCGACGGCTGCATTTCGAGCGTTAAATCCAGGGGCACGAGGCCCGTCATGGTCTTGGCGCCAAATATGTTGATAATGTTGTCCTTTGTCGCGGCATTGCCCTTGGTTGAGAAGAGGACGATCCGCTTGCCCTTGGTAGGCTGCTGCGATACAGAGAACTTGAGATTCGTTTGGATGCAAGCGTACTGGTTGAGTAGAGCAATGACCTTGTTCCACTCCCGCTTGATATTCCTCTCAAGCTCTTTCCTGCGTACGGGGAGGTTGTGAAATAGCTTCTCCACGGACACGGTTGTCCCCTTTTGCGCGGCCACCACATTCGTCCCCTTCAACTTGCCAGAAGGCTCAAAGCTGAGCTTAGAAGCCTTGGGGGCATCCTTTGGTAAGCAAGTGGTGACCGTCATTGTGGAAAGAGCGCATAGTGAGGCGAGTGCTTCACCTCGGAAGCCAAAGGTGTCTAGCGATCCTATGTCGGCGTACGTTGACAGCTTTGAGGTGTGATGCTTCAAAGCGACAGATTCATAATTTGCTGGCGCAATTCCACCACCATTATCTTGCACCTCGATCAAGTCGAGCCCTTGGTTCTTGAAGCGGACATCTGGCGGGTATTAGTGAGTACAGTGATCTGGTGCGTGTCTTGGGCACGGGGTATCCGCACCAACGTTGTTAGCACCAGCGTCTATGCTGTTTTCCACGAGCTCCTTGACGACAGAACAGAGGTCGACGATGACCTGACCAGACTGGATCTGATGGATCTGATCTTGTTAGTACTCTTGAGGGTGGTCCACGACTACGTAGCTGGAGCCTTACGGTGCGCCCATCAATCTGCTTGATAGTAGCCATGAAGCATTTCGAAAGATATGCAGTACGGACGGCAATGCAGGGCAGCAGGCTTTGTCGATGTCACAACGACCACTGTTATCGGTTGTGCCTGATGTACCTCCGTACGTAGACGTGGTTGAAACGCGTAACGACGTTGAAGACGCGTTAAGTGGTCCACTAGCGGACTTTGCTACGTCCGAATCCCCGAATGCCGGCAGTGGCCGGCCATTGCAGATGAGGGACATGCATTGACGTCATCGCAAGGTGTACATAGATCCCGCAACATGTTGATTTAACCCTCAAAATGAGGGCTGCTGATTACAGTCGAGCTTCAGCCTCTGTGGTCACATTGGAAACGAGAGTTTACGAATTGATGTTCATATCACATAAACTATGCCCGCTGCACGTTGACCTTACCGTCAGCCGTGCCAAAGTAGGCCGCAACCGGCTTTTGTGCCTGCCCCTCCTTACCCAGACCAACTGCTTGGGTCCCGTTGAAGCCATGGAAAAGGCCAATCTCGACGATGCCAGGTGTGCGGAGCAACTCGTCGGCAAGTTTGCTTACCTCCCAAATACCGCCCTTGCCGAGGCCATCGACCCCGGGTGTCAGGTCGCTGGGCAGCAGCAGCGGTGGGAAAGGCGCGTCGATGATCCACATACCATTGTCCGTGACGCACTCACCAGCCTTGCTGGGGAGACCCGAGCGGACGGCAGGTGCTGGAGAGCCCAAAGCCTGGAGACGAAGAAGGACATCTGGTGCAGAGAGGGGAAGAACCTCGATAGGAATGTTCTTCCATGTAGTGCAGAGTCGTGGTGACTGCTTGCGGTAGTCTGGGCATTCTTAGCACTGCACGATCAAAATTCCAACCCCCGAGCATTAAGTCACTCACCCGCCACGGCGACAAAAGTCTTGGCCGCGATAGCAACCAGCTTCTCCTGGAAGAGGCAGGCGCCGCCACCCTTGATCAGGTTGAGCTCAGCGTCAACCTCATCCGCGCCGTCAAAGCAAACATCAAGCTGCACAGGCCTGCCATTGACAACGGGCCTCTCATCGAGGTTTGCCAGGGTGAGCCCAGCAGTGCGGATCAGACCCTTGGATTGGCTGCCTGTGGGTATGAAGACCATGTTCTTGAAAAAGTCGACTCCCTTGGCCACGATGGCTTCCACCACGTAGACGACGGTACTGCCGGAGCCAATGCCGACGTAGCGATGGCTCGGGAGCAGGTGTTCATCGACGGCTTGGGTGGCAGCGGCTTTCTTGGCCGACTCGACCAACGCAGCAGGGGAGGGGGCTGCGACAGACATGGTGATTGTGTTGATGTGCAAGCACTGCTGAAAATTATGGTAGCTTGTCGAACCTTTGCTTCAAGATATTGCGCAAACGGACGGCCAAGGTTTTGTTAGCGGTTGTACATACAAGAGTCAAGACATGGCCAAGACGAATAGGGTTAGCCCACTTGCTACTCTGCCAGTGGCCCTTGCCGCCGGCCTGCAAGGCTCCAGTTGGCTGAGGACGGTCTGTGCTTTTGTGCATAGCGCGCGGGACGTATCGTGATGATTGTCAGGGAGATTAGCAGCATTGTGAATATCAAGTGTCCATTCATGCAAAGATGCAAAGGAGTTCCCAGTCAAAACTTAAAAACCTGAGGAGGGTTCAGCTCAGGCAGCGCCGAGTATAATCCCCAGGGCCTTGAACGCTCATCGTCATAATATCACGCCAGGCCATGCCAATAGGCATGTCTGCCAACAATGCAGAGATCGACTTCAAGGCGAATCGCACTGGCAACAGCGGTCAGGGAGCACCGGTGCTGGAGTGCTTCGTCTCATTTGGTAATATCGCAACCTGCCAGAGTAATGCATTGAGCACGTGAAAAAAGTCACATGCCGCTTCAGGGTATGCAGAATCACTGCCAGATGCGAGGCTTTGGCGGCCAAGACCGCGGCTGGCGCCCATCAAGCTGGTGGGAGGCGAATGGACGCCGGCTCTCCGGAAGAAGTAAGTAAGAGGCTTTTATTAACCACAGACTGACCGACTCCAGCAAGCCCAGTCAGTTCCTGTCACATAACGAAAGAGACTGAACTGGATGCGTTGCTGCGAGACATGAGTTTTGCACCTGCACGGCGATCGACAGGGCACTTACGTACTTGTGAACGCACTGCCCGGTCCAGTCCAGTCCATGTCCCTGGTACGATGTATCAGACCAGCCAGCAGGTGCCGCGTTCTGCATCCACTACCATCGACAATCGACTATCGATCACCGTAGGATAATTATATCACATACGTACGCACCCCATCGAGCAGACCCTGGCCGACCCCCTTACACACTTGTCGCTCCTCGAACCTCCACTCGCTCTTCCATATCTGCGATATCATCGTCTTTACGACATGCGGCGTCGCTTGCATTTGCGCGACTCCTCCAAAACCGGATTCAACTTCCACTAGCTAGTCTCGGCGCCTCGCGAGCCGCGAGCCCCCTCTACCCTTGCCCTCAAGATAACGTCGCGCCAGCGCCAGTCGCGTTGCGCTATTTCGACATTGAACTCCTCCAGTCCTCGTTCCTCGCTCGACATTTCGATGAAGCCGCGACCGCCGGCAACGGCCGCCGGCACTGCTGCGACGCCCTCGCCAAACAATCTGAACTTATCCAAGCACGACACCACGGACGGCAAAGGTGTTCGGGTATCAGGATCCTCTTCGACGGTAGAGAGCAACGGCAGCGTCAAAGCAAGCGGCAAGCAGAGCAATGGCAGCACGGAGACGCTACCAGCCCTCTTGGATCGGCCATCTTCATCCCACAACAAGGCTGCCAAGGCTATCCACAATGGTCGCAGAAGTTCATGGTCAATATCGCTCTTGTCTTTGGCAATGGCTAGTCTTGGCATTAGCCTCCTGCTAGCCATCGTGAACTCGCTCGTCACTCGTCAGTTCGATCCCAAAGGATGCCGCATGTCCTACATGAGACCGTCGTACATACCCTTCCCCGACTTCGACACTGAACATACGAGGTTCGCGACCAAGTACTCCTTGTACCTGTACCGCGAGCAAGGGGTCGACGACCCGGATAAGCTACGAGGCACTCCCGTCTTGTTCATCCCCGGCAACGCTGGGAGCTACAAGCAGGTCCGGCCCATAGCCGCAGAGGCAGCCAACTACTTCAAACAGTACGTCGTGACCGACGGCTTCTCGATCGGCGCCGGCGTACGCAACCTTGACTTCTTCACGGTCGACTTCAACGAGGACATTACTGCCTTTCACGGGCAAACGCTGTGGGACCAAGCCGAATACCTCAACGAAGCAGTGCGGTACATTCTGGCGCTCTACTCTGACCCGCAACGTGTAGTCCGTGACGCACACCAGCCCGAACCATCCTCAATCATCATTCTGGGGCATTCGATGGGAGGCATCGTGGCACGGACGATGCTTGTGCAGCCAAACTACCAAACCGACTCCATCAATACCATCATCACAATGTCCGCTCCTCACGCACGGGCTCCTGTCAGCTTTGACGGCCAGATTGTCCAAATTTACGACCAGATCAACGGCTTTTGGAGGGACGCATTCACACAGAAGTCTATTGGTCAGAACCCTCTCAAGGATGTCACGCTTCTGTCCATTGCGGGAGGTAACCTCGACACTATCGTGCCGTCCGACTATGCGAGCGTCGACTCACTGGTACCGGAGACGCATGGTTTTACTGTGTTCACGACCGGCATTCCTACAGTCTGGACCAGCATGGATCACCAAGCCATCTTGTGGTGCGATCAGTTCAGAAAAGTGGTGGCTCACTCGCTTTTCGATATCGTTGACGTCCGCCGCGGGTCCCAGACCAAGCCCCGGGAAGAGCGCATGAACGTCTTCAGGAAACGTTTCCTGACGGGCCTGGAATCATCCAACATGACGACACCGCAAACGCGGGATCCTACGACGCTTCTTAGATTCAACGACGACTCCACGGAGGTGCTGTCTCCCGGCCACCGACTTGTCTTGTCTGAGCTTGGAGGACACACAAAAGGCAAAGCCCATCTCATCCCGGTTCCCCCACAAGGATCGCCCCAATCGAAGCGATTCACGCTCCTCACCGATCAGTGGCTCAATGGAGGCACTGCCGACGACCTCGACGTGCTATTGTGTAGAGTTTCAGATTACATGCCCGGCTCATTGCCGATGATTGACCTTGCCAAGGGCACCGCTCGCGCAACGACTCTCGCTTGCAGACCGACTACAGGCGATGTGTCACTCCTCCCACCCTCCACCTCGGCCAGCCGTCATCCGTTCACCAGGGATGGAGAGGCAAAGAAGGACCCGTTCTCCTATGTTCAATATGACATTGAAAACATTTTGGATGATCAGTTCATCGCAGTGGTGGACAGGAAATCGTCGACTGCCAGCAAGTTCCTGATTGCGGAACTGAGCGATTACTCGGACTTTTATCAGAAGCACGACATTAATCTCATGCAGCTCTTGCAACAAGGCATCATGGCCGTCCTCCCTGCCAACCGACCCATGGTGACAGAAGTGGAGATATCCAGTATGACATCGAGTCTCTTGGCCTATCGGCTTCACTTGAAGCAGGACGCGTGCCGTGGAAAGCCAGCACTGTTCGCTCCCTTGGTCCGGCAGTACATTGAGCATCCTTACGAGTCACGCTTTTTTGTCAATGCTCAAGATGTGGACGTAAGCCTGCACGGCGTCGCACCGTATCTGCCCCCTTCCTTGAAGCCTCGTGAGGCCAAGGGGGTGACGTTCCAGTTCTGGACAGACCCATCGTGCGAAACGAGCCTGCAAATCACGCTCGCCGTGGACCCTTTTGCAAGCCTCGGCAAGCTCTACATGCGATACCGCACAGTCTTTGCAGCATTCCCCTTGCTGATTGTGACGCTCGTACTGCGGAAGCAGTTCAGGGTGTACGACCTCACGGGGACCTTTGTCTCCTTTGCCGAGAGCCTGGACTTGTCGCTCCGTCGGTCAATCCCACTGCTCGTACTCTCCATGACCATGCTGTCTCTCTCTGTGGGAACAGCTGTCGGCGCCGGGAGGTTTTTGTCACTCAAAGACCTCCTGTCAAGGACGCCTGTACCGATCGATTTTCAAAAGAACGATCTTCTGATTGGCACAAGCGATCCATTCTACTGGTTCCTGGTGCCACTCATCGGTATCGTCTGCCTGGGAGTGTGTGTGATACTGCACTACGCTGCCCTAGGACTGACGCATACTCTAGCTGGCATATGGTACCTGGTCGGTCTTGTCCCAGCATTTGGCTCGACGCCTGTCACACAGTCGTCATATACGCCCACAACGCCGCGAAGACGCATGATCACGACCATTACGCTGCTGTTGCTGGTCTCCTTCCTGATCCCCTACCAGTTTGCCTACCTCGTGGCATGCCTGGTCCAGCTGTGCGCAGTCGTCCGCGCGCTGCGCACCACGCGCCACTGCCCGTCCACCGCAAACACCAACTACTACAACTACGCGCACTCTGTTCTCCTCTTGATGCTGTGGGTCCTCCCAATCAACCTGCCCATCCTGGCCGTCTGGATCCGGAATCTGGCGGTGCACTGGCTCACGCCCTTCTCCTCGCACCACAACATCCTGTCCATTGCGCCCTTCATCCTGCTGGTGGAGAACCTCACATCGGGGAAGATGGTCCCTCAGCTCAAGGGCGGACTGCGCCATGTGACCAGCATATTACTGTTTGCCACCGCCGTGGCAGCGGCCATCTACGGGGTCTCACACGCCTACATGCTTCACCACCTTGTCAACATCATCGCGCTGTGGCTTGTCATTGTCCACGCGACTGGCGATTCATGGTCCCTGACAGGCGTCGGCGCCATGTTCGACGGCACCGCGAGTGAAGGTCGGCAAGTCAAGAAGACACCATGAGAGCGCGTGCCCACCGTGGGGCACACTACATACGATTTGACGGCCTCTATTTACATAGACTAACTATACTTAATCACCATGGACGCGGAGTTGTCGATGCCCGATTCGTGAACTCGGCATTGCTCCGCGTCTCTGCACCGGCACGCCGGTTACATACATTGCCTCGGCGTTGGGTCGGACTTTTGACGCTATTTTCCTTTTTCTCAGAGCATAGCATGTATTATTGGAAGGCTGGAGGTCTGGGATCACTGTTTGCGATCATGACAGCGCCGGGTTCTGGGAACTCGGGCAGGGGCGGCAGGTTGATCAGCTCCGGTGTCAGGAATTACAGTACTCGGCCAAGCATATATACAAATAATCACATAACATTCGACATTTCAAACGCCAGCAGCCGTGTGATCTGCGGTGCCCTAGAGCCGTTCCATGCTCCGCACTAGCGCTCTCGAAATAACCTGAGATGTAATGTATTTGTTTCCAACGTGGAGTCGTCAACCTCTAGTCCTCCTCATCGCCCTTGGACAATTCCTTATTGTGCCTGACATGCTGGTGGCGAATGGTCCACAGGGACGCACCCAGCCCGACAACGCAAGAGCAAAAAGTCATCCAGTACGCGCTCTTGTAGCACTCCAGCCCATCCATGCACATCATCTCGCCACTGGGGCGCTTGACAGTGTGTGCGTCGTACGTCTGCCCGTAGAAGATGTTGAACACGTTGGAGGAGACCACAGGGGCGAGCGTGATGAAACCCCAGTTCTGGCTCAAGCCGCGGATCCCGAAGGTTTCGGCGACGATGGACGGGAAGACGCCAAACAGGAAGCCATACCCCAGGCCCGAGAGGCTAGAGACGAAGCCCAGCAGGTGCGGGTTCTCAATGTTGAGAGCGCAGACCTGGGCGCAGAAGAAGATGACGGTGGCAAGCACCAAGCACCAGACGCGACTAGCGTGCAGGCGCTTGACGAGAAAGTCGGAACCGACGCCTGGAGGGTTGTGAGTGAGACAGTCCATCGCTGCGGGAGCAGGGGAGGGTAAGGGGACGTACCACTGGACAATCGTCCCAGGAAGCTGCAGACCGACAGGATGGAGACATGCATCTGCTGACGCGACACCAGAAACTCGGAGCTGACGGAATCGTCGTGCTTCTTCCAGAGGGCCTTGGCGTTGTTGCCAATGTTGCTGTCGGCGGGTCAGCGTGCCATCCGGATCACGGTCGGTGGTAAGAACGTGGTCAGGCGACTTACTTGATGGTCATGAGACCGACACCCGCCAAGATGGCCATGATCAGGAACAGTTGCCAAAATTCAACGTTTGCCAGGAGCTTGAGTCCGCGAATATCTACTCGGTGCGAACGATCCAAATCAATAATGCTGTCCGCCACCAAATCCTCAGAGGAATCACAGGGACTGGGAAAGAGGGGCGTGGTCTCGTCAGGATCTTCACGGCGGTACGCCGCGGCATCGCCAACGGATGTTGGTGTATCGGGACTGGCAATAGTGTCTGTGCTTGTGATGGTGGTGTGTGAAACTGATTCCGACGTACCGGGTTCCATATCATTACCGTTGGCTCGACGAGCCTTGAGTTCCTTGGAGGATGTTCGCCAAAGGCGGGCTGGACGATCGGGCACGAGATCCTCTGCATCGTCCTCCTCACCATCACCAGACTGCAGTGCATGGTAGCTGGAGCGCTGGTGCGGGTAGACCTTGAGGAAGAAGAAGCCCACCAAGGTCAACCCGCATGTCCCGACCCCCAGCAGCAACAGAAAGTCGCTGGGGTCGCCCGGGAAGAGGATGCCGCCCAGCAGCGAGAAGAAGAAGGCGCTGAGGCCAAAGGCCGCGAGTGGAAATGCGGTGGCAGTGCCTCGGTCTTGAGGCCAGTTGAGGGCAGATGTCTTGACCGCGGCAGCGAAGGCCATGCATCCGCCGAGGCCACTCAGATACGAAAAGAAACAGAGCAGTGGGACCGGCCCGGATGCGCTGTCATACGCACGATGGAGAGGAAAGTAGCCGACGGCGAGCAGGACGGAGCCTGCCAGAACGGCTGGCCTCGGGCCTCCATTGTCGATGAACATGCCTATGGGCACACCCATCGTGTACATGCCCAGGTTACCAAAGAGCCCAATGAGATTGCTCTCTGTCGCTGAGAGCCCGAGTCGCTCTGCAAACTGCGGCGCCCACGCGGAGTACACATACTGGGCTGGTCAGTATTGCCCGTGACTGGAGGGCTCCTTGGGCGAAGATCGCGAGCACTCACATTGGATCCACAGGCCAGCGCTATCGCGGTGGCAGCGACGCTCGCAATGATGCGGCCTCGCTTGTCCGCCATCGCGTCGGAAGACATTGCAAGAGGGACTGGAAATTGCACGTTATCTGACAGCCATGGAGGAGTCTACGGAGAAACAAGGGAAAAGGGAACGGGCAAAAGGAGTGAAGCACGGAAATGGGCACGAGATAGATAATGCAACGTGGATTCCTCCTCGTCCTCTCATCGTGGTTATCTGGGCGGTTATACGTACCGTGCAGAGGAGAGCTTGTGCACGGTCTTTGACACTGTATTGAAGCCGGTTCTCGGCGCTGCTGACGCGGCTTAGTAACTTGAAGGCACCAAAGAACCTTGGGAGGTACCCAAGGTACAGAGTACCTGAGGCTTGCACCGCGTGCCACTTCCTGTGAATCCTGATGCCTCCACTGACCTCATGAGCCACCGTTGATGCGCCCACGTCGAATCCTACAACTGCACACGTACCACGACGCCTGACCCACCAGCGGATTCGTGTCGACACGACCACCGTGCCCGAACGCTCGAACAAACCTCAGTAGAGGCCACAGCGCCGCCGCGAATCTTCAAAAGCGTCAAGCACATCATGGGTGCCCTGCTGTCGCTGCCACTGCTGGCGATTCCCAGCGTGGGAACGGTATGACGACCTCACCCAGCCGTCGTCCTGCCAGTGACTCTTGCTGATGCTCAAGTATAGCTGGTGTCGTTTGGAGCCAGCTGCTGTGGTGCAGCGACTTGCTCAATGGTCTGCAGCGCATGTGGAAAATGCGGCAACAGGTATGGAATATCCACGGGCGCGCTCTTCTTGACGCCGACCATGATCGCGTGTAGCTAGCCAGCTAACGGATGCCGCCTACAGTGTCGCAACCCGTATCGCATACGCCCTCATGCTCCTCGTCAACTCGATCCTGGCGTGGATCATGCTTACGCCCTGGGCGATTGAGAAGCTCCAGCATCTGATGCTCGACTACGTCAAGATTAACTGTCCGACTGGTCAATGCTATGGCTGGCTTGCTGTCCACCGCATCAACTTCTCCCTCGGTCTTTTCCATCTACTCTTCGCTGGCCTCCTGTTTGGCATCAAGACTTCGAGAAGTCCTCGCGCTGCCATCCAGAATGGCTACTGGGGTCCCAAGATCATTCTGTGGCTGGCGTTCATTGTGCTCTCGTTCCTCATCCCGGACGAGTTCTTCATGTTCTGGGGCAACTACATCTCCATGATCGGTGCTACTCTGTTCCTCCTGCTCGGCTTGATCCTGCTGGTTGATCTGGCGCACACATGGGCAGAGTACTGCTTGGCACAGATCGAGGATACCGACTCGAGGTTCTGGCGATTCGTCCTGATCGGTTCGACACTGAGCATGTACATTGGCTCCATCGCCATGACAGTCGTGCAGTACATCTTCTTCGCTGACTCGGGCTGCTCGATGAACCAGGCCGCCATCACCGTCAACCTCATCCTGTGGGTCGCCATCTCCATCATCTCCATCAACCCCACCGTCCAGGAACACAACCCCAAAGCTGGTCTTGCGCAAGCGGCCATGGTCGCTGTGTACTGCACCTACCTCACAATGTCGGCTGTGTCCATGGAGCCGGATGACAAGCATTGCAACCCCCTGATCCGAGCTCGAGGCACGCGGAAGACCTCTGTTGTTATTGGTGCCATTGTTACCATGTTGACGGTGGCGTACACCACTACCCGCGCAGCCACCCAGAGTCTGGGCATGGGCAACTCGACCGGTGGAGTGCGTCTTCCCGACGACGACGAGCACGACCTAGTCACCCAGCAGCCTGGCGGCCGCCGCGAGATGCGGGCCGAGGCCCTACGACGCGCCGTCGAGGAAGGCAGCCTCCCAGCCGATGCTCTGCTCGAAGACGACGATGAGGACAGCGAGACGGGCGCCAACACGGCCCACGACGACGAGCGCACCAGCACGCAGTACAACTACAGCATGTTCCACATCATCTTCTTCCTGGCGACGTGCTGGGTTTCGACGCTCCTGGTCCTGCAGCACGAGGATTCTCTCGAGGACGGCAACTTTGCTACCGTCGGGCGCACGTACGCCGCCAGTTGGGTCAAGATCATCAGCGCCTGGGCTTGTCACGCCATGTACATCTGGACGCTTGTCGCGCCCATTGTACTACCTGAGCGATTTGACTTTGACTAAACTGCATGAATTATACTTTGAGCATTGGAGCGTCGGGATGCTGGGGCGCAAAGGAGTCTTTTATTGATTACACTGTCATATCCATAGCAGCCAAGCATTAGTCTTGAAACATGTGTGTTTAGTTTTTAACAGGCATGCCGCGATTTATCCTGCCTCTCTGATAGGGAGCGAGGAGTACATGGGCACAAGCGGTGACCCGTGTGATGTCCTGTCCAAGCCCATGGCTGCCATTATATGGGGGTCCGCGTTGCTTTCCAGCGTCGCATACAGGTCCATCGCCTTTTGTGCCTCCTCCTTTTCAGCTGCCCTCCTCTCCTCCACTAAACCTGCCTGCGCTGTTGGCTGGACGGGTACCACCAAGTCAGAAATGTACAGAGACGCCGTGGCATAGAGCTGAAAGAAGATGCCTCGCCGTTTGTACGGCTCATCCTTGGTAAGCTCCCGCAGCCGATGTTGAATATCTTCAACGGCGCTCAAGGTTTTTATCCGGAGATCGTCCTTCATGTCCAAGTGGCGCTCCTCGCGAGCACTCTCCAGGTCGTCTATGGCCTCGCCCTCGAGTTTCATGTCCTCCTCCCACTGCGCGAGGTGATCGTACAGGGCCTCGAGACCAAGTACATGTTCGGCGTGCACATTGTAGATTTCGCAGCTCAGCATGGCTGCATAAAAGTCCACGGCGCAGATCGCTTGGGGTCGTACGCGCGTCCACGGATGCTGCTGAATGAGAGACTCAAAGTAAGCCTTCACCTTGGGCATGTTCCTTGCTGAGCCCCATCTACGTTGCCTGCGCGGTCTCTGGACTGTGCCTTCGTCTTCTGTCTCGACTTGAACGGGGGTCTCTCCCTCGCGCATAAGAATTTCCGCACCGATGGCCCAGAGGTCGTTGTGGCGCACATCGATCGGTGTGCCATGAGGCTGCAGTTGCAGTACAATCCCGTACGCTCTCGAGGCTCGTTCGACGTCTCCTTGATCTAGGAAATGGTGTATACTCTGAATGAGCAGGTGGAGTTGTTTCTCTCTCTGTCCAATGGTTCTGGGCTTGCCGGGCGGGCCATCTTCAATGTTGGGCTCTACCTGTTGAGGAGGCCGCGCAATTCGCTGGGAAATCTGGCTCCGATGGGGAAAGTTCGGTATCTTGAGTGAAGGGTCCTGGTCAGTGTCTTTGAGGCCGGCGAGAGAGAATTGGACAATCTCAGCCGGCGAACGACTGTAGGGGTTGATGGCATCTGCCGGGAGTCGATCCAACGGCGCCAAAGATTGAGATGCTACTGCAGAGAGCGTCCGTTTGCGCTTTGTCGGTGAGTGCTGGGACCTTGAGGCCATTTCGTATGCGCCATTCGGCCAGCGATTGGTGTTTTAATGGAAGTTGGTCAATGATAATGAAGACGCAGGAATCGTCTTGTCTTGCATGGGCGATGGTGGTCGTTAAGAAAACGATGAAAGCAGCACCACGACCCATTTGAGACAACATAGGCGTTTTTTGAAAGAACCACATTACTATGCTTGATTTATATGCTGCAATCACAATTGGGAAATCAGGCGCCATAGGGACGACATAGCAAGCTGTCGCACATCACCACAACATACACTCACGCAACGCATTGGCAGAAGCCTCGTTGTTCACCGTCTATGGTTATCCAGGCCTCCAAGAACATATACAGCTGTTGTGCGTCTACTACTTTACATGCCATTTGCCAACCCAAGCCTTATGTCCGGCGCTCAAAATATGTCCACTGGCCCTCGGGGACAGGGTCTTCGAGGTCCTCCCAGCTATCGACAAGTTAGCATTCGTCGCCAAGGCACTGCCACCATTATAGTATCCTGCTGCACTTACACCTTGCTCTTCTCCATGGTATCAATCAGCTCGAGCTCGCCCTCGGCAACCTGGATGACCTCTTCGATAAGGCCAGCGCCAATCTTGTGCTCCAGCTCGTGGACCCTGAATACCAACAGTCAGAAACACGCCTCCCTCCGCCTTGTCACGGCATGTAATTTTCAAAAACTCACTGGTCAGCCGTCAATTGCGGCTCGTCCTCCCACTGGACCTTCTCGTGCTCGGCCAGGGGTTTTTTGTCGCCCAAGAAAGCCTGGTCCGCTCTCTCGGCGGGCGTCCGGGCACCCTCCAGCGCTGGGCCCTCGTTTTCCTCGCCGTCCCATTCCTCCTCGCGGATATCCTTGCCCTCGTGCCTGTGGCCGACCACAAAGACGCGGTCGCCGAGCTTGACTGTGCGGGCCTCGCTGCCGTCGATGCGGCCGCTGTTGACGCGGAACTTTTCCTTGTCCTGGCCGACGAGCTCCTTGGCCCTCTTGGCCCACTCGTCGTAGCCGGGGGGGATCGCGGCCTCAACGATGCTCATGCGGTGCTTGGTCGTGGCCTCGACAGACTGGCGGTAGAGCGACGACTCGGGGATCTTGGACAGACGGTCGAGTGTCGAACTGTAGAGGTAGAGGAGCGTCGATCGGGGCGTCGCGTGCGTCCACAGACCGGTCAGTCCGGTCGGCTGACCCGCCTCGAGGTATTTGGCAAGCAGACGGGTGGTTTGCCGCATGCTGGCGAGTACAATGGATGTGTTGGTTGGGTGGGTGGTTGTTGGAGACGGATTTCCTCGGATTGACCTCATGACAATCCAGATTCAAGCTCCTGGGATTGGCCCGATTCGCATCACGTGACTCCGCTCTCGATCCTTCATAGAGCGTACGAGCATTGGCGATACAGCAACCCAGTCGTGACAATTACACGTCGGTATGGAGATGATATTTATTCTAGATTCTAGGTTTCATCAAAAACGCGGCTTCAGAATCTCTTGCTCTTTGGCTCACTGCATATACCCTACATTAAGACAAACAAATTGACCCGGCACCATTGGGCTGGCCTACGAACCAGACACCACCCAATTAGTGTCGCGGCGCATTCTCCTTAGGTACCATTGCTTTCTTCTCGTTTAGGAACCTTCCTCGCGGCTCTTGCGGTAGCTGGCCTAGGGTGACAGTCAGCTCCTGGTTTCTCAAGGCGCGTACGCAGCAGCATGTCCTACTTCTTGCTCAGTCTGCAAGCTCTCAATGACAGGAGCAAGCTCTTGGAGAACCTCAGCAGCCTTCTTGTGGTACTCGATCTGGGCAGCGATAAGCTCCGAGAGGTTGCGCAGAGGCTCGGGGGAGTCGAGGACCTGCACTTGATTAGCATTGCAGTGAACTGCAAGGCATTTTCACGCCTGACTCACGTTCTTCATGACGCCAACAGCCTCCTCGGTCTGAGTGACGAACTCGTCCTCGGCCTTCTCAATCTCCTCCTGCGCCTCGGGGCTGAGCTCCTGCTCCTCGTGGGGCTGGGCTCCCTGAGCGCCTTGTCCCAGCTTGAACGTGGTGCCCTTGGCGTGCGCCTTGACAGCGTCCAGCGACAGCCTCGAGTTCTCCACATTCTTGCGAGCGCGGGTCGCAAAGTTCAAGTTGGTGTTGAGAGTGGTGTTCCATCCTGCGAGGAAGCGGCTCTGGATCTGCGAGTCCTGTGCGAGGCGGGCCTCGCCAACGCGCTCCGAGGCCAAGGCGTACTTCTCAAGCGCGGTAGCCAGGGGATCCTCGCCGGCGCCCGTGTGGTTCTGGTGCAGCATCTGGCTGCTCGACAAACTGGCGCGGGCAATGGCGTGGCTGAAGGTCTTGGGCTGGGGCTTGGCGCTCGGGGGCGCGACAAGGGCAGCCTGCGCCTCGCCGGGGGAGGTCGCAGATGACAGCAGGTGGACCTTCTCGCTGACAGTGCGGCCCAGGTCATGGAAGGTCTCCTTGATGTTGGCTGGGTAGTCGTAGGTCTCGTTCGAGTAGGTCGAGCTGTCGTCCCAGCACTGTTAGCTACCGCTCGCGACACGGCATTGGTCTGTTCTGTCGGCCACTCACGTCACGGAAAGCATCTTCTGGTGAGCTTGCTTGAGGGCATCGACGCGCTTCTCGAGGTCAATGTAGTCGGGAGGCAGCTGGGTCTGTGCGGAATGTTAGTGCCAGGCTTGAGATAGCTGCCGGGAAATCAATGATGCAGGCAAAGGGGTTTGGGCAAGGCAGACCACCTTATCGTCGGTTTGACCCAACTGCTCCTTGGTGTACTGGAAGGTACGCGATGCAAAAGGCGTAATCTGAGCTCCGAGATCGCTGTGCAATGGCATCAGTATGGGCATGCGCGAGAATGGGTGACGATGCGAGCTAGCTAAGATGCGCGCGCCGTAGCTGCCGTTATCGAGATGGAGGGGTGCTCACGAGAGATTCTTGCCGAAGCTCTTGAAGTCAACGTTGAAATCCATAATGGCGAGCGAGTGTGGACAGCTGCGTGTCGCCTGTCGTCGAGAATTGAGACAAGGAGCTCGGGTCGATTGTGCGATGTAGGTCGAAGGTCGGATGGACCCTGTGCCTGTGTCTATGAGGGTCCGTCTTTAGGGGTTGGATGCAGCAGCAGCAGCTGGCAGTCCCAGTCAGCCGCTGATAACGTTCAGGGCCGGGCAGGCACCTGCTGTATCACAGGCCTATTGGCAGCTGTTGTGGGGGCCGCCTCTCGTGCTGCAGCCTGGCTGCACACCTCATTCGATGCTAATGACTTACATATTGATAATTACTTAGTTATGAACGCCGCTTCAAATCGTCACAAGGAATATTCTTCTCTTTACTGCCCTTCATTCGGTCACTTGCGAGGGTAAAACGAGACTAGTCGAGGACTCGAGCCCCTCGCCCTCGAAAGGGAGTATAATAATATGCAGTCTCCACTGTGCGTACAACATCTGAGACATACATGCAAAATCGTCCATTCTACCTTTATCGAGATAATTCAAAACAATCGCTTATGCAGGGTATCTCCTCCGCCTCCTGTAAGTACTTTTCAGTCCAAAATATGCTTGTTGTCAGCCCAAGAAGGCTCAACGCCACGGCAGACCTTCTCATAGTCCCTGACCGTCGCATGGCGCGGGTCCAGACCTGGGGTCGTCCAGAACATCGTCCAGTTGCTGTCCTGCAGCTGCGTGACACCGGTCGACCGCTCAAAGTACCATTTGTTGACGGGGTTGTCTTTACGACTGCGCCAGCAAACGCCGCCTGGGAAGCAGTCTCCTGTCATCGCGTTGAACACAATATCGGCAACGCCACCGCTTCCTTGTCGACTCTTGAGAACAGCAAACTTGTCGAGATACGGCACGAGACGTCCTTCTCTATAAGCAGTCTCTTTGTCAACACCCTCAGGGACCTCCCAGGTTAGAATAGCACCGCCTTCGTACTCTCCCGCGATGATCACACCAGCCAGATTCTCATTGACTCTGCAGAGATAATCGTCCACATCCAGCTTGCGGTTGAATGAGTCCTCAATGAGGTACACGAGCCGGGGCAGGTCGATACAGTTGTCCGTGAGCCGCAGTCGGTCTGCGCCGGGCTGTGGTGGACGCCACGGACTCAGCCGCGGATTCGGAAAGATGGTCAATGGCATGCCGCGCTTGACAAGCGTTGCCGCTGCCGACGGTCCAGTGTCGAGTCCGTTGAAGCCGCCATCTCGGATCCGCTGGTACGGCAGTGATGCTGAGTACACTGGTTTGTCTGTGACGAGATTATGCAATAGCGGGTTCCGCCTGATCCTTGTCGTAACCATGCCATCAAAGCCAAACGTAGGCGCATTCATCGACTGCTCGTTCAGAGAGGAATAATCATTACTGGCAGTGGCCGCTGCCGAAGGTGTCGTGATCAGGGCTGACGACGTTGGCGGCAGGACCGAAAGAGCTTCCTTGACCATATTGAGATTTGATCCATGCACAGTCGCTGAAGCTTTGCAGAACTCTCTCCGAGCGACGGGCGATCCTTCTGGTCCCATGAGCTGCCGTAGCAATGTGTCGTACTCCTGGTCCAGATTGACGAAGCGATGGGCGGCGCCAGGTCGCCCAGGTACGGGTGTACCTCCTAGGGGGTCCAGTACAAAGATTCGTTCGACCGACGCGATCTTGACAGGTTTCTCAAAATTCCCGCCTTCCTGGCCAGCCTCCAGATTCTGTGCCCCAAACTGCATACCCGTCAGGTACCGGGTCAATGTCAGGACGACCTGGTGGGCATCGGCTGGGCAAGTCGAGGACAGATCATCTTTGCGCGACAATGATGGCACGACTGGGATCAGGCCATGTTGCAGACAGAGTTTCAGCCGACCGAGGTCGTCCACCTCAGATCTAGTTTGCAGAATCGAAGGGGATTCGCCGTCACTCACACTGGGGCCTTTGATGACTTCTGAGAGGATTTTGGAACCAGGCTTTGAGAATGAGTCAATCGCCTCACAAAATCGCAACGCCTGCGTATCGTATGTCTCGCGATTCTCGTCCGGCCCACAATCGACGACGACAATGCTCAGCAAGCCCAGTGTCCGAAGTTGTGTCAGGGTTTTGGCCACACCTTCCAGGATGTCATCGTCAACGAACTGCGGCGTGCGGATCTTCACAATGGCAACATTCCTAGGCTCCTGAGAAATATCCAGTGTTTCTGCAAGGGCCATGTTCTGCTGTTCTGCGACCTGTGTGTCCTGGGCTGTCTGCGTGGCCGCCTTGACCTTTGGCTTTTGCTTTTTGGAGGTGTATTTTTGCAGATAGCCCTTGGCATCTCTTTTGGTTGCCGAGACCTCGAGAACTGAGACCAATGTGTCCTTTTAGGTGTCAGCAAGACTATTGTTCGGGAGTCGATCAACGTACCAGGTCATTGCGATGTTTCACGCGGGCTTCTGATGGCGACGACAAACTTCTTGTGGACGCCGATCCCGGCCACTGCTTGGACTTTGTGGAAACTCGCGAAGCTGTTGGGTTACCAAGCCCACCCTTACGAGCGAGAGTACAGAATTGGCTTCCGCAGCGATTCATGGCTCTCTCTGTGTGAGATTGGGTTCCTAATCTTTTGTTGCAGTGCGTCGACCTCCCTGAGTGTCGGAAGCGGTGACTGAATGAAGTGGATGTGATGTATGCCGTGGCAGACCGCGCACCAAATGCTAGGTTTTTTTTTTCGTTGTGCTGCGGTCGCAAATCAGTGTTATTTGGGAATCATGGTTACAGCCTTTCGGCGCGCCCTTCCCTTGAATCAACAAAAAAAGAAAGGCTCCAGGCAAACTTCAGGTACATGTAGGTTAAGAAAACAAATTCCATCGTGAGTCAAGAACAAGCCCAATGCCATGGATGCGACACAAGGCCGGCTCGGGCACTAGCACCGGCCCCAGGGGTGCGATAACGTCTGCCAGGTACGATAAGACTTGCTGCCCGCCAATCACTGGCGCCAGTCCGACAGATCCGTTGACAGCTCCGTCGATGCACTTCACAGTCCGGGTCGGTCGATCGTCCCCGTGCTGCTCATCGGGTCCTACGTACCCTATAATCCAGCCCAACGAGACGAGTGCTGAACGCCTTCCAGGATGATCATGGTTCTTTCATCCATTGATTCAGGTTCACTGATCCTTCTCAGAAGCTATTCTTCTGGTCAATCGATGTCTCGCCATTATAGATCTCACGCTCATCCTCGGACGTCGTCAACTTCCATCCAATTTTGATACACCATGGGGTCTGCAACGCCCTCGGAAGTACGGCAATACTACTGGGGTCGGCGTCATTCAGTGTCCCCCGCGGCCTTGAACTCGTGAGGTCACCAACACTCCCTGACAGCATTGTATACGAAGTAGATACTCCATTCAACTCGCTCATCCACTGCCAGAAACCGAACTTCGATACTACTACTCTAAGCTATGGCGCCCACACTGTTATGGATTGGCCTCGGCCACATGGGCCGAGTGAGTACACTGCATTCGCCCTCGAGGAAGAGCGACGCCTGACAAAGAGTCCGATAGGGCATGTGTAAGAACATTGTGGAAAAAGCAGATCTCTCGTCACCACTACTCCTGCACAACCGCTCGGTGCAACGTGCCGTCGACCTCAGCCACAAGCTCGGTTCCGACAAGACGGAAGTGGTGGAAGACCTGGCGGCTGGCGTGAGCAAGGCTGACATTATCTTCACGTGCGTGTCAAACGACGAGGCGATCAATGAGACCTTTGAAACAATGTTACAGGGCCATGTCAAGAACAAGGTCTTTGTTGAATGCTCGACGGTGCATCCCGAGACCACAGAGGCTCTGGCAAAGGCCGCCACGGCTGCAGGCGCCGAGTTCGTGGCCGCCCCCGTCTTTGGAGCACCGGCAGCGGCCGAGGCAGGTCAGCTCATTGGGGTGTTCGCGGGCCCACGGGCGAGTGTCGAGAAGGCCAAGCCGTACTTCAAGGGCGTCATGGCCAAGGCTGAAATCGACATGACCGACAAGCCCTACGGACAGGCGTCGAAGCTCAAGGTTCTGGGCAACACGTTTATCCTCGCCATGGTGGAGCAGCTTGCTGAGGCGCACACCGTAGCCGAGAAGTCGGGGCTGGGCACAGAGTATGTCGACGACTTTGTGCAGGGACTCTTTGGCGGACCGTACGCTGCCTACAGCACGCGCATGCTAGGTGGTGCGTATCACAACATGAAGGAGCCGCTATTTGGTGTCGATCTCGCGAGGAAGGATGCTCGGCACGCGAAGCGCCTGGCAGCCGACGCTGGAGTCCAGATGAAGATTGTTGAGGCTGCCGATCAGCATCTGGCACAAGTTCAGGAGCATGCTGGAAGCTCGGGGGACATTGCTGGCATATACGGTGCTGTGAGAAAGGAGTCTGGGCTGAAGTTTGAGAATGATGCCTAAAGAACGCAGAGCTATGTAGCTCCGCCCGTTGCAATGCAGGATTTCAGCCATTGGCCGTTGAGCTCGATCCAGCTTGCGACTGATTATTTCCAGAAAAGTGCCTGGTGCATTATCTGCGACGGTTCATAGACGCGAAAAGGAGCTGCCTCACGGCGGCCCTCATACCCCTGTCGCAGATGACTAATCTCGACGTCAACTGCTTTGCCAGCGGCGGTTGCACGTGGTACCTAGCCAACATCACCTACGACAGTCGACGCATCGCACCGGCATCGACGACATCCACCCTAATTCCGACCGTCCTCAACCGAACGACGAACGACTTTCTTCTTGTCGGAACTTGCAGAGAAAAGCAATTGCCGCCATGGCTCAAGGGTCAGCTCACCTCTAGCTTGCGTCTCCTAGAACCGTCCGCTAACGCTCCTATAGCTACTCCATCTGGATCGGCCTCGCCGTCATCGTCGTGCTGTGCGTCGCGTCGTGGTTCTTTTCGCCAAAGGGTGAGAATCAAGTGTATGTGATTATGGACCCTATTTATCGCAGACCCCCCAGACTGACTCGCCTCGCCCGCCCTCAGCCTCTGGCGATCCTCCCTCATGCTCGCCATCATCAGCTGCTACCTCATGTGGCTCATCACCTTTCTTGCTCAACTACACCCGCTCATTGCGCCACGCCGAAGCGACCTCCGGGAGCAGTACCTTGAATAGACGATTCGCGAACGGAAGCGGCACAGGAGAGTGGAAGAGAGGACCTGAGACCATTGATACGGGTCAGGGGATGGCAATACCCCCGACAACCTGTACGAATACACTCACGCTGTAATTCCTGCATGCGTATTTGAACGGCGTTTCTGGAGCGGCTGCTATATCATGTTTTCCTATCTGGGGGAGTCCTTTTACGAGAAGACGGGCATTGACGCCCTGCACGAATGGCAGAGTCATCATAGACAGGGCTAGTAGATGCCCGCTGCGTATAGTGGCCCGTTCCATAATGCTCAATATTTCTCCCTCGGTCAATGATGCAGGTTTCTCTTTGTCACCCTGCCACTAATCTCCCTGCCCACTGGACCGCATACATGAGATACCCCCAGAATGCCTTGCCGTCCGCCGCAATATCGCTCTCGGTGATCGAGTTCCAGTCGCCCAGACCCACGGACGTGAGGATCAGCCACCCAGTCATCCATCGCGCCGCAGCGCCGAGAATCGCCAAGATGGTCGCCGTGTAGTATCTGCAGTCAAGGAGGATCCGCAGTGCCTCGACATTGTTCGCCACGACCGCCCAGCCCAGCGAGCGTGCCGCGGCGGGCACGTCGTATTCCCAGATCACCATAAGAATCGGAAACAGCTTCGTGGACGAGGACACGAGCAGGGCAGTGGACACGGAGTTGGGACGCGAGAAGCGAGGGAGCAGACCGGCGAGGACGAGCGGGGAGTAGCGGGACGAGGCGAGAAAGCGGATGCTGGCGTGGAAGGCGAACGTTGACACGGCGCAGAGGATGACTGTGGTGGTGGATGTCAGCCAGCGCACAACGACAAAGGCCAAGGCAGACGGGGAAGGCGGGCTAGCTTACGGAAGAATAGATACTGGAAGACAATGGGCTGCTGCGCCAACTGTCCCAGCGTGCTCTGGCCTGTTTCCGACTCGGGCATGCTTTTTTTCTCGATTCGCGCCCAGGTCAAGTAGACGTCAAAGAGCAGTAGCAAGACGCCCAATCGCACAATGGATGGCTACAGCGCGTCAGTGAACCGCGTCTGATATACATGCAGAGAGAGGTGCGCCCGCGGGGCCACTTACATCGAACCGATCCCCATCACGCATTAGGGTATTGTGCAAGAGGTGCCGGTAGACTTGCGGCTTGATGAGCACGAGGTCTATGAAGAGCACGACAAAGTCATGCTCCACGTACTTGTCGCAGAAGCGGCCGCAGTTGCGACAGACGGTAAGACGGATACTGTGGCCGCTGTTGTCTCCGGCCCCAGACCGCCAGAGGGTGCTAACCGGCGTGCGACATTCGATGCAGATGGGCATCGTCGGCAAGCATCGTGGGGTGGCGATGCTGGGAAGATGTCCCCAAGGGCGCGCGTTCTGTGTTTGATAATTTGAAGTGGAAGGCGCATGAGGTTGTCGTCACTCACGATAAGAGCTCCGATAAGCCGCCCTTACATATAGTCGAGGGGCGGACTGTCGCCTTGTAACTGTAGTATTTCCTCTCTAGTTCATCAGCGGAAGGATCAATTGTTCTATACTACAGTATGCTGGCTTCTATATGTGCGCGCGATTGACTGTACCACCTAATGAATAACGCCGCCACCCAGAAAGCAAAAAAAGAAGAAGATGCAGCCGGACGGCCATGCCAAAAATCCACCGCTCTCAACGCACCACTCTGTAAGTATGTCCCTGATTAATGTACCGGGGATATTCAATCCGCCTTGCTGCCTTTCTGTGCCTCTCCCACTGTCCTCCCACGGATACCGCCAGCTGCGTCGTTGCGTGCGCTGGACCCCAGTGACAAACCATCCACATTCAGCGAGTTGTCAAAGAACCCGCCCCGCCCGTCGTCACTCATCGTGTCCGTGAGCTCAATGAGATCGTTGGGATGATCACTGCGGCCGGCACGCGCCTTGCCCAAGGGCGTGCCCGGTCCCTTTGCGAGCGCGCCGCGGAGCCAGGTCTCGACAGCGGCCGCCGCACGGTCAATGCCTGTTCCCTGGCGGGTGGGCGCGATAGCATCGCGGCCTTCTTCGTACGAGCTCTCAGCGATACCAGCGTCCTTGCCGAAACCAAACTTGGCCGTCTCCGAACCCATAATAGACATGGACGGCCCATCAATGTTCAGCCCGGGTATATGCTTCTTAGTCCATGAATTGATAACGTCTTTGTCAGGTCCAGGCGCCCTCACGTTCCTGCCCATGGAGCCCACACCACCAGGTCGCTTCATCCATGCGGGCCTCTCGTCTGCTGGGTCGCTCCCCATGCGGCTGCGGTTCGAGGGCGGTGACCCCGGGAACGCGGGGCGGCTGCTGAGAGAACTAGGACGGCGTGAAGATGGCCCCTCGGCGGAGCCAGAAGGTCCCGAGGCGATCTCGAAACTCTGTCGCGGCGTGGAAAGAGAGGATATAGTCCTGATGCTCTTCTTTCTCCTGGGCGGGAAGTACCCCATGGCGCCCCTGGCAACGCGGCCGATTTCGACGGGTTGTGGTATCGAATCCACCTTTACCCAGCGAACGTGCTGCCACGGTTTCTCCTCCTCTTCAGCCTGCGCCTCGTCGGCGCCGAATCCGTTTGCCTTGCTGAAATAGTCGTCGTGGGTCGCCTTGGATGCCGACGCGTCTTCGATCGCGGGTGTGGGTGCAAGCAGATCAACGCCCTGCACATTGCGCCATGACGGCGCTTCACAGGGTCGCCCGCGGACGTCACAGGCATCCACCGGTATAGTCACCCATTTGCGTGTTTGAATGCTGTCCCTCGACCAGAGCCCGTTGGCCCGTCGAAAGACATCCTCTCGGCACCTGTACTTGAGTACGATGCCGGCAAAGGTGTCGCTCGCCTGCACCCAGTGCACGTAGACCAGGTAGTCATCAGGTCCCGGTTTGTCCGTGACAGCTTCGTCCGAGTTCCGGCGCTTGTGCTTGCCCGACACGTCCAGCCCGCCATTCACCCCCGTGTGGCTCTCCAGCACGCTGGCCGTGCGGGCAGCTTTGAGGGCAGCATGCCTCTGCGCCAACGATCCAGAGGCCACGTCATCCAAGTTCGGTCCCGACGTGGGCGGTGCCGGACCCCACGAAGCGTTGGCTTTTCGCTCTCCACTGGTATTAGATATTCGGCGTCCACGAGGGAAAGCCTTGAGCCCGCCACCGCCGTTCAGCAGCCCCTTTCCCAGCGACGATGGCCCGTTGCTGCTGTTGAAGAGGGAGCTTGTCAAGTCTTGCACCGAAGACCAGCTCTGGTTCCAAGAATCGCTGAAAAATTGTCCAAGGTCGCCCGTGGACAAGTTGTTCGGTCTGCTGGGGCTGACGCCCAACGATCTCGTCCGTGGTAGCGGGCTGACCGAGCGGCTTGTCGCCGGGCTCAGGGCGGATAAGAGGCCCGACGTTTGGTTCGAGGGCCCATCGCCGTCCGTGCTGATCAATCGTCTGTTGCGTGGCCGTACTGAGCCGCCGGGTGAGTCGGTGCCGGCAGCAGCGATGTGGGAGGATGATCGGGCGAGGTCGCCGTCCCTCACTCGATCGGTCATGGTGACCACCGACGCCGTACGCCACGTGTAGTACGCTCGCTGGAACTACGTCGTGCGTAGCGGGCAACCGACCATGGAGGTCTGTCGCGGGTAGAGGGGCTCGTCGTAGCGGTCGTTAGGCGGTTCGTGTCCGTCCTCGACCGGAGTAATTAAGACAATGTCGGCAGCCGGACGATAAGGGGCGTGGTAGGCTTGCGGGTATTGGCGACGACGGAAAAGATTCGTGGTCGTACTCTAATGGACATCATTGATGGAAGACAAAAACATGTAGCAAGTGTAGTGATTCAGCCAAGGGAGTCCATTGCGGGGATGCTGCGTTCGCGTGAAGCTCTGGTAGTGGTGGGATGGCAAGAACGTGAACTAACTAGGAGGGCAAGTTACGATACCTTATGATAGAGCCACCGGGCGGTTGATTGAATTGCTTCAAGCTACAGGGTAGGCAATTGAGGCAAATCCATCACGGCCGGCACACTAATCTTATTTCACCATGAATAGTACCAACAGATAACTGATAGACACAGGAGAGTAGTATTTACCACGCTTAATGCTCATATTGCGAATTTGTACACGTATAATTCACACGGCTGTGCATAGCCTCAAGTCCCCAGAGGAGCCCTTCTTCTTCCCGCTCGACGAGTCTCCCCATCTGCCACTGACCGTTCGAAATGCAAAACTCGCTACCCACCGTCCAACATGATAGTTTGCGGTGTTCTTGGCATATCCCCCAGATGAGCTCTGCATCATTAGAAAGGCGGGACCTCAACCGCGGCATCATAATCTCCCGCCTTCCCCTGTCCGTCTCTACGCATTGCCGGCTGCAGCGGGCGGCTCTTGCGGTTCAGGCGGCGTCGGTTGCGGGACGCCTGGTGGGAGGGGATCCTGTTTGGGCACTGGCATGAGCATGGGACCAGGGGGAATCTGCGTCCGATCTGGAAGCGACTCGCCCCTGATCACCCTCATGACCTCGTCCTTGTCCAGCGTCTCGTACTTGACTAGCGCCTGCGCCAGGAGGTCGAGCTCCTTGCGACGGTCTGTCAACAGTTGCCGCACATCCTCGTACGACTTCTTGAGCGTCTTCTGGACTTCCCTCTCAATCTTGGCACGTGTGTCGGTGCTGAGATACTCGTATCGCTTGCCATACTCGACAGGACCGAGCTCGTGCGACATGCCGTATTTGGACACCATGCTGAAGCACAGATCAGTGGCGCTCTCAAGGTCCTGGATCAATTACGTTAGCTGTGCCCCCTCGTAAGCTGCGCATGACTCACCTGTGACACTCCACTGGTGACCTTGTCGTCGCCGAACCGAAGCTCCTCGGCCATCTTGCCGCCCAAGGAAACACGAATACTCGACAAGTACTCCGCAGCGGTGTGCGAGTATTTGTCCATCTGCGGCAGGAAGGCCGTATGGCCCAGTGACATGCCCTTGGGCAAGATGGTGACCTTGTAAAGATTGGTGGAGGATTCGCTGTCGAAGAGCTGGACCAGTGCGTGTCCAGCCTCGTGGTATGCAGTCATCTCCTTCTCCTTTTCGGTGATGACCATTGACTTCCTTTCGGATCCCATGGTGACGCGATCGAATGCCCACTCCATATCTTGCCTGGAGATCATGGTGGCCTTGGCCCTACTAGCTTTCAAGGCAGCCACGTTGAGCATGTTCTCGAGCTCCGCACCCGACCGCCCCGGGGAGCGAGCCGCTATGGCTTCGAGATCGACGTTGGGCGCAAGCTTGACCTTGTGGGCGTGGTGCTTGAGAATCTCGATTCGGCCACGCACATCGGGTAAGTCAACGCTCACATGACGGTCGAAACGGCCAGGGCGCGTCAGGGCCTTGTCGAGCATGTTGGGCGTGTTGGTAGCGGCAATAATGATGATTCTCGCATCCTGGTCGAACCCGTCCAACTCGGTGAGGAGCTGATTCAGTGTCTGTTTCGAGTGGGCCTGATCACGGGGGTTGCGTTTGCCGCCGATGGCGTCCAGCTCGTCAATGAAGACAATGGCCGGAGACTTTGCCTTTGCGCTGCTAAACAATTCGCGAACGCGCTTGGCGCCGACGCCGACGTAGATTTCGTCAAACTCACTGCCAGACATGTAGAAGAAGGGGACCCCAGCCTCGCCTGCAACTGCGCGAGCGAGGAGTGTCTTGCCAGTACCAGGGGGGCCAACGAGCAGGACACCCTTGGGCAGCTTGGCACCGAGGTCCGAGAACTTGTCGGGATGCTTCAGAAACTCAACAACCTCCTCGAGCTCTTCCTTAGCCTCGTTACACCCATGTACATCGGTAAAGCGGGCTGTCTGCTTCTCCGAAGTCACCTCCGAATCGACCTTCTTCGGTGCACCGCCGGGGCGACGGTACGAGTTGAGCACTTCAATAGTAATAGTCATAAGCGAGAAGGAGATCCAGAGGGTAAGCAGGAACTGGAGAAGGAACTTGGTCCAGCGGAGGATATTGGATCCGGCAGACTCATGCACTAGAACGTGCATGGGCTTGCCCTTGACACCACGCTCGGTTTCCGCAGCAGACCCTGTCATGTTGCCCATTGCGCCCATGCCAAAGTGTTGGTTTTGTGCCGCGGCGCCACCGTAGCCCGTGTTGAAGACAGGCTGGTGCCCCCCGGTACCGAACGTGCTGGACATGGCACCGGACCCTTGAACGGCACCGAGAGCCCGGCTGTATAGTTCTTCCGTGGCCGCATTGGCACCATATCGGCCAGACTGGTGGCGGGTGACGACGATGCCGGGCATGTTGGCGCGGAGCAGGAGGTTATAAAAGGCATTCTGGAGGTTGGCGTTGTTGGGGTCCCGGTTGGCGTTTGCCTCACTGCTGGCGAGCTGATTTCTAGGCACCCCGTTGGCAGTGCCGAAAGACCGTTGACCATGCGATGATGACCATGATGCTAGTGATGTGCTAGGGATGCTTCTCGCTCCGCTGGATAGCATGCGCAAGGAGCCCACAGGGGTAACTAGGTTATGCGACATCGGTCGAAGCGATCGTAGTACCGAGGTCGACTCGAAGACAGGCTGCGCGAGTTTCCTCTGCCAAGCCATCCAGCCTGTACGGGCCATCCGCGGCACAGGCGCCATTGCCTAGGGAATTGTCAGCGTGTCATCGGAGAACAAAGGGCAGAGTATCCACGCACCGACAGCCTGAGACCTAGAGAGGCCATGCTTGAAGCCCAGTTCTGTTCACTAGTCTGTCTCGAAATAATAAACAAGGAGCGAACGTCAGGAGACCGAGGAGTGCTAGTCGACTAGCCGAACTTTGAAGCCACGAAGAGTGTAGGGATGGCGCTTCATGAAAGTATGCCTGGACAAAGATAACTGGATGAGACAAGAAAAATCGTAGGGCGAGCAGTCAGCGCATGATGCGACAGGCGCGCGGATGTTTTCGTTCAGACCGCGAGTCGTGCTGTAATAATCACAGGCTTTGACGAGTTTCCGTGGGGGAGAACTTGCCACTATTTGAGAAGCCAGGTCAATTATGACCCCAACAGGCACGCGCGCGAAGCCGAAGGTGCGGTTCAGCGGTCGGTCTAGGCCAATTGACGTACATCGGACGTGGATATGCTTAGTCATCGCGGTGGAGCCGAGTCAGTGCGCTCTCTGGCGCCGACATCGCACTTCACTACGTACTTCACAGTCTTCACTTCGCAAGGCACTCTACTGTGTTAGCAGCACGCGTAACTTGTCTCAAGGTTGGGCAGCTAAGGTAGGTATTCAAAAGAGTGCCGGGGGCGCCTGACTAGCCTCCCATGCTTTCCATCATCCATTTGATTTTCGTTTGCTCGTCAAAAATGGCATCATGCAATCATCAACATTTCCGTTTTCCGTGCGCGTCGTAAACATGACATAGGGGAAATAAACAAACAGAGAGTGTGTGCAAAAATAGGTCTTCCGACCCTGTGAAAGAATCATGGCAACTAGGAGGAGGCAGAGTCACGACCGGCGAGGTCGTGCCCTGATGAAGCAACTTGAATGACAAAAGGGGTAGTGGGAATCGAACAGCAATAACAATGAATTCGGCATAATGGCATTTCCTGCCATGCCGCGCCGAAGTTGAAATTTTCGCATCAGTGGTATCCTGGTGAAAGACAAGTTGGCCGCCCATTTGTGTTTGTTGGTTTTTGTGTTGGGGGGGTGGATGTGTCGTATGTACAGATGTGCCTGCCAGACAGACAAGCATCAGAAGTCGAAAAGCTCATTTCTCTTCTTGCGTTGTCCGGGAAGGAGGGAAGCCACCTCGTGCGCCACGTAGTTGTAGGCGGCGGCCTCTTGCTTGGCCTTCCCGTCCATGTAGGACAAGGAGTGGCCAAATGTGGGATAGCCATGAAGCCCCTGAATCGACAGAATCGACAAGTGATCCATGAGCCTTCCGGGTAGTTCGGGAGGTTGGTGCCACATCTCAGGTACCTGGAGACCGAGCGCGTCGCCTTGGACAACTGGCGACAAAGACTCCATGGCAACGTGTTTGAACTGCTGGCTTACGGGGAGACCATACTCCAGCGACGGCTGGGGAGCCTCTTCATCGAACGTCGGCGACCCTTCAAAGGATGTTGCTGTCGGCTTGACATGGTAGACAGATGAATCGTCGCTTGACATGTTCGAGGTAAAGCTTGAGCCTGCGGAGACGTCATCAAGGCTGTGATGCTCATCAAAGGCAGTGCGGTGAGCGAAGTCAGGACCGTCAAGTGGGGGGCAGTCGTCAACATCTTCTTCAAAGTCGTAGTCGTGACCGTAGGGATCGGGCATCATGATGGGCATCCCGGAATGGTTGTGGTCGGGGCCATACCCATGAACGTTGATGGTGTGGTATGCTTGGGGCTCGTTGCCACAGTCGATCACCTCACGTTTGGCAGCTGTGTCTTGTACTTGTGAGTCGACGAAATGCTGAGCCATGTCCATCGAAGAAGGCTGTGAGTCGGACCACAGGCTTATCTCAGGAGAGCTCGACAGTGTGTCCCGACCAACTCCAGCCGTCTCGGACTCGATATCGACGCCATGTGCCTCGTATCGCGTATAACGCATGGGATGATGACCCATGTGCTTGATCAAGGTCTTTTTACGGGCGAACCTGGCGGCATTAGAGAGACTCACAAGCCGTGGTTCGGTGGACCAACCTCTTTGTGCATCCCGATACTCCACAAGCAAACGGCAAGCTACCAGTGTGGACTCGCCGATGCCGGGAGAGACTAGATGACTGAAACAGTTAGGAGACATTGAAAGGCTGTGTAGTGTTGCACTTACGTCTGCAAAGCTGCGGCCACAGTCGCCGTGCTGGCATTGATAAGGCTTTTCCCCAGTGTGGGTTCGGTGGTGTTGCTTGCGGGCACTTTGTTGAACAAAGCTCTTGCCACAATGGGGAAACTCGCAGGCGTAGGGACGTTCGCCTGTGTGGATGCGATAATGCCTCTCAAGGTCCGACTTTCGTGTGAAGCCCTGGGTTCATCAGCAACCTTGCCATCACTTGATCGATTCGACTCACCTTGCCACATGATTGAGAGGGACAAGGGAATCGAGGGGCGATGTGACGCTCTTGTGAAAAGCTGATTTGTTCCATCTCTTGAGCGGAACAAGGTTCCCTGCTATACCAAAAACTTAAGCGCCCGTCCTTTGCATACAGAAGCTTTGAGAAAAGGGACGATATCCCTTACCAGTTGCTTGCAGCTGGTCGAGGGCAGGATCGTCGTGTAACCAGAGATACCTGATAGACTGAATGCTTTCACGCAGTTGAAACCTTGATGCGAATCCTGCGAAGCGGACTGATGTTGTCGATCAAGCTGGCCGTGACGTGTAGTTGAGGCTGAGGTATATCTTCAATTTTCGTTATTCATTGGAAGCGGTCGAAGTCACATATGAGACGCCGTCGTATGGCCTGGACAATGCATAGACTCGTCCTCGTCACATTGGTGAGGTACGGACCCTGGAGAAGATCAGTCAGTGATGTGCTATAATGCACATGAGAAGTGACCACTACCTGGGGTAAGTGACGATCTGCATGGGAGTCTGAAGCACGGGAGAGGGCAGGTAACCGAAGCGTCCAGGGACCGGGTCAAGGATATATGCAACAGGAGCAGGCCTAGTCTTAAGAGTTTATAACACAAGAGGCAGAAGCAACAAGTGACCGACCCACCGTGCACTGGAGTGCCAGTGCTACTCAACGTTGTTCCCAGGGTTGGGAGCGTGCCCGTTGACTAGCCCACAGCTCTTTCGTCTTGCGAGAGATGGTCGGCTACTGTCCGCACATGGAGCTACGCCCACCAGGAGGTAAGGGAAGCGGTGATGGAGCCTTTCAGGTGAGGAACAGTAGGCGTACGCAGGGCTCGCAACACCCCCAGATCGCAAATACAGCAAGCATCACTCGATAGGCCGCAGCCGCCATAGCTGCCGCGATGGCTGCCGCAAAGCCTCCGGCAGGATGGGGAACGGGAATGAGAACGATGAGTCTAGGAAAAGCTTGCATAGCTAGGCCCAAAGGGGTGAACACCAAGCTCTTAACGTGCGACCGCCCTCTCTTGTGGCTATGGCCACGGGTCACTTCATCTCATGCCGCTCTGTGGCAAAGACATGAGTTTAATCTACCTGGGCACTCGGCGCGTCCCACGCTGTTTGACTGATGATAACCTGAGCCTTGTCCACGTCGGGAAGACGAGACTGCGCATCAGCAGCAACGTCGGGAAGACGAGACTGCGCATCAGCAGCAACGTCGGGAAGACGAGACTGCGTATCAGCAGCAACGTCGTGGAGGAGTCAAAAGTGCAGCTGTTTGCTAGTCAACGTCGGACAGATAATACGCCACAGCTGGCACCATCCCGATCCCCACGGAAACACGGAGAGCCTGGCAACTATACTAACTTAGTCCAAACTATGCCGTGGTGTGTGTGTATCGACTGAGACGTGAACCGCAGACCCATCCCGCGAAGCTCTTTGTTTGGCAGCCAGGGCATGAGCTTGCAGTTAGCGCGTGCTATGGTAGCTGAACTGCTGCGGTACGATCCAGACGACCCACGACCCGTAGCGATGGGCTTGAGGGAGCGCAGGATACCATTGGCCGCGGAAGAGCAGTATATCGGGAACGGCGTATGCAAGAAGAGCACAGTGCCAGATATATCACATGACAGGCAGGCCAAGGGAAGTGACCACGGGACCCTCTTCCGATCTGCCCAGGTCAATCGTCGTCCGTTCTCGGGGACTGCCAGGGGTAGGCCAGTGCGTACCGAGCTAGGTACATCGCGCATTCATTGCTTATGCGTGTGTGTGTCCACCTCGAACAGCAAGGTCGCCGACGTTGCTGGCTGTTGCGGCAGGCCGCTGCAAGCGTTTGCGGGTGACATCGCTCTTGAGAGCAGCTGTCTTGGGGCATAGAGTCGTTGATGGGGTCTCTAGCGGTTGAACTCTGATGCCTAATTGATGCAAATGGCGACGAGCCTGGTCTGGTCTCGTTGTTCCTCGCCAGGTTTAAGCATAAGGAGACGGACGTGTACTCACGTATATCACTAAGGGACGTGTCGATCCACGCATGGGAACCACCCTGTGGTTGACTGGGGAGGGGGTTTTGTCGTACCTACTGACTACAACCTTCCGCCCCCTCCAGTTGTTGCATAAATCCCCAAGGACCAGACTGCAGTCTACACTACATGTACAGAAGCCTTGGCAGGTTGCAGAGCGTTCGTGAGTGAGCATAGCGGCTGGATCCAAAGGCGGCGCACGCTGCCCGCAGAAGCAATGAAGTTGCCAGGCTCCGGCCCATTCTTACGGCGTACGGTGGAGAGGGACCTACCTGTGGGCAAACATTAAAATTCATGTCCTACCTCTAAATCGTCGTTCAATAAACCGCTGGAACTTTACTAAGCTCATTCCGAGCGCAGGTACGATCTACACGTAGTGAAGGACGGCCATTGACGGCATGTTTTCCTGGTGTTGTTTATTTGTTCAGAATCACTCCCCTCGTGTCCGTACTCGGGCCAATGAGGGATCGACAAGACTGATTACTAACCAACACATCCCATCCACTAGCGCACCCTAGACTGGAATCTTGCCGGTGCGTGCGTACGTTCAGGCGCTGAGATCTGTCTGTTCAACTGTGGGCAGCTGAAGCCTGAATCTATAACCTCGTGACAGCCAGGGGCCCGTGTCGCTGTTATGGAGTCGCCGATTTCACGATACGATTCAACCATATTACCTTGTCCCTCATTACGGATACTCCGTACCTTTCCCAGTTCTCTAATTAGTAGACGATGGCGTCCCGATGCAGGTGTTTGGAACCCCTTGCGGCGACACGACGCCACGTCCAACGTTATTTGCAGGCGCTCATCGTTGTGTGAGTTCGCGTTTCGGCCATTGGAACAGCAGTTCTTCATCCGTCCCCATCGACCTGAGCTGAAGAAGTCTCCATGAGGCTAGCGATCTACAGCGATCTTACGTATGCGCACCCCTTTCACCAAAGATCGTCACTTGGCGCCCTCGGGCCCTGCAAGGAACCCCCAGCCTCCAAGTTCCACGCGGAGATAATCAATCGCCGACGCCTGGTTCGTAAGTTTGCAAGTTCGTATCAATAAGTTGATACCCACACTCTGGGGACTGGGGAACTTCTTGATAGAAATCGTACGATAGTGCATCTCTCGCACACGCGAATGGCGTCCTCAAACGTAATATTGGCTTGAGAGTGGATGCAGATTTCGCCGAAGTCAGTGCGTAAGCTCTTCATGTTGACTGTTGACAGTCCCAGGCCCAGTGTCTACCCCGAAAAATACTCCTTGGCTTCCTACGTCTACTCGAGATAAGCCACTACCACGCACTACTACTGCCCGCCTCGTTGTCGTGGGAAGCGCGCCGGGCCTAGCGTAAAGCGCCGCTGGCTTATTACAGTATAGATCCTCTCAACAAAGCTGCGTCCTTTCAACTCCTGTTGGTTCCAACATCGCTGAGATTGTCTCACAGGCGTCACTGGCCGTGTGCCCATTGAACAATTGTATACGTAATGCCCAGGGTTCAGACGCTCAAAACCCAGCATTTGTGGTTGAGTTGGTAGTTTGGTATGTCAACATGTGTGGATGGCCAGAACGCGTTTTAATTGCACAACTCAACATCTTCGAACCAAGATCGTCCCGAGAACGTCGTGCCATCGTCGAGACTGGCGCGCTTTGTGCCAGCAATTACCGATATAGAGGTTCTCGGCCCAGCGAGCTGTGACAACCTCACAGCAACAAGTAGATCTTCACGGCAAACGGCGCAGCTAATTCCCGCAAAGGCCGTCAACGCGGTCCGCAACGCAGAAAATGTCCAATGAAGAATCGCCAGTGGCTGCTCGGATACAAGCTGCCGCAACCCAGCAGCCCACTTTGCATATAGGCGCAGGGCCAACAAAGCCGCAGGGCTCAGGATACCGTACCTGAGGGGACATGATGAGCCCCAAAAGTGCTCTTTGTCTACGACCATGGATGACGACGAGGCTGCGCAAGGCACGCACTGAGCTGACAGAGAAAAGAGACAACGAACTCAAGCTTCTGTATCCACCAGCTATGCGCGGACGCAGTTGGTCTGCTCTGGAGCGACTCACCAACTCCTGTTGCAGTAGTGCAGCAGTGGATATGCGCGCCATCCCTTTCGGCAAACGAGGCTTGCAGTTGCGGCTTGCGAGCAACTGGGTCCGTCCCAAGTGTCCCTTTCCCTCGGGTTCGCAGAGCTCTCTCAGTATGGAGTCTTGCCTACTTGTATTACAGATTGTCCGCACCAGCATGCACTCATCTAGCTCAAGCATGGAGCTGAGCAAGAGCAGTTGTACTACGGATGCGGATACAATACCCGAGCTGTCAACCGGGATAGCTTGAACGTTTGTCTCAGGGTGTGCGTGCACACTGCACGCCTTTTTTCTTTTTATTATGGAGCTCTCTCGAGTCCGCACACTCCAGTCACCAGCAGCTACAAGTGCGTGCGGGATCTTGCCTACAGGCAACGTCAACGTGCATGTTCGTGCCTGAGATCGTAGAGTCGTAACGCGTTCTGCAAACTTGACGGCCCTGCAGTCGACAGGTTGCCGGCAGGCAACTTGAAATGACTGGAGCGGGGCCCAGCCGCCCAGCCTCCGGGGACAGACTGCCCCGAGGACTGGATACTTGTTGCTTTTGGTCGCTTGCGGTGTTGTCGCACAGGCTACCTAGATTGGAGCACCATAGCACCATAGCACCAATTCTGGCTTTTTGTACGATGAGATCTTGACTTGCTCTTCCCCAGCCGGCTAACTATGGGGCGGTTACAGGGAAGGAGCCTAGAGGCTAGGAGGAGGGTTTGGACGGAGCCGCGACTCGATCTGCGATCACAGCGCAACAAGACCACTGTGCGACCTGGGTGTTGCAGTAGTATCTCCACAGTCATGAGCCCTATAGGATCAGACGAGTTGGCGATGATACCAGTATGATCACACAATACCGCCATGCATTACAGATCACGAGCGGGTATGCGATGCTGTGGTCCGAGGGGGTAGCTCACAGCGCTCCCGGAGGACTGCTCTTGATCACCACGTCCACGTCCTCCACCCATTGCCGCACAGCGTGAGTGCAGAGTCCGGGCACTGTGAACGAGCGGCACGTCCTTGGAAGACCACCAACTACTCCGTACAGCGCGCTTAATTGCGTGTGTCTTGCCGGACTATCCAGCCAACACGACGTGTACACGAGCTAGGAAGAGAGTGACACACATGGCAGGGTGGGTGGCGCCCCTACTTTCGGTCTCGCATCTGAGGAAAGGGAGAGGCACAGCAGCACACCATCCACCAGAAAATCGAATCGTTCAGCTATCCTGTCGCCGTCGTTCGCTCTCCATGCACTCACAAGCGTCCAAGAAACGTCTGAGACATACGTTTCTCCTCCCAGCTGTGAGCCGATGAACGGCTCTCCATTCGTCTTCTGTTCTTTCTGCTCCACCAGTGCCAATGAGAGTGCTGCCCTTATACTCGGACATTGGCCTTTGCAGGCTCATCACTAGTCGGACAGATGCACTCTCCACTGGATCTATTGGCCGCGGCTCTGGAAGACACTGCCCCGTGACAACGATGCCGAAGAAGAGAGACAGGAGAGTGAGACGGGGTTCCTGTCAACTTCACCATGCTGTCTGTCGCACATTTCCATGGTGAACTGACTAGTCCAAGGTCCCCCGCAAGCATGGCCTCGCTAGTGATGGCAGCCAACGGGAGCACGTTTGGCCTCCTGTGGATGATAGGGCTTCGCCGGGCTCCAGGACGTCCTATCTAGAACGGTTGGTCCATGTCGTTCGTGCTGAATTGGCTTCATCACCGCATCGGGTACAATATTCCGCACAGCGTGCAAGATCAGAAAGTATGTGGATAGTGAGCACTTATGCATTCGAGCATTTTCGGCTTGCATGGCGTGCAACAGACTCCAGTCCCCACCACGATCGAGGGCTCATGCAACGCTTCTTTCTTTTCCCTGTCCCGTCTTTTCTACACGTAGATCGCGCCATTGCCAAGTATCCCCTCACGCGGAAATGTCGAGCCTCATCTCTGAATCGAGCTTGATATCGGCGCCAAGGCCGGGGTCGGCGCCCACCTTCGGGGTCTCGCCAGCCGTCTCGCCGGTGGTGAGGCCCTTCCGGATGGCCAGGACGCTATCAACAATGACCGCATCAATGCCCTCCTTGACTTGACGCTGTTCGGATCTGTCAGTCTCCGGACCATCCCCGAAAAGAATCGCACTCTAGACGTACCTGGACCAGCAAAGGATCGTTATTGGCTGTGCCATAACTCACGCAGACCAGGCCGTTCTCCTTGACCACCTTGACCAACCGCGGGCTGTTGATCAGCGGCTCGGCAGCGGAGACGATGCCGAGCAGATTCCAGCGGCTTGCAAATCGGATGGCCTCCTGCAGCGATGAGGCCCTGATGTCGCCGACCTGGCAGCACCCTGCGTCTGTCAGGAACAGGATGGGAATCGACGGCTGCTTGTAACTGAGACATAGGCAGATGTCAGGATTGAAGGAACTGAAGATGATGTGTCGCTCCCCGGCCAAGTCGTACACCTTGGACAGGACCGTGTCACAAAATGAGTTGAGCTCGACGGCGTACGTGTCCATCTCGTGCTCCTCGCTCTCGTGGAGCATGGGATACTTCATCTCAATGTTAAAGCCAATGTTCTCCGGCAGCTTCCGGAACAAGTCCTCCAGCGTCGCAAAGGGGGCCTGGATGAACTTGCCGCGCGAGTTGGCCTTGAAGCCCTTTTCCTTGAAGTCGCGGGTGTGCTTCATCCGCTCGTCGAGATCTTCCGATAACCCGCGGCCGGCGATTCCCATGGACTGGGAACGGGTCGGCGTGAAGCTGTTACTGCGGCTTCTCCTAGGGCCGTCCCTCTGCACCCTCTCCATCGGCCCGCCGCCGGTGCCATTCTTTCGGTTCGCGCTGTGGCTGCGGCTGCTATCCGGGTTAATGTGGAGGAACTGCTCCAGGGTAAGAGTGTGTACGGGAGCGTCGATGCCAGTCTCGCTGACCAAGAAGTCGTGATACACGACAGGGACGTGATCCTTGGTCAGCTGCACGTCAAACTCGACGTATTGCGCTCCCAGGTTGGCTGCCGCGATAAAAGATGGCAATGTGTTCTCGCCAAGCTGAAGGGAGCGGTTCGACGTGATGTTCTTGCCCAGGCCACGGTGGCCGATGAGCATGGTCGACGACAGCTTTTTCCAGTACGTGTGCCGCGATGTGACCTCCATATTGGGATGGTAAAACGGAGTGATGACAAGGAAGTTGAAGTTGACGGTACCAATGACCTCGAGACTGCTCGACATGATGGGTACACAGACATCGCCTTGTAGGTTGACACGTCCACCGCCAAGAGTAGGCTTGATGGAGGAGAGGAGGGCGACTGCCCGACCGATCTTGTGCTTCTCGTTGCCTGAGTAAGTCGGCACAATGTCGAAGAACAGCTTGACTTTGGTGGCCTCCTGCGTCGTGAACACGATGGGTTCCGTAGAGACGTTATCGTGCACTGGCAAGTCTATGATCGTCGGCTCGCCAGTCGCGCCACTCGCAGACACCACCACGGACAGGGCTGTGTCCAACTGAGTGTTGTGCGCCTCGTTGAGCGGGATTCGGTCGAGGTTGATGGCCTCGATGCGCTTTCGAAGATCCATAGAACCCAGGCTGACGTGCACTAGACTTTGGTTGGTCAAGTATCTGTGACCAAAAGTCTTGACAGGCTCGGCTGGACGTAAATTGCTACCGCTGCCGTTCGATGTGCGCTCGTCAATGGATCTGATCTCGCCTGGCGTGGACGAGGCGGAGCCTCCCGCCTTCGCCGCAATCTGCTCCTCGCTGGTGTGTTGAGCAAGAAGTTTGGCAATTGAAATGTGCCCGCGTAGCGCAGCGTGCTCCTTTGCTGTCCAGCCAGACGAGTCGAGCTTAGAAACGTCGGCGCCAGCGTCGACAAGCAGTTTCGCCACAGACAGGTGTCCGTCGACAGCCGCCACATGCAAAGGCGTCCAAGCGTACGTGTTTTCCACGATGCTGAGATCGGCCTTTGTGGTCTCGCTTCCCTTGAGGATGACTGCAGCGCATTCGTCGTGACCGAACCTAGCAGCCACGTGCAGCGCCGTCTCGCCCGTCGCATCACGCCAGTTGACGTCGACGCCAGCTTGCACGAGCATCTCCACAATCACTGTATAGTTGGCCTTGGTGGCTATTGCCAGGACGGCGCCTGACTGAGGGACACCTTTACGAATGTCGGCCTTGGCATCACTGCTGGGCCGCCAGTTCTCGCCTTGGAGCAAGGCCTTGGTCGTCAGGGGATGGCCACCAATAACGGCGAGATGCAATGGTGCCCGTCCGTCGTTGTCCTGCCATTCAGGAGCGTCCAGCCCATTCTTGACGTCAAATTGTTCCCACTCCTGCATCTTCTGCATGACAATTTGGCAAACAATGACGAATCCAAACTGCGCGGCGTAGTGAAGGGGCAGCCGCCCGAACGAGTCGCGGCTTTTGAGCGCCGTCCGCTGCTCTGGCTTCAAGTTGTCCAACAAGAAAACAAGGGTCTTGACCGCCTCGTCATCGCTGGCGAGTTTCTGCGCCTCTCCAGTGTTGAGCTCCTTGACGGGAGCGGACATGGAAACAGCAGGCTGGATGTGTCTGTTGAACTGCGTGCCTGCAGGAACGGGATATGTATTGGAGTCCTGCTCCGAAGGGGTGATCTTGGTGCGACCAACATGAATGACGAGGCGATGAATGCAATTGCGACCATTGATGTCATCCGGCTCTTCGAGGTCCTTGACATGATCAAGCAGAAACAGCATGGCGTTCCTCGACCGAGAAGAGATGGACCGTTGAAGAAGATTCAAGAGAACCGTCTTTGTCCCCCCTTCGGTGCTCAACTTGGCCTCTGCCAGCCCAGATCGCAGTGCCTCGACGTTATCCGTGCGGACGGCTTGGTCCAGAGAGTCGAGCTGGGCCTGGGGCAACAGAACCATGGCCTTGTTTGACACGCGACCAAGGGAGCGAGTGGATCGGTCAGACCTGGAGTCGTCCATATTCTGCGCTTCGCCCAGTGCACCGAGCCAGCGATTGATGTCGGCAAGGAGCCGGCTGATGGTGCCATCCTTGGCAAAGGGCTTTGGATCGACCTTTGTGGAAATGTACCGATGCTGCGTCGCAATCTGGGGCACTTTCTTGTCCAGCTTCTTGGTGATCTTGACAAAACCGCGTCGATTGATCTCACCAAACCACTGCAAGTTCCTCAGCTGTGTGCGCAAGTCCAGCAGCGCACCCATGACCTCTTCAATTTCATCCTGATCCAAGCTCTCTACCACATCCGGCACGCGGCCATAGCGGTTCTGCAGCACGTTCAGACGCCGACAAGCGTCGGCGAATTTCTTGTTGTAGAATGCATCAACGTCCTCGAGATTGCGGTCCAGGGCGAAGAAGAATTCTGTAAACACCCCAGGTTAGGAACACGGGGTCTTTCATCACACAAGAACGCGGTAGCTGGTCAAGGCCCACCTGCTGGATCGACGGTCTCGCCGTTCTTGGCCTTTTGAGAAGCGGCCTTAATCAGCTTCTTGAGACCTTTGTAATTGATGTATGAGGCTGCCCATTCAGGGACCTGGTTGCGAGGGAGGCTGCCACCTAGGTCAGCGTTACTGTTATATCGACACCCGTAGCCAACGTCCGCGAGGACACTTACTTGCGACCAAATTTCATGATGGGTTCTAGTAGGAAGGCCGATCACCGGACGGGACAGGCGTGTCTGGTACTGCGAAATCAGCTCAGTGGCCTGAATGGCTGGCTTGGCAACAACGTGACGCGAACCCGGCTGTAGCCTGCTTCAGCCCGTGTGATCGGAGCCACTTGTATGAAGGATATATCTGTGCGGAGCGAGGCGAATTGAAGTCGGGTTAGGAACAAGATATGACCTGAGGCAAGACACCGCCCTTCGGCGTTCGCTGGGGTCAGTCAGTGCAGGGTGTATCCGAACGGGTGAGGGATAGTTGCGGGCTGCAGGACAGGTCCACCAGGGGCGCCGCAACAGGGGCGGCAGATGCGCGATGCTATAGTAGTAATACAATATATATCAAAGTGCGAGATAACGAAGGTGATGTCTGCAGATTAAGACCGCGATGATAGGTATTTGAAATCAGGGCATTGCGATGTGGAGGCAGAGAAATTCGAGGTTTAGTAGAACTTCAGGGATCTGAATCGCAACAAAGACCCATTTCTTTCGGCTGAAGCCACGTACCAAGGTACCTGAACTCAAGACATAACTTAAAGTGGTGTCAAACTTTCCTTTGTGATCGAGACCCCTGATTCTAGCCTCTCGTCCTCAGAAAGTGTGTACGCGAGATGGCTCGTTGGCTGGCCAGTTCGACCGGTGGCTGTTTCCTGATTTTGACCACGATAGTACCAGCACTTACTTAGGTGTCAAGGGGACAGAGCGGCAGAGCAGTGACATCAGAGGCAATCACGGTGGAATGGTGGTGGGGCCGCCGGGACCACGGCCTGTTGCACGACAGATAGGCTGCGGTGAGAGTACAAGCCTTTGGCGCAGATTTGGCTGTGCGCGGAAGTACTGCTGTGCAACTTAAATCTGTTGATGGCATCACGGTCCCGCCCAAAGCGAGGCTCATCACCAACTTCCCTCTCCGCTGGGCCAACCACACGGCGTCTTCTGACCTCCGTGCCAGCCTCGACGACAGTGACTGGGCAAACGGCAGAACACCGCTCTTTTCTTCACAAGCCGCTGACCACTCCAGTCAATTTGCACGTGGCAATGGGGTTTGATGAATTGGACTCTGTATTGCATTGTGTACAAAGCGGCTGTTCGCTCATTGGGTTATACAAGATATGGACGTTGGTCTGTCCGTCTATCTACCACGTAGTGCTCTTCTGCTGCGCCCCTGTTGCTGTTCGTCTCGATGCAATCAATGCCCAAGGAAACCGGTCCTCGTAATGTTCCGCTGCTCCTCCTTTCCGAGGAAGTCCCCGGTAGCCCCCTCTGAGCGCGCGTCCCTCCAGCGGGTGTGTCTTGACCTTGTGAGCCACGCTCAGGGGGTTGTCCGCCTCGACAATGGTCACCGTTCCCAGACGTAAAGAACCAAACGGCTCCAGCGCCTCCTCAACCTTCTTTTGCCAGAATTGTATCTCGCGCATTAAATCTTCACCTCGATGTAGAACGAGCCTCCTGCGATACGACACGGAAATCTTGGACATTTGCGTGTTCTTGGATCGCCTGCCAATCAGCGCACTGTTGATTCGTGTGACCTCGGCGTCCGCGCTGAGGAATTGCAGGCGACGTGTGCGTCTTGCAACGCGTGTTTTGCCATTGGCGGTCCCAAGACGGGGCAGTCGTGCAGGGTTCGGCAGACTTGCGTTGGTCTTTGACAGTTGCCTCCATAGCCTGGCAAGTTGCGATCGGCTGAGCCCAATCTGGCACAGTTCCGAATCGGCCAGTGTGACTCCGCGCGTGCCTGCACCCACCATGGCCATTAGAGAAACCACGCGGTCGATGATGTAGGCCGCCGTCTCATGGTCCCGATCAATCATAAGAACGGGCCAGATCCTCTCATGTCTGGCTAGCTGGTGCGTGAGTTCCCAGCCAGCCCGCCAATCCAACGCTTCGAGGCACTCATCAAGTGTTTGCTTGACGATCCTCGACGCAAGCCGTACGCCGGCTTGCAGAGCAACAGTCAAAATCTCCATCGCCTTGTCAAATGACCCCAGTCGTAGCAATCCGCTGAGCATCTCTTCAACGACAATCATATTCAAGGATGCGTGTTGCCACACGTAGCCGCTGTGCGTAGAGCGTTGCTGTTCGTCCGCCGCCCATGCTTGGAGCTCACGACTCTTCCTGAGATCCTTGACCTTGCGCCGCATCAATTTGGCGCCCGTGGTAGCGTCGGATCCACAGATACAAGCCATGGTGCGGAAGAACTGTTCATGCTGTCCCGTGACACTGTAGTGGTGCAGAATGGCCGCGAATGTGCAAGGCGTCGGTTTGAGGAGGGATTTGGTGAAAAAAAAGTCTACCATCTGTCCGGACAACTTTCGTGTCGCGGGGTCCTTGTCAAAGCCCGCAATCAGTGTGTTGAAGATGTTCATGTCGGGAGGAAAGGCCGACACGAGCAGGTTGTAGCACACCCTGCCAACCTTCTCCTTGACCCCAGCATTGACATCGTTGATCGCCGTTTGGTTAGCCTTGTTCAATGCCTTCAGATTGGCTGCGGCGGCCGCCGGGTTGCAGCTGCGATAGCCGTACTGATGATGGCTCGTCCGAAGCACGCTCGTCGCCTCGTCAAATGATGGACTGCAAGCGCCCTCCTCCACAAATTCCACCTGGCGCAGGAGCCGCCCGACCAGAGAGCCAATGGACTCACCGAACTTTTCCATATGTGCAGGCTCTTCAGGATCTCTCGGTGACGAGGCATGCTCCGATTCCTCGGCGAGCAGTGCTAGCTCGAGTTGCTCCGATGTATTTGCGTTCCTTGAATCGATCGGAAACCCTCGTCCGTTGAGGTACACATGCACCAAATGTCGGTGCCGCTGTGCCTCAGCCGGCTGCAAGTGACCTGCTGATGCTCCAGCCTTCCAGATACCCTTCATAGCCTGCCAGATGGCATGCATTTGCTCATCCGTCAGTAGCGATATGCTCGACTGGGCGCTCATATTGTCCACCCCCTTTGCTCTCCTGCCGCTACCCTGCTCCCGCAAGGCTGCCAGGTCGCGCCGCGCTTCGTCGAGCTGGCGATCGAGGTCTCTCCGCCGCTCATCCTTCCGTATCGAGTCGACAATGGCAGCCGATGCAAAGACTGAGCTGTAGGCGGCGGTGAAGATCTCGGCAAATGTTGCTTTTCGACGGGGGGTCGTTACTCGTTTGCTGGCGCCCCGGGCGACGGTGCTGCACGCCCGACAGCCGCAGCTGTGGGCCTGCTTGGCCCTTTGCCAAAGTGTTTTCATGAGAAGAATCGAATGACGGATGCGCCACCCATGATATTGAGGTCTGCCGTCGTCGTGGGGAATCAATTGGGCCGGGTCGGAAAGTCGTATGGTGGTGGTCTGATGGACCTTGCGGAATTGGGATTCGGGAGTGCATGGGTTGGTTTTCAGGTCACGTGGTCCCCATCCCCCTCTCACTTGAAGCTTTCACTCGACGCCTTCGACTAACACAAACAGCCAGACAACAGCATAGCTATTGTGAAGTGTGGTAAAGCATCCTGTCGATATGTTCACTCTCACACTCAAGGCTGAGCTCGAGGGGTTAGTGTCACCTTTGAGACGTTGATCCTGAGCTAACATCCTCACAGCGTCACCAACCTACGCCCCGATGACTCCGAAGACAACCCTTTTTGGTACATGTTCAAGGTCCAGTGTACCTCCTGTAGAGAGACGCACAACAACTACATTGGTGTCAACCGCTTCGTACGTCCAACGTGGGCATTGCCTCCAAGTCTCGCGCTGACAATGTAGGAAATGAATGAAATGAGCGGAAGCCGTGGCGAGGCCAACTTTGTCTGGCGATGCAAGAACTGCAAGGTAAGCATTAACCCTCTATACATGCATGTTCGGCCACATGCTGACGTCGAGGAGCGCGAGTCCACCGCATCGATTAAGGAGGCGCCCAAAGCATACGAGCGGAGTGAGCCCCCCAAGGTCCAGAAGATCATAGAGTTTGACTGTCGCGGTCTCGAATTCGTCGAATTCAAGCCAGAGGTGAGTAAGAATCTGGCGTGGATATGCTCTGATATTAATGGCCATAGGGCGACTGGCTTGCCGACGGCATCGATTCGTCCACCAAGTTCACTGAGATCGACCTGACCGAGGGAGAGTGGTTCGACTATGACGAGAAGGCCGGTGAAGAGGTCAGCATCAAGGAGCTCACCTGGGAGATCAAGCGTTCTTGAGAAGTTCATACCTTTTTTTTAATGAAGAAAAAAGTTCAAATGGAAGAGGAAGATTGGGTGCTTGTACCTCATCCAGGGTAGCATGCTGCGAACATTGTTGATCGTGCGCAAGGATGAGCGGACCCACTCTAATTTTCCTGGATAGCAACCACGGCATCCAAGCCTTGCAACACTTCAACCTCCAAAGATTCGCACGAGCTGTTATCGCAGCCCACACGCCATGGCGACGGAATTTAAGCCTACATTGGATTTTCTGACGGATGCGGCCCATTTTCTTAGAACAACTGCACCCGAGACCTCAGCCCACCTCATGAGCCATCGCGGACAGCTCATGGGTCAACATGATCTAGCTCCTTCAGATGTTCAGCGACAACACGTCTGCAACGCTTGCGGCAACATCATGCTGTCGGCTCATAATATCAGTCTTGTGAAAGCGAGTCGCATTTCTAGACGCCGACGCAAACCAACCAAAGCACCGCGAACAAAGCAGTCAACGCCCAAAGACATGGCCAAGGTCATTACTTGCGAACTATGCTCCAGGAATACCAGAGTTCCTTTACCGACACCGCCCAAAGCTGTCAGAGCCAAACCTGCGACAGGCAAAATAAAATCTACGCCCGCATCGAACACCCTTGGCACACCAGACACAGCCAAAACCTCCAATGCGACCAGCAAAAAGCGAACCAAGAGCCGCAAGGCAGGGCTTCAGGCTCTCCTTGCTGGGCAGCAAAATAAGGGTGCAAGCCCACTGAGCCTCGCGAGCTTCCGCCAAACCTGACGTGAGCCTCGAACAATCGAGAAGCATTGCTCAGGTAATGTGCATTGAGAAGGTACCCACACCAACGTCACTCGGCGGCTGCCCCTCCAAAATTTTCGAGACGCAGTCATCCATAGGGGACTGGACCCCTCCATCATCACTACTGCAACAACCCACCCCTCCGATCTCTACCACGGCTGACAATTGCAACACAAGCCAAATCTCTGTCTTATCAGTGGTGACAATGTCGTCCGAGGATATTCCCGCGCAGGTCACAAAGACCGAACAGCCTCAGGAGTTTTTCCAGGCCATCGGTGACAAGGTCAAGAACTTCTCCGAGACCAAAGATGCGACAGCTACAGACACACAAGACCGCAACGACGACGACGATGAGCGGCCTCCAGTGGAAGAGATCGAGTCGCTGTGCATGAACTGCGGCAAGAATGTGAGTTGTCAAGAAAACGGGGCGAAACACACGAGTACTCATCGTCTTGTCTCTAGGGCACCACGCGCCTGCTCCTCACAATGATCCCCTACTTCCGCGAGGTAGTCATCATGTCGTTCCACTGCGAGCACTGCAACACCCAAAACAACGAGATCCAAGCGGCCGGCACCATCCAGCCCAAGGGCACCCACTACGAGCTCCGGCCGACCTCGATCGACGACATGCAGCGTCAGGTGGTCAAGTCCGACACAGCCACCATCAAGTTCATTGAGCTCGATCTTGAGATTCCCGCCGGGCGTGGCCAGCTCACAAATGTGGAGGGTCTCTTGTCGTCGGTCGTGGACGACCTCGAGATGGGGCAGGAGGCGCGCAAGGAGCAGATGCCAGAGGTCTATCCCAAGGTCGCGCAGATCATCGTCAAGGGCCGCCAGATGCTCCTCGGCGACGCGTTCCCCTTCCGACTCTACGTCGACGACCCGGCGGGTAACTCTTTTATTGCGCCCGACCTGAAGGATGGCGTTGGCAAGTGGGCGAAGAGGGAGTACATCCGCACAGCAGAGCAGAACGCCGAGCTCGGCATCGGTGACTCGTCTGGGACCGACTCAAACGTCGCCGCCGCCATGAATGCGGCCGCCGACGGCGACTTCAACCCGGATGAGGTGTACAGCTTCCCCGCGTCCTGCCCAGGCTGCATGCACCCCTGCACGACGCACATGAAGATGGTGGACATTCCGCACTTCAAGCAGGTGGTCATCATGTCCACAGTCTGCCACGACTGCGGGTACCGCTCCAACGACGTCAAGACCGGCGGTGAGATCCCCGAGCAGGGCGAGAAGATCACGCTGCGCGTGGACGGCGACACGGATCTGGCGCGAGACATTCTCAAGAGCGAGACGTGCGCCCTGGCGTGCCCGGAGCTCCACCTCGAGGTGAACCCTGGCACGCTGGGCGGGCGCTTCACCACGGTCGAGGGTCTGCTCACCCAGGTCCGGAACGACCTGCACTCGCAGATCTTCGAGACGGGCCAGGGCGGCGACTCGCTGGCGCTCGAACAGAAGACGCAGTGGGATTCGTTCTTTGAGGGGCTGGACTCGGCCATCAAGGGCGACAAGCCGTTTACCGTGGTCTTGACAGACCCCCTGGCGAGCAGCTTCGTGCAGCCGCTCGTGGACCCGCCAGCGCCAGACCCCAAGATGACCAAGGAGAAGTACGCGAGGACAGAGGAGGAGGAGGAAGAGCTTGGTCTCAAGGACATGAAACTGGAGGGCTACGAGAACGACGCCAAGGAGCAGGCTTCATAGCAGTCGGTCACCCGAGGTTGAGCAGAGACAAGCAAAAAAAAAAAAAAAAAGATGGACATTTACGGCTACAACGGCCCGCTTGGAATGCAACGTTCTAGGCACAAGTGAACTGAAAGGAATGAACAAAACAAAGCACCCAAAGCTCCGACAATCCAAGAAACGACAGATATAAACGAACCCCCCCCCCAACGATGATACATGTCTCCACGTACGTCACTCACTCCTAATAGAATGATGGCTTGGTCAAGACCCGATACTCCACGTAGTCTTCCCCGTCAATGTTGATCAAATTGCCAGGGGACACGAGCTTGCCAAAGAAGGGCCCGTGGTGTTTGCGCTCATACTTGATGTTGTCGTACACCTTGACATCCTCGGCACCCGCGCGGGCACGCAAAGATTCCTGACGGGCCCAGACGCTGTTTAGGCGCTGGACCTCGCTGTTCTGCTGAAAGGTGCTACTGGGCCGGCTTCCAGGACTCGAGGATGCGGCAGCTGCGGCGGCGGCGGCGGCGGCAGCGGCCGATGCTGCCTCATCGGCAGCCACCTGCGCGCGTTGGCGTTGTGTTACCTGGGCATCTGCCCGACCCTGCGTGGCCTCGGCACGTGCGACTTCACGCTGCGCAAGGGTGGTGGCTCTCTGGAGGGGACCAAAATGGCCGCTGGGGGGCAGCGCAAGACCAGCGGGGAGACTTCGACGCCCGTTCACTGTCGCCCTGTGCTGTGGCTGGTGCTGCTGCGATACTGCTAGAGCTTGCCGCGCCATGTGCTCGGAGGCGCGTCGCTGACCCAAAGCCTCCGACTGTTGCTGCTCCGAGACCTTGCGCTGCTCTTCCTGCTCCTTGAGCATCTGCTGCTCCTGCTCCTGTTGCTGCTGGTGTCGAGCTTCCACTCTACGGGAGGTGCGTACCCCTTCAGCGCCCGAGTGGACTTCGGTGGAGGACGTAGGCCCGTTGGTAGGGGTCGCCGTGCCCGCGGTGGCCTCTGCGGCCATGGTCTGGCCGACGTCCTCCACGGGGTGGTTCTGCACGGAGCGCAGAGCCATGACGCGCGCCTGTGCCCTATACACAGCCTGCGTCTCATGGACGATGCGCTCCTCCTCCGTCTCGCCATGATCAATCTGATACTGGCGGATACGAACATACTCCTTGACCTCGTTGCGCGTGAGACTCTTGAGATGCGGTTCGAAATCCACCTCCTCGTACGGAATCCACAAAGCGCCCGCCCCCTGCGGGAAGTTGCCGTTCCTGTACTCGCCCGTGCGCGTCTCCCGTACCAACTTAACCCGGAACATGTCGTTGCCGCCCAGGATGCCGTACACGGCATGCCGATCCTCTGCCCTCTCCGCGTCGGACTTTGACCAACAGCCCAGAAAGATGCGGGTCGGGCGAGTGCCCTCAAGCGGTTCGAGGCCTGCGCGCGTGTGTGCGGGAGGCTCGGGGGCAGTCGGTGTAGGGTTGAGGTCCGTGTTTGTCCTTCGACGTTTTGTGTCGGGGGGGTTGGCCCCGTACGCAATCAACGGCGGCGGGTATGGATACGTGGGAGGCTCTGTGCTCGAGGCCTCCTTCATCTTCACAACCTGAATCGCCTCCTTCTTAGCAGCCAGTTCGGCCGCCTTCCTTTCCTCCTCCGTGTCCTCGTGGGCGTCTATGCGCAGACGAACATACTCCTTGACCTGCAGCTGATCCATGCCGACCAGATGCGGCAAGAACCAGATGCCCTCGAAGATGACCCAGCTGCCTCCTGTCTTATGTGGCAGCGGCCAGATGTTAGCTACCGCCTCGCCTTTCAAGTTGTAAGACTGAATCCTGGTCCGCAGCCTGTCTCTCACGTCGATGAAGCCAATGACCGCATGCTTCCGATCTTCGTCCGGTACTCCGGAGTCTCTCCAATGCCCAAGCACGACGCCCTTGTTGCTGTTGGAGTGAGCGCGGTACGACTTTCCTAGTGATGGTCTGCCGGTCCGCGACTTGGGCCTGGTGGCCATCCTGCTAGGCGTCAGGGTCTGCGCAGTGTCGTCTGGTGATTTCAGCGTCGCCTCGCCATTAGTCGAAGCGCGCTTGCGCTTGGCGACCCTGCTGGGGTTCTTCACAACGGGCGGCTCCTCATCCTCGTCCTCATCCATGTCATCCTTGAGAATGTAGGAACTATGAGCGCTTCGTCTCCTGTTGTGCCTAGCCAGATTCAAGGGCGGCGAGTTCTCAATGCTGCCTGGCTCGCTGAGCTCACTCTCATCGCCGACATCCTCATGCACGCTGGACGACATTGGGCGATTCTCCTTTTGCGAGTCTTTGCCGAACCTACAAGAGTCGATGAGATTAGTTGAAAGACCTTTTGATGATGACGATGTTGTTTGTCGAGCATGATGGATGCGGTTTGCCTGCATTCCCTCAACATTCGACGCGTCGTGCGCGTTGGGGCGTTCAGACAGATTGGTGCTGTGAGGCATGTGCGGGTGTTTGTTTGTGGTGTAGAAAAGGACAGGGTTGCGCGTACAGGGAGATTGAACAGTGTTACAGTGTTCACTCTATTTTGTAAACGACAATGCAGCGGTCGCGCGTCGTTTACGACTGCGTTGTTGGTTTGGCGACTTTGAAAAGTGTCGCAGGGGGGGTGTTGGTTGTGAGATGAAGAGAGAGTGGGACGCGAGTCTCAAGTTGTCCAGGTTGTGCAAAGTCAAGTCAATCAGAAAAAAAACTGGATCGTTCCCATTGGCCTCTCGATGCAGTGAGAGTACCTGGGAAGGGATGGTGGATGAAAAGTGGGCGAGTAGGTAGGAGATGCTGAGTTGAAGAAGAGACTTTGTGGTGGCCAGTGTGTAAACACGGTGTCTACCTCGGGACAGGCAAGGGTTTAATCAACATGTTGCGGCAGATGACTCGAAGAGTACCGTTTGTGTGGTGTGTCCGTGTGCGTGCGTGCGTGTGTGCGCGCGTGAGACTGGCGACGAAGAAGGATTGGAGGGGCGGTCAGGACTCAGGAAGGTTTCGGAAGAGAATGAATGGTGAACACAAGACTGAGAGGGTGGGGGTTGTTATATCTCATCAACTGCAACGCTGGCTCTAACCAAGGTCTCTGTGCAGCAGCCCATCAAACACTCCAGTCCAGTCGTCCGCTCGGGTTGCCCTACTGGCTTCCATCCCAGCTGGGGTTTCCGCAACTCTCGATAGCGGCCTAGCAATTAAGTAAGTTGGTGGTCTGGACCAGCCTACCACATAATCTGTGGAAGCCACCCAGCCAACTCATCATCCATCCATCAACTGGAGTATGTACGGATGTCACATCGCGCAATTCTCCCGTGCACCCCTGTCTCGGCTCTTCTGCGTCTTGGTTGACGAGGGTTTGTTCAATTCCAGCGCAGCTCGCCTCAGGGAATTCAGGTGGCCGCGCTTGCAGTGAGCCATAACTTCAATTGATTCCATGGTACAGGGAAACAAACGCAGAGATAACAGACGAGCAGTGCAGCTGGAGAGACATGACCCTCGTCTCTCCGCCAATGCATGCGCAGGTTGCAATCGCATTGGCATCTCCGTGGACATCGTAGTACAAGTACAGTTTGCAAAAGTCTTCAGATGAGGATTTGGTGCCAAGACTAGGTAGATTGTAGTTGGCTGGTGGATGGAATCGCGGCGGTCTTGTGATCACAAAACATTATCATGACGTTTGCAGGACTTGCTCATGATCTTGGACGCCTCTTGTCTATTTATTGATGATTGCTCGCAGTCATCCACAAGTCTCCCATTGGCAGTCTCACATATCTCACGAGCTAGTCGTCACCTTTGAAGCAGTCATGACCACAGACACTATAGGCCTCGCTCTTTGCATCGCCCTCTGTAGCCGTCGCAGTAGAAGCCTCCGGCCTGAACCTCTCGATCTGGCCAGTTGCATAGTTACGCCCATGCCCTGGGGCCCGTGACGAGGACATGACCAGGTGCGACAAACCCGCATCCACCTGGTCCGACGCATGTGAGGCATGCGCATCCATCTCTCAAGAGCGAGCAGGCTGGTCCAGCTGATGGCACCCACGTCACGACAAACTTGTCGCCATATGCGAGCAGGGCCAGGTGGAGAAGCACGTCTGTCCGGACATTTATCTGCCCTGGATTCAAATGCGACCACACCAGCTGAAGACCCTGAATCCGTCGGCACGCCTCCCATAACCTGTACTCGGCCGTCACACCCAATGTGACGCTGGCGCCCCGCCACTGATCGCTTCGTAGTGAAAAATCACGTTATAGCCATGACATGGTCCTCTGTCCACAGCCAAGTCAGTTGATCCGTGTGTCGCTTGACACGGGTAGTCTTAGGAGCAAATAGGATGTGGTTGCGCATCCACAGCGAAACTTTCAGCCTCAGTCAACACTCGACTTCACCTGCGTCCTCGGCCTCGTCCTCGACCACGACCGCCGCGTCCACCGCGTCCGCCGCCTCCTTTCCTGCCACCCCTCATCGGCGCATCGAATCGCGGGACCAGCGGCTCCTCGCCAAAGGCACCCTCGCCAAACCGGATGAAGTTGACCAGGCCTCTATCCACAACCGCCACGAGAATGTTTCTGTGACCCTGGCGCAGGCGCTGGTACATCCGCCCCGGCCCCTCGAGGGTGCTTGGGTCGTAAGGCGCCGACGACAGCCAGAGCGCATCGAGCTCCTCCAGCGTGGGCACGTGGGAGGACGATGTATCGGAGACCGCGATCCTGAAATCCGGCCATGGGGGCGTCTTCTTGGAGAAGGGAGCGCCGCCCGACTTCCACACGTGGAAGAATACGTTGAAGGGATCTTGAGGTTCCGGGGCCAAGGTAGGTCTGACGACTGGTTTGTGTCGAGGGGTGATGTCTAGCTGCTGGTAAATCGACTTGTAGGCGCGATACAGTCCCGGCCGGACGAGTGGTCCCCAGCCTGCGGGTTCGGTCGTTCTGCTCGGCATCAAGGAGACGAGCCACTGCCAAAGTGTAGGAGCGGCTGGCGTGCGCAGCGGCTCCGGCGGGGGCAGGTCGGCGGGTGCCCGGAGAATGTGGAAGCCGCCTCTCTTCAAGTGACTGTAGACCTGGAACTTGGCCATGGACACCTTGCCCCGGTCCCCTTCCTCGCCAAGGAGCATGGCGTACGCTGCCTCGAGGCTCATGGGCAAGCCCACGTCGTAGTCATCTGGTCCGTAGCCTTCTGCCTTTTCACTCGTCTTTGTCATGATCTCCTCAAACGCCTTGTCCGGCCACCAAAGGTCCAGCGTCCCGCGCTCCACCAGGTACAGCGCCTCCTCAGGCAACAGCCACAGCCGCGCAAAGTCGCCCGCGTCCTTGTGCACCTTGCCAATGTCCCGGACCCAACTGCCCTTTTCGTGCTCGACAGCGACGATCCGCTGCGCCTCGACACTGTCCGCCAGTCGGTCGGGGAAGAACCAGCCACGGACCCAAGTGTCGCGGCGATGTACCCGCGCATAGCTGAGCACATCCTCCATGGCCGAGCGGCTTGCCTCGAGCGCCGAGTCCTGCGCCCGTGTCCCGTGCGACTCGAAATCCTTCTCGCCCTTGCGGATCGCCTTGCTGGAAACGCCCTTCTTACTGGCGAACATGGCAGCAAAGTGCTTGAAGTCGGGGACGTCTTCGTCTTCGAGGGCTTCTTCGGCCGTCGCGGGCTGGGCGTCGGGCCGCGTGCTAGACGGGCTGTCGTCGTCGTCGAACGCCATGGCTCCTTGATTCGCGCGACCGCTCTCGACGTTGCTGAAAGTGAGGTGTGTATTGTAGGTGCGTTGACTTGGTAGAAGAACTCCACGAGACTGGCGGGCTCGTAACTTTTTTCGACCATATGGTTGACGCTAGCGCGATAAGAAGACGCAAGAGTCTATAGTTTCTAATTTCAACCGTTTTAACGTACCCATACTAGGGAGTTTGGCCGAGTGGTTAAGGCGTTGTGTTTAGGCTACCCTATAACAGTCATCCGCAATGTGCATCGCACGCGCAGGTTCGATCCCTGCAGCTCCCATTGTTTTGGTTTTCCTTGTTGCTTTTTTTTTTTTTTTTTTTTTTTCCTGCCTCGACTCGGGTTGAAATAAGTACAAACAAATAGAGGGTCATAAAATCAGACGTAGCCCCATAGACGTAGTGTGTGCATTCTATGGTTGGATGTGGACGCTCTCTTATACCTTATACGCTGTGACTGGTGGTGGATGGGGTTGGGTAGGTAGGTCTTGAGCAGTTCTAAAAGCCCTCTCTTTTGGAAAGGGAACAAACAGTCAAGTTTTCTCCTCAACATTTCCAACGTACACTCTAGGAATTTTTCTGGGTATCAACAAAGGAGAGGCTTCATATTTACTACATAAAGTCATGTCGCATTTCTTGCCGCATGGTACATTCCAAGATTCCCAATCCCTTAGAACATGTGGCCGCCCAACCGCATGTGGACAGTCTTGAGCTCTGTGTAGTTGGCGAGCGCCGCCTCGCCGAGCTCGCGCCCAATGCCGGAGGACTTGTAGCCACCGAAAGAAGCCTGGGGCGTCAACAAGTTGTCTATGGCAATGGTCAGTATTAATATCAACGGCAGCATACCATGGCAACCTACAGGAGTTGACCCAGACGGTACCAGCCTTGAGCCCGTTGGCCACACGGATAGAGGTGTTCAGGTCCTTGGTATGGATGCCGGCCGCGAGACCGTATGACGTGGCGTTGCCAAGCTTGATGGCCTCGGCCTCGTCCTTGAACTTGGCAATGGCGCAGACGGGGCCGAAGATCTCCTCCTGCATAATCTTCATCTCGGGGGTGACGTTGCTGAAGATAGTGGGCTTGATGAAGTAGCCCTTGTCGCCGTGGCGCTCACCACCGGTCTCGACGGTGGCACCCTCCTTCTTGCCGGTCTCAATGTAGCCCATGATACGGTCGTACTGCAGCTGCGAGACCTGGGGGCCCTGGAACGTGTCCGACTCAAAGGGGTCGCCGACCTTGTTCTGGAGGGAGCGCTTCTTGAAGGCCTCGAGGAACTTGTCGTAAATGCCCTCCTGGACAAAGATGCGGGTACCAGCGCAGCAGCACTGGCCGTGGTTGTAGTAGATGCCAAAGTTGACCCAGGAGATGGCCTGCTCAATATCGGCGTCATTGAAGACAATGTTGGGGGACTTGCCGCCGAGCTCGAGGGTGACCTTCTTCAGGTTGGAGTCGGCAGCCGCCTTCATAATGGTACGGCCAATGGCGGTGGATCCGGTGAAGGCTACCTTGTCAATATCCATGTGCGAGGAGATAGCGGCACCGGCGACCTTGCCGAAACCGTTGAGTAGGTTGAAGACACCGGCGGGGAAGCCAGCCTCCTTGACGAACTGCGTGAAGACCAGTGCAGACAGAGGCGTCTGCTCAGCGGTCTTCATGACAACAGTGTTGCCAGTGGCCAGGGCAGGGGCAATCTTCCACGACAGCATCAGCAGGGGAAAGTTCCAGGGGATGATCCTATACGAGTAAGCACGAGTACAAACGAAAGGGCGACTTGGCTAGGGTACGCACTGTCCGCAAACGCCGATCTGCAGCAACTTTTAGCATGTGATGCTTCCTATAAACGCGAAGAACAAAACGTACCGGCTCGTGACGGCTGTAGTGGAAAGTATCGGGGTTGATGTCCATGGTCTGGCCAGTGATCTTGTCGGCCCAGCCAGCATAGTAGCGCAGGGTCTGGACCACGGCGCCAACATCGCCCTGGGCCATGGCGAACGACTTTCCGTTGTCGAGCGCCTCAACGGCGGAGAGGAGCTCAATGTTCTTCTCGGTCAGGTCGGCGAGCTTGTTGAGGAGCTGCCCGCGGACAGCAGGGGTGGTCTGGCGCCATTCGCCCTCGAATGCCGCACGGGCAGCCTTGACGGCCAGGTCGACATCCTTCTCGGTGGCCTCGCAGACAGAGGTGATGACCTCCTCGGTGGAGGGGTTGATGGTCTCGAACTTCTTCTTATCGACACCTTCGACCCACTCGTTGTTGATGAAGCTGCGGGGAGACTTGTCAGCGGGTGGCTTCGGTGATGGTGATGTAGTACGACGCTGCGCGCGCGAGGGCAACTTACAGACCAATGGGCTGCTTGTAGGCGCCCGAGGCCGGGGTCTTGAGATCGACGGTCAAGCTCATAATGTCGATTTGCAGGGTATCTTGGAATACGGGAACAGGAGAATTCGAGTAACGAGAAAGAGAGTATGTGGGAGAGGGGAGGCTACTTGCTCTGGGAGGGGGGAGGGAGGAAGCTTTTAAACCAGCAACGGCGACTGGACTGGACTGGATGGACGAAGCAGACTGGACCACCCCGGGTACATGTCCTTACTTACTCATTACTTAGCTCATACTTAGCACAACGCAACGGACTGCAGTAGTCGATGCCAGATAGTGGACCGTCGGTACCGACAGGACTCCATTGCCAACCCCCGCTTGCTTGCTTGCCAGTGAGTGCTCGCTCGCCGGCGCCAGACGCTGCAGCGCTAAAGGTCAAACATTACATGACGCCTCCGTGTGGGCGTCTGTCTTCAAGGCTGTGCATCTCGGCACAGAGGACCCCCGGGCTGACGGAGTCGCGGAGGGGATTGTTGGAGTCGCTCTTGGACCTCGCGGCGAATGTACCGTGTATGTTGGTTTGGAGCTTCCCCGCAACTCGCACGTCCAATGAAGCGTGCCGCGTCGGGGGTTGGTTGAGGTCGACGGCTCCACGCCTCGATGTAATGTAGTGCCAGGGCCCAGACTGCCAGTGCTAGAGAGTGTGAGGGGTCCTGTCTGTCCCTTTGGAGCAGTCTTCCGACTCCAGGCGAACCTTGTGGCCGAGACTTGTGATCGTACAAGTATGCAGCTTGGAAGATGTTTCATGGTGACGATGTAGACTAGCTTAGTCCTTGGTAGCAACGCACCCACTACAAGCAGCTCAGCTACCTAGTACTACCGTTGCATTGCTCTTCACCATGTCCTCGCGTGCTAGTGCACAACCCCACCATGCTCAAAGTTGGCTGCATTCTTTCGTAAACACCCCACCAAAAGGGGACAAGAGTGACGTTCAAAATCAAGGGATCACAAGCCCCCCAGGCCTAAACCCCAGGATTGTGTTTGGAATCACTCTTGTTAGTACTCATGTACAGCATCGTCCGTGGCGAAAATGGAACAACCCTCCTTGCACCTTTAGGTGTACATCAGCATCTTCCACTCCGTAGCGCCGGATCTGATCGTAACTGAATGCCAAACGCGTGACAGCCCCTCTTCGGCCCAAAGCACAGCGAGCTGCGACCTGGTGGGTTTCATAAGATCTCGTCCTAAGCTGCCCCGGTTCGCGAGACTAGACAAGTCGGTATAATGGATGGCTTTCTAGCCCATGAAAAAGGAAGAGCCCCTCTCATTCTCCCAAACTTCGTTCTGAGGTCTTGAATCCCGAAGAGCCGATCTTCCGCAAAGTGTGCTGATGAGGTCGAGGACTGGCGTCCGAGTCCTGGGGACGCATCCGCCTAACAAAATTTAGCTTCCAGCACTGGCAGCTCACACCCCGCACTTTCCTCAGCGCTACGCCTGGGAGAAGCGGTTCGGGTCTGAGGATCTGCTGAAGCCTCACAGTCCGTTTGTCCTAGCTCCTCGCTAGCAAGCTTCCGCCCATCCATGTCTAGCAATCCTCGGAATGGATTGGATCATGCGATGCGACGCTGCTGAATCAACTGAAATGCGGGAACCAGCAAATGCTTGCACTTACGTACAATATGAGGCTGTCGACGGAGGCTTTGTTCAGTCAGTATAAGTAGCTCGTGGCTGCTACCTATTGACTGCGAGACCCTACCTATGGCAAAGGCCTCCAGCAAGTGAGTCTGTCCACGGGACTTAACCCACATCATTGATCATTTTGGTGTGTTCACAGCTTCGATCCGTGCATCTTAGTGATATCTGCGGCATCTTGTGGCCGCTTACACGCTTCCGTCACGAACTTGTTCCATGCCTGCAAAGGCGGAGGAGATTAGACTACCCTACGACAAATCTTCACCCGCCACAGCTACGGCAAGAGCAAGGTATCTTGATTGCTCGGTGGTCTCTTTGATAAGCATATATGTTCATAGCTGCAAGAAAAAGCTGTGAAATAAATTTTGAAATCATGCAGTAGAAGTTGATGAACAATGCTTCGTTTCTGAAACTGCGAATTACCAAACAGTGAGCACATCCCGGGCTGTAGGGAGCGACTGGCTTGCACAATCGGAATTGTGCGGTACAATAGACCTCACGGCATAGCACAAGAGACAGCATCATACGGAATACAAGACGAAATAGAGTGCAAGGTAGTAGAAGAGGACATGAGAACAAAGAACCTCGGGCGAGACACGCAGCGTGCGTCTGTACCTGCAGGTAGTGACTGTTCTAGGCGGAGCCTCGCCAAACACACCAGCATCCAACAAGCGCGCGCCGTCCCCTTTTTAGATTGGCACCTGGGCTACGTACTCTGTTCCTAGGCTCATGACGTTGCCTGGGCCCTGGAGAGCTCTTTGTCCATCAACACCATCGTTAAACCGACCATTCTTGACGCGATAGCCACTCCCGAGCGATGCAGCATCACTCTGCTGCCCGACGCCCTTGACATTGACGCTCTGCGCCGTGGGCGCCCTCGTGGGTCTGATATGGCGCCGCTCGAGGAAACCAGCAACATCCGTGTATTCGTCCACTGGCATGAACAAACCGTATTCGCCGGCGAGGAGGTCAAATGCAAGATCACCTTCAAGAATGTTGCGACCGGTACCGACAACAAATCCCAATCCTCCGTCCCGTCGGATCGCACGCGCAAAGCGTCGTCCCTGCATTCGCGCGCCAAAGCGGCCTCGAGCAGCACACCACCACTGTCCTCCACTGGTCGGGGCCACAAGAGGTCAGCCCTCTCCCTCAGCGTTCCGTCGTCGAGCTCGCACAAAAGACAAGGATCTCTACAATGGCCTTCAAACGGCAGCAGCTCCGAGGGCAAGACTGGCCAGGCTCACAAGCGCTCCGTTTCCATCGTTTCGATAGGATCCGCGAGCACGGTCGACGATCACACACCATCGCGTCAGGAAGCGCCCCCGGTGCCTTCACAACCACCACGCCCGATGCGTGGCTATGGCCATGGCAGGGCTTCGAGCTTGCAAATCCTCCCGCGAGGGCAGCCTGCGCCCTCCAGCCCCCAATCAGGTGTGTGCTTCTTTATGACTCCCGCCCGCCATCCTGACGCGTGTTGTAGCTACGCTTCCCAGACAGTCTAGCTCCCCCCTCACGACGGCCTCGTACCCCCCCGATCGATTTGGCCGCATGCGAAATGGCTACAACCGTCCCAACGCGCCGGCAAGTGCGGGTGGGCCACGACGTTCGCCTCTATCCTCGCCAAATCATATGCCCGAGTTCAGATTTCCTGCGGCGCCACCACCGCCATCCGATGAGAATACGAACAAAGTCAACAAAGCGCAGGACGAGGGATATCTGAGCCCGAAAGTCACACCAGCAGACAGCAAAAGCGCACCCGCACCTGGCAAAGAACGAGCCTTCCCAACTGCCGAACGCCCTTTGCCCGCGGCACGTATACTATCCAGCACGAGTATGGCCGGTGGTGGTACCCCGCGGAGCAGCGGAGAGTTCTACGCTATCAGCAACCAGTCTACCGAGACACTGGCATCAGACTACCCGATCCCACCCAATCGAGGGGTCGCTCGGCCTTCGCACTTGCGGCGAAACTCTAGCATGAGCGGCCAACAACAATCGCAGCAGCCGGAAAATCTGATTATGGGGTACGCACAGATTCAAGGGTCATTCACTCTGGACGGCTCCCTGGTCAGCCTCAGCCCTTTTGAGCAAGTCAAGAAGAAGGCTGTAGTGGGCGGCAGGGGCGGCGGCGTCATAGGCCTTGAACCAACCAAGCAGCGAGAAAGCGGGCTTCTCAAAAGTTTCGGCTGGGGAAATCTGAGCACATCCATCGGCGACCTATGGGGCGGCAGTGAGCTCAGCACGATCAAGGAGATGAGAGGGGTAGCAGCCTCCAAGTCTGTGCCATTGTTGACGACACCCCAGTCGATTCTATTTGTTGACCTCCAGCTCGCGCCGGGGCAAAGTCAAGTGTTTGAATACACATTCAGGCTCCCCAAAGGACTACCGCCCACACACAAGGGCAAGGCAGTCAAGATCTCATACAGTCTCGTGATTGGCACGCAGAGAGCAGGCGGTGTGAAAGAACAGCAAGTCCGTTCAGTGGAGGCCTCCTTCCGAGTTTTGGGAGGCGTCAATAGCATTGGCGAGATTTTGGGCCACGATCTCTTCAACCCGTACATTTTGCTCCGGGACGAGGCGCAAGTAAGAGGGGGTACACAATCAGGGAGGTTTCACAAGCCCAAAGCTTCGAGAGCGCCTGCCACGTTGAACGAGTTTTTGAACTATGTGGACGAGCTCGTCCACCGACCACGGAGCGAAGGGGATGGAGGTCTGTTGTCACCCTCCGCGGTTGGTGGGTCTAGGCGACCATCTGCCGTGGAAGAGCGATCGGCGTCGGTCAGGGACGCCATCCACTTTGCGATTATGCGCAGCAACATGGCTGGCGAGGGGCAGCAGAGTCCCAACCGCTTTGAAATTGCCCGCAACGGCCTGCGCGTGGGCGTCGTTATGCTGACACGGCCTTCGTATCGGCTGGGCGAAACGATTACCCTGGCTATCGATCTGAGTGACGCGGATATTGCTTGTTACGCCGTCCACACTACGCTGGAGACATGCGAAAAGGTGGATCCTTCGTTGGCTGTCCGCTCAGAGTCAAGTATACAGCGAGTGACGAGGAAGGTCTATGTCACAGCGTCAGATACAACGCTTTATTCGAGGCGCGTCGTCTTCACGCCTACGATCCCGATCACGGCGACGCCCGAATTCATCACGAGTGGCGTCAGCTTGGAGTGGAAGATCCGCGTCGAGTTTGTCGTCCCATCTCACGGAGAATCCGCAGGAACCGAAGACGGTCCAGCCACGCCTCATCCGCTACTGGAGCAGATATCGCAAGACGAGCGCGGAGGACTTGTCCTCGCGGCGGCCGAGAACCTGACCTGCGAGAGCTTTGATGTGCTGGTACCGCTGCGCGTGTATGGCGCCGTCGGATCTGGACTGGAGCGACTAGAGCGCGACGAGGCTTCTGATGAAGGACTGGCAGTGTAATTAATAACTGGGAATGGAACAGGCGTTATGTTGGACAGATACAATGGGTACGGATGCTTTTGTTGTCAGTGGTAGACGGGGATACACATTTAGACAAGTCAATTCAAGGGGCCACGGTTGTGATTGAGCATGCCATCGGCAGCATTACGTACAAGAACGGTTGCATATTTTGTCAGTACCTGCGAGCATTGCAAAAGTCTTTTGTGAGGTAATGCAGAGCGTTGTGAGGAAAGATACCGTACATATTGTATAGCACCCATATATCATCACGTGGTGCTTACTGCTAAGTCGCATCGCAATTTTCAGGGCGGGACGCGGGCGGCTGTCAGTCGCTGCCAGTGTCGTCAGTGCTTGTCGTCAGTCCATCGTCTGCCATTTAATTGAACGGCTCAAACTCAAAACTCCACGTCATCGCGATGCCCCCAGACAGTAATTCGTCCTTCTCTCTCCCCATACTAGTGAGCTGCAATTGAACAAATCTTTGAACCTCCAGTGTCTTAGGCACGTACGATTGATTGACTGGAGGCACGTTGGTACTCGTTTCGCGCCAGCCCAGTCCCATCCACCACCACCAACCCAAAAACTAGACCAGACCAGTGGTGTCATCAGCGTCTCCCCATCCCACATCTACTTAAAAAAAAAGCTACTTCGCTACAGGCAACGACAGTCACAACAACTATACGTTTATACAACAAGCTGGGGATTTCAAGCCGTGGCAAGGCTCTTGTGTAAATCCTATAATATTGCTCTCATTATTGTTCCTGCACGCGCATTGTTGGAGAGCAAGCCAGAACCATACCTTACGGTGAGGCAAGGCAGGTTGTGAAGTAACTGGGTTGCTGCTGCAGCGGCGTGGCTCAGTGGTGCAAAGGACTTGAACTGCATTTTATTCTGCGCCACCTCGACTCTGCGAAACCATCTACGACTCACAGGCGCCACGTAGCCGGCGCGACGAACACTTTTCGACGCGATCGCAACAGCGCGCCTCCGCGGCGGACAACCGGCCTTGACGGCAGAGTTGCGATCGGGCGGACTTTGGTAGGACACCGCCTCCGCCGCCACTATACACCATCGCGCACCGATCCGAGTCGACTGTCGTCTCCGACACGCCAGTCGCGACACGCAACGACTCCAGACGCAAAAATACCTCCGCCATGTCCAACCCGCGAAAGCGTGCAGCGCCAGGGGCGGTCCCGATGGTGCCAGCGCAGCAACAGTTCCAACAGCCGTTCCCCCAAACGAACATTTCGAATGACCAGATGGTGCGATGGGACGGCGGAAATGATGGCGGGAACTTTGGTGCCGGAAACCTCAACAGTGGGAATGGCATGGGATTCATGCAGAATGGACAGGCACAATACACCGACTCTCTCCAGTCGGCACCGAGCAATTCCATTGCGCGAAGACCGATGAATAGCAGAGCTCTGGTCCAAACCAACCCAGGAGGCTACGATCCATCTCAGGCCTGGGGCAGCCTGCCCATGGACAGCGGCGCCTTGACCCAGCCGCAGCACGACGATCAAGGGACTGAGGATAGCATCGAGGTGTTGGAGGAAAAGGCTCAACAGGCCAAGCGCGAGGCACAGGCGAAAAGGAAACAAATCCCCCCCTTTGTCCAGAAACTTAGCAGGTAACGTAGCTTTCGATCTATGCACGGAACCAGAACTGACCACTTCGTAGCTTCTTGGAAGAAGGGAAGAACGAGGACCTTATTCGCTGGTCCTCGAAGGGGGACTCATTCATCGTACTGGACGAGGACGAGTTTGCCAACACGCTGATACCGGAGCTGTTCAAACACCGCAACTATGCCTCCTTTGTCCGGCAGCTCAACATGTATGGGTTCCACAAGCTCGTAGGTCTATCGGACAACTCCATGCGGGCCAGCGAGCGGAAGAACAAGAGCCCAAGCGAGTACGCCAATCCGTATTTTCGGCGCGGCCACCCCAACTTGCTCTGGCTGATCAACAAGCCCAAGCCCGGCAAAGGCAAGAACAAGACTGCCGTCAAAAGCGAGGAACCGGATAGCGAGGAGGAGATTGGACATGATGATCTCCACGGTCAATTGCCTGGACTGTCGTCCGCACACGCTCCGAAACCACTGCCCGCGGCTCCTGGCGACCAACCCCCACCTGCCAAGTCAAAAGAGCTGTCTCTGGTCCGAGATGAGCTCCGGAAAGTCAGAGAGCAGCAGTCGCTCATTCAGCAGACCCTCCAGCACCTTCAACAGAATAACCGGGATCTGTACAACCAGGCGCTGCTGTTCCAGAATCAACATGATCGCCACCAGAACTCTATCAATGCTATTTTGCATTTCCTGGCGAATCTCTTTCGTAAGAGTCTAGAGGAGCAAGGCAGCGCGCCGAACGTGGGCGACATCATCTCTAGCATGCTCGCCAACCAAGGCCAGCAACAATCCCACGGCGGAAACGTGGTAGAACTGGGAGATCTGCAAGAAATGTTTCAGAACAATAACAACACTAACACGCCTGGCTTCAGCGGCACGCCTCATAGAAGAGCGCGTGGGCTGTTGCCGCCGATTCCGGATGCAAACGACAGCGCGCGCTCGACCAGGTCCCCAAGCTCTGCGCGTGGGAACTATCGACATACTGGCGAGGTAGGACAGGTGACCGAGCTCATGGACGGTGCGTCAGAAACGGCGCCCAGCCTGCGACAGGAACTCGAGAACAACCCCCAGGAGCAGATGATGCGCATCATCAACGACCACAATGCCACCAACTCCTCCGGCATGGACCTTCCCGAGGCCGCTGACTTTGTGGCCAATGCATCCAATTCCATGAACAATGATCAGCGCAGCCAACTGGCCAACTTTATGAGCAGGCAGTCGCCGACGGGAACAGGACGGAGCTCTGCCACACCGCCGGTCAACATGAACGCACAAGCGCCGCCTCAACAACGACAACAACGACAACCACAACAACCGAGCGGGCGAACAGCAGGACCTCCGCCGTCAGACCCCCCCGCACCTCCGCCGCCTCAACAGGCCAATGCTGGCGCCAATTCCAACGGCGCCCCATCGCTGTCTCCAATCATGCGCTCACCGGCCATGCCTCCTCTGTCCATCAACCAGATCTCATCAAACCAGTCCGAACTGGAGCAGCTCCAGCACCTCAATGCGCAACAAGAGGCCACGCTGAACAATATTACCGATCTTCTTGGTCCGCTGAGCCCCTCGGGCCGCATCCCGGAGCTCGACGAGAGTGCCAACGGGGCGTACTTTGATCCGAACAGTCTGGACATTGACCAGTACCTAAACAGCGAAGCCTTCACCGAGGAACCGTTTGGTACGGGCGACGAGGGGCTGAATCTCAATTTCGACGGGACAGATGACCCCTTTAGCGCGCAAAATCTCAACCAACAGCCCCAGCAACAGAGATACAACCCCAACAATCTGAGCGCGGCGCCGACACCCGTCAACCATCAGACACCAAGCGATACAGGCACGGAGGAAATACAAAGGGAAGACTTTCACGCGGGGGACAGGACAAAGAGGCAGCGCATGGCGTAGAACGGCCGGCTCTCTTGAGGTCGTGTTTGGCATGCATGGTGGCGCCCGAGGCGTTCAAGGGGCCAAGGCGGCAACGGGTCAATATTTTTTGGAACTTGATGTAAGCATATGGTTGTTGGTGGTTTGAAATAGGTTGTTGTTTCATGGGTAGAGAGAGCTTAGAGTGCTACGGCCGATTGCGCGTACGCCACCACTTCGCGTCAAAGAGATGTTTGCAAATGGACGGCCGCACACAAGTCACTTCTTTCACAGGTGTATGCACACTATTTTTGACTGTTCTCTTTGCATTTTGCCTGCTGTACGACGTTCTCGTGGTCATGTGGGAAGGGTCAAGTGGTCGAGGTAGTGACACTGGTCGGGAGACGCGAACAGTCTCCAAGTCTTCGCGACAAGAACAACAAAACGGCCTTGACATGGCGAAGACGATAAAGAGGGCATGTTGGCACATTGGTTTTGATATTTGGGCTCCCCATCCGCAGCATTCACAGCTTAATTACTGACTCTGGAAGTTGGTTTCGGAGCTGCCTAACCTGTGAGTATCTGTACCCCGTCGTCTCGGCTAACCATCTTCTTTTCGTCCCAGATGTCTGACTTTCCCGTCCATCTCCGCATCAGTTTTCCGCTTGTCCGGGGATATGCCTACGAGCGCACAGAGATCGCACTCGCCTTTCGCGAGCGGGGGATGGTCGACCAGCTCATGGCCGCGGTCGCGGCAAGGACCGAACAGGCCCTGTACGAAGCACCAAAGACGCCCCCCACCAAAATAATGACCATTGAGCGGAAGCGGAATGGGGAAACAGAGGCGCGGCACGTCGGTCGAAACAGACAGGAGACGCTGGAGGTCCTCGAAGGGTTGCGCATCGCGGAGCGGGATTTCGAGTTTGGCAACCTGCTCGACATGTATGTCCCCGGCTTCCTGTATCTGATGCAGAGAGACTACTACACGCAAGATGTCTGCGACGAGCTCGGGATGCAGCCCGCGCGGCACTTTCCCGGCATGCCCAAGAAGAAGGGCCAATGCGAGCGCAGCTTTGAGCTGCGGCACCTATTTGACGTGATTGTGTCGCGGCTGCCCCTTTGCGAGGCCATGGAGTTCCCGGACTACGACCCTGGCATGAAGCCCATGCTGCTGTCGCTGGGTCGGGCGGATGAGAGGGGGTCGAGGAGGATCACCCATAAGTACCCGATGGAGATGCGGACGGTCGTCGAGGTACAGGCCTTGTTCATGGACTGGTCGGTGCGCGATGAAGAGAGGATGTTGCTGTGGATAGGGTATGACGGCGACGGGTCGCTGCCGCGCTTTCTTCGTTTGGGATCGGCGCTGGAGGTCGAGTGGGGGTCTGACATGTTCTGACAGGCCATTGAATAGGTATGTCGAGGTAATGATGGTGAGTTTCTGCTTCTAGGCCTTGTGCTTGTCCGTGTTGATGTCGAGGCTGGCCCTCGTTCGCTCCTCAATGAACACAGCTTCCCCTTTTTGTCCAATCGTTCATCATGCCGTGCCATTGTGTCGTTTTCAAGTTCTCAGCCAGCCAGCGGATTGGCATGAATCGTGACCGAGTCAATCCGGACCGTCTCCTTGGGTCGGTTCTTCTTGTCCACCTCTACAGCCTCCATTTTGGCGAGTGTCGCCAGCCCCTCATCCCCAATCACCTTGCCAAAGACGGTATTGAGACCATCCAGATGGGGTGCCTTGTCGAAGAGGACGAAGAACTGCGAACCGTTTGTCGCCGGGCCCTTGTTCGCCATGGACACGACGCCACGACCGCCATGCTTCAGGGCTGGGCGGATCTCGTCCTCAAACGGACCGCCCCAGATGGACCGGCCACCCTTGGGGTTCTCGGGGGTCGGTGTCGCGGGGGCGCCGGTCTGTGCCATGAACTTGGGGATCAAGCGGTGGAAGGGGGAGGCATCGTAGTAGCCCGACGCGCAGAGAGCGAGGAAATTCTGCAAAGATGGTGAGTACACGTACGGTTTAGGGGCTTGCTGGCTGAGCCATACCTCTGCTGTCTTGGGCACGCTTTCGCAAAAGACCTCGATCTTGATGTCGCCGTGCGTGGTGTGCAGAGTGACGGACATAATTGCGCGCGTCGTCGTGGTCGTCGTGAGGGTTATCCGAGAGTAAAAGCTGTTGCTGTCGCGACGAAACAAAGTTTTGTTCTAATCGTGCCAAGTGAAAATAAGGGATTCGCGTGAATGCTGGCCCGAGCACGCGACCCCGCATACGGGTAACTTACCGTCGGCACGCATCGACTTGGGCAATCGCTTACACTCCCAAGACATCTTGAAGACCCATGTATTCCAGGCGCCATGGACTTGAGCTGTTCATGTGGCTTGCTGACATGTTCATTCGAGGCACAGGAAGGGCGTCTGTACGGACTTGTGATCCCGGAACCCAAGAACAGCGCCCTCGACCTGTTGTTCTAATAATCATTCACTGTCTCACCACCACAGACATTCGAAGCAGCGACTCGGCAGCAGCAGCTCCAAGCACTGTGAGGACGCAAATAAGCGTAGCCGAGCTAATTGTTGCCGCCGCAGGCATTGCGGATCCTGGGAATGTATCGTCAGCCCTGTGTGTCCAATCGGTCCAATCGGTCCTAGCAGGCTAGCATTATGACTGCATCTCCTTGCTGACACTACTCACCCAATCCCAATGTAATTATAGTTAGACGGTCTGATGCTGAGCAGCAAGAGGATAGCGCATCCGGGGCAGTTCAACGTTAGTTGGGCAACGAGGCACCATCGACTGCTAACGGTAGGGCTTGGGTCAATGGATGGATATTGTGTAAGGTACCTTTGGCTCGTAACTGAGGACTCGAGAAGCACTGCAAATAGACGAAAACCACACTTATTAAATAAATGCTTCCCGGAAATCGCATAGATCTTCCGTCCTATCTCAGCCCCCCTCTAGTCAGCCCAGTCCTACCTTATCTTACCTTTAGGTAGTAGAGCTGGAACAAGCATAAGCTAAGGTACCTTAAGGTAACGTTAGGTAGTACTTAGGCATCATAGAAACGCTAATAAGCCGAGTCACCATTACAATACCATTGCGCAGACCACTCGGTAACATTGCAACCCTGCCCCCGACCTGTGCGCGCGCATTCAACGCTTGACCACGAGCCCTGCCGTCCGTCAGCATAACCCGTTTTCTCTTCAGAGTCCATGTCCAGTCCTTCGTCTGCATTCTGCAAGCACACGGACGGGCGCCTGGTCTGGGCGCACCTGGACATCATCTCCGTCCCATACTCCAACAACCTCCAGTCGTCGCTCTCCTCACACCCGCAAGCCGCTGACTTGTGCGACGACGATGCACTGCATTTTCCTACAACGCCTAAAGCTCGACCTATAGACAGACACTCGCTCCTCTCTGCTGCCGGTTCCAGGCACCCCGTCCATATCACCCTCCTTCTTTGCGACACCCAGTCCTCGAGCCTCCGTTCCGACGACGATTCCAAGTCCCAACCCCGCCTATCTCCAGTAGTGCATCGCACGCGCTGACCGCGATCGATCGACCACGACGGCCGTTCAAGCGCCCAGGCACCTCGAGCACAGCAATCATCGATTCCTCTAGCTCTGGGTATACTCGCACGCCAATCCCACCACTTGCAGACCCAATCCCGGCCCGAGTCGCGGCGCTCCCGCCTTCTACCTAGCATCCCCAAGGTCGCGTGTAGCTTTGTCACCAACTCGAGTCAGCTGCCCGGCTGGGCGAGCGACACCATAATCATGGCTACTGTCGTCGCGCCGGCCAGCGTGAGGGTCTCGGGGCCGCCTAACAGCAGCTTTCTCGTGGGCTACCCAGGCATCTCGGCCACCTTAGTACGCCCTCCTTCCCCTCTTGCCCGCTTCGATCTTTCCGCTGCACCACTAACATCCTGCGTAGCCGCGTATCGAGGGAAAGGTCGAGATCCGTCCAGGCGTAGGGTACTCCATGCCAGTGCCGGTGTCTCTAGTTCGAATATGTCTTCAACGGAAAGAAACAATCCACCCCGACGCCGACAACCTTGCCAAACGACACCTGGGAACACCGAGACGAGAAACAGCGGACGTTGTGGGGAAAGAGGTGCTGCTGTTCCGCTGCTCGACCGGCAAGGAGGCGGAGAACGTCATAGCCATGGACCTGCCCTTCGTCCTTTTCATACCGTTTGGTCGGGGCGGCGAGGAGACTAACCGTCGCATACCTCCCGCTTCACTACAGCTGCCGAACCGGACGGCGGAGACACTCTACGAACTCGTCGTCACCGTGCAACAGGGCCACAGCAATCAATACAAGTACACCTTTCCCATGCCGCTTCGGCGCTACGATACCTTGTCCACTTTTGGCATGTACAACAAGCCCGAGACGAAGCTCGTCACCAACGACAGCATTGTTCACCTGGGCATCAACCTGCCGCGATGGAGCTACGGGCCTAGTGATCCCATAACCGTCTACATCAAGTTGTCGCCAAACCCAGACTGGCTCAGTAAAGCCAAGCGGGTGTCCATCGACAAGATCACACTCACAATCGAAGAGGAGATCACCTTCAATCCCGAAGGGGACGAGCCGACCAAGAAGATCAACAAGATATCCAAGCAGGTTCAGCAGGTCAAGACCAAGCTTCCCGAGGCGGGTTACGCCACGAACATGGGTCTTTGCTTCCCTTCAAAAGATTTACGCGACCCCGATGGAGTGGTCAAGCGGGGGAAACCGGGCTTTCCCATGTACGAGGTCCAGTCGTTCACCACTACATCGACATTGTACAAAATTGAGTTTTACCTCAACATCAAGGTAAGCACAGGCTCTGTTGTCAAGGAATGATTCACTAACCCCGTGCGGGTGAACTTGAGTAGCGCTCGCGACGTGAGCATACGACAGCCGATCGTCATCTGCCCCCTCGACCAACAGGGCTGCAAGGAGGAAATGGACGCCATCGAACAGGCCGCCAAGGATGCCTCACACGTCGACCCAAACAACCCCATGCTGCCCGCTCATTCCATCATTTTAGCAAGCGACCGCGATTCTTTACGAGCACTGGGGTTATGCATGGTTGGAGGTCAGAAGAAGCCACTCATTGAATGAGAGGATGGGTTCAGGTTGCAGATTCATCTCCCCGACACGACTGCATTCTACGTTACAATACTCCAGCACGACAACAGAAGCGCCAAGGCGACCGCGCACGAGGGGGACAGTCACCCCGCGCAACCGTCACAAGTGCTGATAGCACCGCCGCCACCGATACAGCATGCATGGTTCTTGCAGGTAGAGCGAGAACAGCACGGCGCTGGTTGATGTTTTATACGAGGAGTTCTACGGACGGTCTCTATCACCCCCTGGAAAGACCAGTCGCGGCGTCCCGAGCATCATTACCGGGACATCACAGAGAGACGGAGCGCTTCGTGATAGCATGGCGTATGTTGGCGACACGCCGGGGTTTGCTTTTGATATCTCGGCTTTAGGAGAGCCAGATGTCACAGCTCAAGAGCACTTGATCGAGATGTTGTGTCCAGGGGTATACATGCGTCCATTTGCCAGTACCTTCCTGGCGACTTGAGGACGCCTCATAACAAGATATTATCTCCGATATCCATGAGTTGGCTCCAAGGCTAATGTACATACAGTTGAGCTTTCTGAAGCCCCAGATTCTCAAAAGCTGATAGGCCAGTGCATGAAAGAAGCTCATGCATATCCTGTCCCTGTGTGAATGCGTGCAGCTGTCGCGTCAGCTAGCTGAACCCTGGACGCGTGCTGTTTCTCAAAGGTCACACCGGCAGCTACTTCCCAGTTGAGGTGCTTCCAGAGTGAGCCCCTGCCTTGCATTGAATCCAGCCACTCATCGCCTGCGGTCAAGTTCACGATCACGATCACGATCACGATCACGCTCACGTCGGGTGTATATGAGATGAGACGAACTTACCTGAAAGAGTGTGACTCCTCTGCTGCCTAAGCAGCCCCCCTCTCTGCTATATCTTCAGCTTGCGCACTGCTCTCCCTCTCGTCCTCTTCTTCATCATCATCTTCGTTTCCAGTGTGATTCTGTTATGTTCCAAGAGCTCCAACTTGCCTAGAACATTGGCACATCGCTGAACGAAACCACCAAAGACCGATCTCCAGCATATCTGAGGCACGATGTCACCCAGCCTTTCAGAAATTGTGTCTATGTACACTAAGAATGGGCCTTGTTATGACTGGCACCCAGACCGAGACGCCGCATTGCTGGAGAGATGTGGCAACAACAAGATGTTCCTCCCTCATCACAAATTCGACACATGCCAACAGGCACTGGTCATTCTAGGCCAGAGCGTGAAGCATAGTGCCCACGTTGAAATCAAAGCAGCCAATATGCTCCGGAGACTCCCCTTACAGGCACAATTCGTCAAAAAGGCCGATTCTAAACCCGGCGCCACCACCAGATACATGGCGTTCATCCGTGTCCCCACCGACTTTGTAAGTCTTACATTGCTTGACAAGTGGAAGGACTTTTTGCTAATTGAATACGTACACAGTATACACAGTTTCCGTTCCTCAAAGCAAGGGCTGAAGTACCTGAGTCTTCGGCCAAGCACAATGGTTTGGTCACAGGGCGAGCGTCCATCGACGTCTGCTTTGAGCCCTTCAAGGCCCATGGTCCAGAGCAAGAGGACAGCCGTATTTTTTGGCCAGGAGTCGTCTACCGGAACCGCGACGTCCATTCTGAGGGCCCAACTGGGATTGGCTACCTGGCATTACAGGTTGACCGGCCTACTTCTCACAAGGCAGCGAGCACGGATTCGAAAGTGTCACCATCAAATACTTACACTGTGTACAAAGAACAAGGACAGACTTTCGAGACCATCTATCTTCGCAAACGTCCGGTCCCACATACTGAGAAGACGATAGTGATGGGTTTGCACCAGCTCTTTAGCCCAGCTGTTAGGGCAGAGCTTGAAGGTCTTGTGCCAAATGAACAGCCCCCATTGTCCCCTCATAGCGGAGTTGATGGTCACAAGGACAAAATAGAGGCTTGGAAGTTACCCCCGTCTCCCCCAGGAGGTCCTGTCCAAGAGTACCCGGCTATTCTTGTAAGTCAAATTCCAATCGGAGATGCATCAAGCTAATATGATGTCCAGGGACTGCAAGTCGGACAATCCCCGACAGCAGACCATGTTCGATCTGCTATGCTGCGAGCCTACGTCATGGGTCAAGACCCGGCAAAGATTCTCTCCTGCGTAGTAGGATTCCTCAGTGAATCCGAAGTGAATCGTCTCCAAGAAGCGTTTGGAGCCGTCGATAAGCAGGCTTTACAGAGTTTCAACATCTTCAGCGCATGCAGACACCCAGAACTGCGGGACACCATCCTCCGTTCAATGTCTCACGACCAGAGCTCAGTCAGCCTTCCATCCCTGCCGCCCTCATACATGGGCATGATCACATTTGTTGGCAGCAGAGCGCAGAAACATGCCACTGCAACCACTTTGCTCGTGCTGGCATCTTTGGGTCCGGTATTCGCGACGGCTTCGAGCAATTTCATAGCTAATGAGTTCGCCGCGGCCCTGCAAGCGGATTCAGAAAAGGTCATGGAGCGATTGAACACTCCACAAGGGAGCCTCAGGTTCAAAATCCGGTCTCCTCTAGTCATCAGAGGATTTGCTGTTGAGCTTGAGCTTCTTGAGTTCATGGAGCTTGTCAAGGCGAGATGGAGACGTAAGACCGGCATATCCCCTCATGTCGCTGCCGGCGCGTGGCAGAAGTCGCTGTCACTCTGCGAGTGGCTCTTCAAAGTCACCAAGATCCTCAACAATGATCTTTTGAATACGGATCACGCGGCGCTCTTCACACTACGTGAGGCCATCCGCAAGACAGACTTCTATCGACCGCTAAGGACTTCCTCGTACATCATCAAGTCTGGGCCACCGAACAGGTTGCAGCACACTCGTCAACGTCGACCCCACTGAGAAGTCCTGCAAATGTCGGTTTGGATGACGACGTCTCCAAGGTTCTGAAAGAGGCATGCGCCTTTCTGGTGAATCACTGCTCCATCCTGTGCACGACACCAACAATGTCTCAAAAGCCACTGTACCGCGACTTCAAGACATCTGCCAAAGCTATCGCGATTTCGGACGCAGACAACATAACGCGTCCCGAGGCGGTGTTGGCAATCGGCGACAAGATGCGGCCCTGTGTGATGGGCGGCTTCACGCCTAACAGATCTCCGAGGCCAAACAAGGCATTCGATTCGCCGCAGAACCCCCTGTGGGCGGATTTGCACCTGTCCCTGTTGGCCGCGCACGTTGAAAATGGCTTCTTCTACATAAGCTGCTGAGTCAAAAGCCTGAATCCCTCAAAGGCATGGTGTAGCTGTTTCAGGCAATGAAGATACAAGGCGGTGTCCGTGTGGAACGGTGAATTTGCTTTATCAGAGTCGCCTGAAGAAAGTTATGGTATGAGTCACCTAGAAAAGATCTTTCTATCCATGCAAGATATAGAAAAGGGCGAGGGGCGGGCGCTCCGGGATGTTTGGCGAGCTCCCTATCATGCGCATAGTAGACAGGACGGCAGGGCTCGGAATCTCGAACGCCTCTAGTTTCCCATGACGATGATAATGAATGTGGCTATTATCGAGAATGCTGATGCATGAGTGCGTGTTTTTGATACGTCTCTAGGCGAGCCCAACATTGGCATTCAGAACTCTCCCCAAGTGTCACGTCCTCATTGATATTGTTGCCCCTTTTTTGAGCAGGCGACTAGTCATTGCTTACACTCATTGAGATTCGTGGTGTCTCGGACATTGGAACAAGGTTGCGTTCATTTTGTATGGGTTGAGTGTATGGATCTCTCGCATCAGAAAGACACATCACCCTTGACCACGATGTTGCATTAATAAATTATTCTGACCGCTGCGTAACCGTCAGGGTGTATCATGTCGCTAAAAATAAGACAGCCAAACAGCTACGTCCTGCGTCCTAGCCCCGCCATGGCACGACACGTGCCGATCTATGGCTTCACGCGTCGTCTCTTGGCGGTGCCAGAAGTCATGTCTCCATCGGCGGCGAGCTCGTCCTCCTCCTCCGCCGTGTCGTCCGCCGGCGTTGCGACGCTGCCCGGACGGGGTGTCAACGAGGGCGCCGGGCCGGACCTATCCTTCTCTGCCGCGCGCAGATCGCCCATTTGCTTCTCCACCTCGATGAACATGGCCTGCGTATTGCTCACGACTGCATTCTCGTCGAGATGATAGCCCAACACGTCGTCCTCCTCCTCCTGGGTACGTCGCATGAAGGCCTGCCCCGGCCCACGGTTGGGATCGGGGTTGTACATGATGGCATTGCAGAACATGTGGCATAGCTCTCGCTCAAGCTGGGCACTGTTGACGATGCCCTTGGGCGGGCGCAAGTCATCCGAGATGGGGAGCCAAACACCAGGAGTGCCCGGGTCACCATTGGGCAGATTAGCAGCCGCCTGGGTGGCCGCTTGGTTGCCCCCTTTTACGGCTGCGCGGATGGCTGTCATGTCCTGAGGCTGCAGAACGATCTGGCGATAGTTAGGCGCATCCCGTTCGCGCACAGGTTTGAGAAACATGTTGCCGTCACGGTGGGAGGCAATCTGGTCCAGCGCTTGATAGCTGACCTTGTGGAATCCTCGAGTCCAGAACACCTGCGTGGGTGGGCCAGGCGGTTCCGATGGCGTCTCTTGCCTCTTGCGCTTCAGGATCCGAGACACACTACCGGGCGTTGCAAAGTTTCGATGAGCCACGCTCTCATCAGCCGTGGTATCACCTCCCTCTTCATGGCCTGAAGTCTCATCCTTGACCTTTGGCATGGTGTCAGGGTGATCCAAAGCAAGCTCGTCGGTCCCCGACACAACAGAGTCGCTGCGCCTGCGTCCCTCGCCCAAAGGCGTGCCGGTGGCTTCGCGCAGCTTCCTAGTGCTTGTTCTTTTAGTTCTCCGCCCCGATTGGGCAGGCAAAGGTAGCTTGTTTGAAGGCGCTGTTGGTGTTTGCAGGGGCGGTGGCGCGCCGAGATGGGACTGGGTTGTCCAGCCTGGCGCCTTACGCGGCACTGGCAGTGTGGTAGACTGCGGTTTTGGTGGGCTCAGCGGCTCCCATGCGGGACTCTCTACTTCCTGTGAATCAGTAGGCTTCGGCGTGGAAGGCGTAGGTGATCGTGTCCAGCTCGTAATTAAACCGCCTTTGGTGACCGGAAGCCCGAGCTGCAGGGGTGTAGTTGGTAATGATGCTGCTGCAGCACTGACCCGCCTAGGGACAGGTGTCGCAGCTTGACGTAGTATATGTTCTGGGATGGCTGGTCGAGGTTGCTGGGGGCCATGCGGCGCCGCCATAGGCTTTTGATCGTTTGGCGCCTGTTGAGGAGTTGGTGTGCCGGCGCCTGTGGGAGGCGAAACACGTTGCCCAGGAGGTAGTTGACCTGGTGGCCATCGTTGGGGAGGTGCAGCCAGGCCATTGTGAGACTGCGGTAAGGGGGAAGCTGCCGCAATAGGTCGCGGTTGCGGTGCTGACTGCGGTTGTTGTGGTTGTATGGGTCGTTGAGGAGGAGGAGGTACGGGAGTCTTGGTCTGCGGCCGGGGCTGAGGTGACGCTGCCGGTCCAGTGTCGGCGGCTCGAGCTGTGGCTGTGGCTGCTGGGATTTGAGGCACTGCTTGGCCTGCATTCTGGGGAGCTACCAAAACTGGACTCGGCTGAGATGGTTGATGAGGTTGCGGTTGGGTTTGAGGGCGATTCTGTTGAGCGAGAGGTGGTTGTGGTTGTGGTTGTGGTTGCTGAGACCCAGGGGCAATGGACTGGCTCTTTTGTTGATACTGGTCTTGCTGCTGCTGCTGCTGCTGTTGCCACTGCTGTTGATGCTGCGCGTACTGTTGAGGTGTGGCAGCTCTGGGCGCAGCCGGTGATGGTACTGGGCGCGGTGGATGCTGTGGATGCGGCACCGCGCCGGCCGGCTGATATGGCTTCTCCCACTTGAGGCCACCCTGACCGGGGCCATTTGCTACATCTGCCGGTTGAGGCGCTATGCTGCCCTCCGCAGAAGCGGGCACCGGTGTAGTGGTGTTAGGTCGCGGTGATATCGGGACCTTGGCGGGATGCTGTTGCTGGGGCGCTTGTAGCACTCTTTGCGGCTGTTGATGAGCGCTGTTTGGCGCTTGAAGAACCGGGCTACCAGCGTTTGCTGGCTGCCCTTGCACCGCAGATGGCGTACGGACGGGACCAGAAGGGACGGCTGAAGGAGGTTGTGCTTGGTGCTGCGCAGGAAGAGCGATTGGGGGATTCGGCGTGGGAGGCTTTGGCTGAACAGCCGGACTGCCAACCGACTGACTTCGAGCTGACGCAGTCTGCGCGGATGGAGCCGGTGGCGGATGGGCTGGCGTGGCTGTGGGCGGAGGCACAGGCGTATTGTGTGGGAGCTTGGGCGTCGCTGGCTTGATCTCTTTGGGCGATAATGCCGCTTGCGCCTGTCCATTCTCCCTGGCCAGCCTCTTAGACCGCTCCGCTTGATTCTTCTCCAGCACGTAAATCTCCCTTTGCGTTTGATCGTAGTCGTCCTCCTTTTGCCGAATCTCCTTGACCTTTTGCGTCTTGTATCGCTCCCACAGCCGATCGATGATTCTGGGGACTTTGTCTAGGTTTTCCGCTAGATCCTTCAGCGTAGCGGATGGCGAGCCTCCATCCAATTTCCTCTTCCCGGTGCCACCCGGTGACGTTGCGCCATCGCCATTCAGAATGCCATGATCCTCAATCAACAGTTCCTGATGCAGCGTCGTAAAGAACCATTTCTCGAGCGCGTCCGAATGCAGCCGCTTCACGTCAAAGTTATCCCCAGTTTTGATGAACTCATTTTTTAGAAGTCGGTCCGAGATGCGCGGCCATGCTGCTGGCTCGACGCCCTCTTGGAGGACCGACTCCCACAGTACCAGCGACTCGAGGTGGGTATACGTCGACAGTTGATTCATGCCCTTGCTCTGAATGGGTCCGCCTCGCCAGCGATCGAGATGCTTCGGTAGGAGATGGATGGGCGCCACGATCTACGCAGCGTACCAAACGTGTCAGCGACTTCAAAGTTCGAGGTTTGGATTGGCGCGACGTGGCATCGCTACAAGGCTGTTTTGGGGCAGAAAGACGTACAGGCAGAGTGGCCTGAACACCCCAAGTCGCAAGTGTGTGGCTTTGACGCCTATCATCGGTTATGGCGCGTTATTGAGCTCCTAATCACGGTCGCGCTCGTCTGCTGATGGTCGTGATGATTTTTGCGATAATCACGTGATTGGTTCGCGACGATCGGGATGCGATAAGGATGAAATAGGAAAAGTGGAAATGAGGAAGAGAAGACAAGACGTTCAACGCCGACGGGCTTGGGATCGCCCTGCTCACCAGCCTGTCCGTGCTAGCGTGTCACGTGCTTCCTTCGTGAGCTACCTCAAGGTATCAAAAGAGCCGGACAAGCAGAACCTCAAGGTCAATGTAGAAAAATACGTTGCGAAAATCTCCCACTGGAAACCCTGAAGCAAGATTCAATGCATGGACAGTTGCAAGCATGCGGCTATCAACGATCCAGATTACAACCAGCCATGGATGTAAACAGCGTTTCGAGCCCCTGACACACACATACAGGGGTGACTGGAGTGAACGAGAGCACTAGGTCACCAAGTATGCATGAGGGAAGTGGGCTTGGATTTGGCTCGTAGCCAAGAATGTATCAATTTCGCCGATACCAATGACTCCCCCCTGAGGGTATCATGCCTAATCGCTTGTGCAGCGCTTGTCTTTCCGTTGCCCGACTGCCAGGATGGCCATTTATTCCCCAAGTTAATTCCCAAAAGAACATTCCCCAACGCCAGACTGAAACGTCAGATCGCTCAAACAAAATAAAACATCACGGTGATGATGACCCAGAATCTTCTGGTGTACCTTCTGCCCGACTTTCGTCCGGGCTTTCGCTCCCTTTCTCCTGAGCCCGAGGCTGATACGTGAGCCTCATCTTCTCGTCCAACAACGTCACGAGCCTCTCCGAATACTGATCGAGGAGCCCGCTGAGAACCGTTTCGTTCATTGCCTTGCTCCGGATGGCTCTATCCCCCAAAGCAGCCGCGGTCAAGCGTAGCTCTCTGTCCAACTCCGCCAACACCTCGGGGCTTAGAGGCTCCGCGGACTCTAGCTTCTTTCTGTACACGCGAAGCGTGCGGCAGGTTTGCTCGGTCGCCATGTTGAGGGTGCCAAAAGCGCTCCGCAAATTGCCGCCAGATGTTTTGCGCGCGACCGGACCTAGTGCGGGCAAAGAAGGCCGACGCGTGACAGTCTTGCCCTTGGGGCTGGTTGGAGGGCTGTACTGCCTGCTGTCCCCAGTAGGACGTTTCGATGGCGTGTCCTCGGCGATAGTGCTGCTGCTCGGACTGGCCTGCAATGGGCCTGTTGGCGTCTTTGCGCTGCTGTTCACCCCCAGGTTCATGCGTGATCTTCGCCGGCGCAATGTCCTCGGAGGCGACGACGGCCGATTTCCAGGGCTTGGCTTCTGAAACTCGGCCAGTTCAGCCTTGGAAAGAACCCGTCGCAGCGTTGGTCGAGCTGAAGTGGCTTCTTTCACGGGCGAGGGATCCCTACTTATCGACGACCTGGGCGAAGAATCGTTCAAGTCGAGGGTCCAAATCATGATAGTTGCATCAGATCCAACGCTGACAACTTTCTTCGTCCCGTCATCCCCTTCTATAAGGCATATTCCATTGATGGCCTCGGTGTGGCCCCATTCCCGGTCGATGAAAGCGCCCGAGTTGGCGTCATATAAGCGGATGGACTTGTCTGTGTTTGACACGCCGAGCAAGAAGTCCAAGTCCTTTGGTGGCCACTGGCCAAAATTAAGACAGTCCAGCACGGCAGACTCGGCTCCCCCTTCATCCACACACTTGAAATTGTGAACTTGCCGCCCGTTGTTCAGATCAAATTGGGAAATTGAACGATCCAGAAAAGACACGAAAGCGGTCGATCCATCCCGGCTCATCTCCATGGATGTTGGAGAGGCCTTTAGTGATATGACCTTATGGGGCACGGCTGCCAACACGTCAGGTTCGTCCTCCCTCGATAATATCTCATGGACCTGCATTGTTCTCTCCATAGAGCACGTGAACACCATGTGTCGCGAGGGAATTGCCACGGCGACGACTTTGGAGTTGAAGTCAAGGGTCTGGAAATGCTCAATCTGACCCTTGGAGTTCCGATGGAAAAGCTGCGTCGTGCGGTCTCGTCCACAGGTAGCCATCAGAAACTTTGTGTCATCTTCATATAGACTGATGCAGACACAGTCGGAGGTGTGAGCCTTTGTATCCAGAATGCATTCGTCCGTCGCTATATCGGTGACCTTGAGGATACCCTGGCGATCCGCGGTGACCAGGAGTTTGCCGTACTTTGAAACCCGGGCGCAGGTCAACTGGTTAATTATCCCCAGCTCGGCATCCTGCTCGGGCGTGTCCACGTCAACTCGAAGAAGCGATCTGACGCGACCTTCGAGGTCCCAGAATGCCACGATCCCTGACGCTGACCAGGTGTAAAAGGCAGCGTCCATTCGATTAGGATTTGGTAGGGTCTGACAGCCGACAATGGCCTCGCCATGGCCAGGTAGGGTTATGTGCGGAAACTCGTTGGCATTCCTCCCAGGGGTATCGTCGGGGTTCCAAATATCAATGGAGTGGTTGGCATCAATGGTGACAAGTTTGTGTGTGAGAAACCCCATTGCCACGACCCCACGCGAGCTTCTCGAGCTGCTCAGTATGCTCGACTCGACACCTTCCACGACGCCTTGAACGTCCAACGTCGCGAACTGACCATCCTCGCCGCCCACATACGCGACGTCTCCTCGAATGATGATTGACGTAATGGAAAAGCCGACATTGAGCACACGGACCAGCTTCACCTGCTTTTCTTCATCGTCAAAGATGCATACGTCGCCTGCTTCTGTGCACACAACGAGCTTCTTGCCGTTCACGCTGGCGCAAGTAAAAGTGGCTTCGAGCATGCTGCCCAGCAGAACGTTGCGTCCAGGCAACGCTCTGCGCGAAGATGGCGTTGACGATCCGGATTCGGCCAGGAAGCGCTGCTTCGTTGGTGACGTGACTTTGATTTCCTCCACCTTCCAGACCTTCACATGGCGCACACCCATGGTGATGAGTGAGTTGCCCAGCCACAGCATACTCTTTACGTACGATGTGCAGCGGTTTTGCTGGAACAACCTGGCAGAGCCATTGCGTGGGTCAATCTTCCACACGTAGAGGAAACCATCATTCGCCTCTCCTAGCGAGGCCAGCCACCGGGAGTCCGCCGACCACGCGACGGCGCGTACGCCAAATGCGTGTTCGCTGATCGACACCAACGGCGTGTCGGAAGACGAGTCTTGGAGGTTGAAGATGAGAACCCTTGGGGCGTATCCAGTCTCGCCTACCGCCAAATACTTCCCATCTCGGCTCAGCGCAAGGCATGTGGCGGCCTTGATTCTTTCCCGACTCGTCCATGTCTTAGACCCTGAAGAGTCTGACCAGTCAGCCCCACCATAGATCGAGTCGCGAGGCGCTGCCCTTCCCCTGCTGTCGTTTGCTTTCGGTGTTCCATTCGGCGTCGAGGGCGCGTTGTGGAAGGTTGTCGCTGGGTATGTGGGAGTGGCGGATGGCCGCGCGCGGAAGAAGCGCTGCGTGTATTGATCCCCGTCAATGTCCACCACGACCACAGCAGCCCCCGCGCAGTACGCAAACGAAGACTGGACGGTATCAAATCCGCCGGGGCACGAGCATGTCGTTCCAACCACTCGCTTCAGCGAAAGGCGCGAGTCGGGCGCAGACCGGCCGCGCATCGGAGATCTAGAGGGGCGAGGTAGAAAAGGAGAGTTGGACGGCGTCAACCTCAGGCGGTTGGAGGGAGTCGACGCCATTGCTGCGCCATTGACTCATGAACACAGCTGTGATATGTATGCAGTGTCTCGAGGACGTGTTGCTGCAATTCGCGAATGGTCATGAGAGTTTTAAAGCTGAGGATGGCAGATTCTGTTGTTTGTGGAAAATCCCAAGAGTTCAAATGCTGTGAGCGCCGAGTTAGGTCTGGCACGAGCGATGGGAAACAATTAGTACACAACTTACAGTGACTATAAATAAAGAGCAAAAGAATGTAGAGCTGCTAAAGAAGGACAGATTTTTCAATGGGATGAATCTTGGACATTCGAATGCGCAAAAGCGCTTGGGAGAGGAGAACAACAAGACGCGGGTACGAAATAACGAACTCCAGTCGTCGAGGCTGCACTTGCCCGCTTCTTGTTTTCGCTGCGGTGACGGTTGTCTGGGGGCAGGCACGGCCCAGCCCATGTCGCGACCCGGGATCTCATTGGCTACCTGAGCTCCCCGCCTGGGGAGCTTCAGGGGCCACTCAGCCATTCACCACGCTAAGGCAGGCCGGCAATCACTGGCTCGTGCTCCAGTCTCTATCATTATCTTGAGATTCTGATCGTCGTACTTTGTAGACTCGTCCGGATATCCGTATCGCCAACTGCACCAAGGGGGCTCCATGATGCGGAATCATCATCGATACATGGGGACGAGACACTGTGCGACCTTTAGGGATCTTTAGGGACCTTTAGGGACACAATGTATCGTCCGAGAGTGGGCGGCAGTGAGAGAATTCGTGAACATTATATTTGGTGATCAATTATGCACAGTACTTAGCATCCACTGAACCACCATCGACGCGACCTGGGAGCGGCTGTAATGAATCCACGGTTCCACCGATGACATTGACAGACGCACTGCTCGGCAAGGCGCCGTTCCTAGCTCCCCCTGTTAGCGCTGTGACCGTTCGTTGGTAAATGAGGACAAGCCCCTGACCCCGGTCTCGTCACACGGCCCCCACGAGCTTGGGGTCTTGGTGCTCTTGGAGACTTGTTTGGACAGGAGCTGAGCAGGATCCGTGGCGCGCACAGAGGGTTGTCGGACGCAACAATGCCATTGCACGGAGTATTAGCTCTCCTACAAAAGGACAGCGAATATGTATCCAAACTCAGGACGGGGATGTCCCAGAGATGCAGGTCCATGGAGCTCTCCTAGCTGGCGTTTCCGTCGTGTCCATAGAAGTACATACGTTGGATCATTTAGCACCTCTGCCAGCCAGAGACGCCGCTTTCGCCAGCTTCGCATTCTTTGCCTGGTCTCTCCTTTGGTCCCATTGCTTGCCCTCTCCTCGGTCCCGACGAGGTCGCTTGTCTTCCTTCAAGGCCTTGGCCTTCTCCCGAGGATCAATGACGACAAGTTCCTCCTCAGCCTTGCGACGGTTGGTAAGGTCCTTGCCAAGCCGATCTGCCGCAAACGAAAGCGAATGGGACATCCAACCTTCGTCGTCGCTGTCCTCCTTGATGTCCTTGTCCCAGGCCCGGCAACTCTGGCAGTTGGCAATGAAGTGAAGATCGCATAGCTCCGCTTCCTCGTCGCCAGCGGCTGCTTCCACGTCCTCAGTGCCGTCGTTGACATTGACGACGGTGTCTGGCTCCTTGCTTTCCGGGAGCTTCTCCAGCCTCGACTGGAAGGCTTTGAGCATCTGGAGCGTTTTGGGGTCTTCCAGCGCAGTCTGCCCCGGTCGTCTTTTCCGGCCTCCTTTGATCGATGATTCCGGTATTAGCGAGTCTAGTGCAGACTTCTTCTCATGTGTAACCGTATCTTCTGTCTGTACGTTGCGCTTCATGGACGCTTTCAAGGCGGCAATCTCCTCGTCAGCCTGTTCGGCTGCACTCTTCTTCGGTGGCGGTGTCAGTTCCGGCTCGGGTGATACATCCCGGATCTGAACCTGTTTCTTCTTGAGGGTGGTCTTGGGTATCGACTCGGCCTCCTCATCCTCCTCCTCGTGCCCAGAGAGCTGTCGCTTTGGTGATACTTTGCGCTTCTTCGGTTTCGCTTTCACTGCAGGAACGTCGTCGACCGTCTCGTCGGCAGCGATAAGCCGGGTATCGAACTTGGGCTTCTTCAGCACAGGCATCTCCTCCTCACCCTCCTCGTCCCCAAAACTCAGCAACTGCTTCCCCCCTTTGCGCTTCTTCTTCTTCTCCTTTTCGACAGGCGGTTTACTGGGCGCTTGAACCGCAACGCGTGACCGCTTCTGCATGTCCTCAAAGGGGTTCACTATGATTTCTACCCGCTGCACCTTGACGGGGTACATGGGCCGATCAGTGCCCTCTGCGACCTCTGACTCTCCAATCTTAGCCAAGTTGTAGATTGTGCCATCTTGCGCGACGCGGCCGAACAGCGTGTTCTTCCCATTGAGCTCCTCTGCCTTGTCGAGCGTAAAAAACCATTGGCTGCCATTCGTGTCCGGTCGCCCATCGTTCGCCATACCAAGCAACCCGCGCCTGTTGAATTTCAACCTTGAATGGAACTCATCCTTAAAGTTGATGCCCTGCGGTCCTGCGTTCTTCCCTTGGCGCATGTCCATCGGCCAGGGATCCAGGTCGCCGCTGAATGCGCCACCGTCGTAGATTGATTCGCCGCCATTGCCAGTGCCGGTCGGGTCGCCTCCTTGCAAGATGAATCCTGGCACGAGACGGTGGAATATGGTATCGTCGTAGTAGCCGTCGAGGGCCAGCTGCAGAAAGTTCCGGCAGGCAAGTGGCGTTTGCTTCGCGAATAGCTCGACGGTGATTTCGCCTAGGGTCGTGTGTATGATGGCCTTGCCGGTGGGCTGCGGTTCGAGATTATAGATGGCCGACATGGTCGCGGCGAGCTGAAGGGGGAAATGGCCGGACCGAATGTCTTTGCTGGGCAGGTGGCAGACACGTAAGAGGTTGGTCGCGATCAAATGTTTGGGTGACGGAATTTGGAGGCCGAAGGTTTATCGATAAGCTTCTACCAGCGACCCATGTCACGACGCGCCGGTTTGCTTGGCTACTTCGAGCATAATGTTAAATATTTGTTAACATTGCCTGAAAGTGAGAAGAGAATGGCATCTGATAGGAATCATGATCCCGTGGATTCGAAACTGCTATGCCCTAGACGAAGCTCGCTTCGCATCTCCGTCTACAGAACTGCTTCCCTCGTCTGCGGAAGGCTTCCTCGGCCAGTCAGGGCAGACGTCTATATTCTCCCTTGGGAACCACCACTCGAGAAACAGGAAGAAGAGATAGTCGATGGCCACGCAGAGGCAGAACAGTTTGCCTGCCCAAATGCCACAGCCATAATACCTCTTCAATCGGTCAATGAGAGTGAAATCCCGTATGCGACTCCCGTTGTAGCCCCCGATGTCGAATCCGTAAAAGTCCTCCTCGGAAATTGTGCCTGTGATGCCGTCGTACACACGCTCCGTGCGCAACGCGACGTTCGACCAAGAGTACATCTTCTTCACTTGGTCATGAAACTTTTCCGTGCGGACCTGGCCTGCGCGCATGGCAGTGATCGCTTTCCCTGTAGCCGCCACAACATCGTCCTCCTCAGGCTTGGCAAATGTGGTCATGTGGCTGGGGAGAACCTCTGGGATGCCACCCACCTGAGTGCAAACAACGTAAAGCCCACATGATGCCGCTTCGACAATGACCGTGCCAAAGGCCTCAGTGAGGGAGGGGTGAAGGTATATGTGCCCCCTGGTCATGACATCGCGGACTTCCTCGTGGCGGATGGGGCCCAACATCTGGACCCTGTCCTGCAGGACATTGGTCTCGATCATCTGCTCTAGGTCGATGGCATTCGGTCCGGAGCCAGCAATCAAGAAGCGCGTGTTGGGATGCTCCTCGAGAATACGAGGTATAGCAGCCGTGAGCAAGTCGGTGCCCTTGTTGTAAAAGAGACGAGAGATGACTACAATTGTGATCATCTCATGCGGGGCTAGTGGTCGAGCAGGAGGATCAGGTTGAAACCCGTTGGCGCCAGCACGAGGTGATGATCGGTAGTTACGCGGACGGAAAGACTCTGCAACAATGGCATTGGGAATGACTGACACCATTAAAGGGTCAAGGGATGCTCTGAGGACAGTGTTCTCCTTACTACATACAGGTCAGGATCGTCGGTCCTTAAAAGACGGGCGCACTTACCAGGTGTGGCTCACGCAGATGCTGTGGTCGACGTCGCTGAGGATAAACTTGAGAAGTTTGTTCGTCAAGATACTCGCAGCGTCCGCAAAGCCGAATAAAGAATGATCTGTAAACACCGTCCTCAACCCCATGGTTCGCGCATGCAGAATGGCCTCGTGGCACAGACTGCTTAGGCTGCCATGGCCGTGCACAATCTCTATCCTTTCGCGGATGCAAATGTTTCGGAACACGGGGAAGAACGAGAACACGGTTGGGAAGGTTGTCTGTCGGTAGATGACGAAGAATGGTACGTGGTAGACCTTGACGCCATTGGTAAGGTATCGCACGCCCTTGCGGTCGTCGTAGGCGTGAGTAATGATGATGACTTTGTGACCTCGATCGATCAACTTGCTCGACAGCTGGTATATGTGCGATTCAACGCCGCCTGGCTGTGGAAAGAAGTAGTCGCTGACCATGGCGACGGTATACGTCCGGCGACGCGCCATCTTGACAGCGATGCGGGCGCGAACCTCCGATTTGCAGGGCGGGTTATTTCGACTTGCGGAGACATGTTCAAGCTTCGCTTCGCAAGGCTATGCCATGAGTTGGCGCCTCATCGAATCGTGGCTCTTCTGATCGAGGGGAAACGCGTTGGCGGTTGGGAGTTGCACGCGACTAAAGGGTACGCGCGATAAGGACCGGCGGTGGCCTGTGGCAGAATCAGCGATAAGCCGCGACCGCCAAATTTTTGGCGAATGATGGACATCCATCCGCGACCACCCAACCCATCCACCATTCGAGTGCGACATAGCCATTCTCAAGCGTCACGCATTGGGGACATTGGGGCTCTTCCAATATGTACGCGAGGTACATTCCACCTGCAAAGCCTGCGGGCACGCCAAAGGCGGCAGCATCTTCGCAGCCCCCCATACCGAGCCCAACGCCTGCCGCCACGCCGCAAGCTGTGGGCGCCCCGGGCTTCAGCTATGCTCGGTACGTGCCTGGAGCCAATGCCAGTCCGAAGCCGCCTGTGCCACCAGCCGTGCACTACTTCGATGACGAGGAGCCCACGTCGTCCAGCGTCAAGCGAAAGCGCACTGTTGATGAGGAGGGGCAAACAGAGTCCTCCGCCAAGAAATCCAAGAAGACGCAGAAAGACGAGGAGTCACAGGGGCGCGATGCCAATGGCGTCAGCAGTTCGAAAGACGACGATGCAGAAGGCACGAAATCGCCGAAGGTGACCAATAGTGGAAAGGCAAAAAAGGGGAAGAAAGAGAAGAAGCAAAATGAGCTTGATAACGACATGGAAATTGAGGATCCAAAATCGACATTAAATGGCGACACCAGCCCCGCAGAGCAAAACAGCGCCGGCGAGGAGCTCGTCGAGTCCAAGGCAGAGCGCAAAGCGAAGAAGGGGAAGAAATCGGACGCCAGCAAAAGCGACAAGCAACAAGATCGGGACGAGGTCATTGAGGATCCATCCGAACCGATCGTACAAGAGGATCAGCCAATGGTCGACGCTCCGAATGACACTACAGAGCCTGCCTCGGGCAAGAAGGAGAAGCGGAAAAGGGAGAAGAAGAAGAAGAAGGCGAAGTTGGAGAAGGGGGACACGGTAGAGAAAACCGACAAACGACACAAGACAGTGCTGGAGCGCAAAACCAAATCGCTGAAGCTGGCTGACAAGTTTGCTGCTGAGGCGGTATCAGAGTCGGAAGAGGAGCCAGAAGAGGTGCACGATCTCGAGCCGTTGCCTCAACCGAAGCTTGTATCTGTGGAGACACCCAACCCAACATACGAGACGCTGCCTGGATGGCTGGCTGATCCCATTCGCGTGGCTGAGGATACAAGGACTCCTTTCTCGGAGCTCGGTCTCCTTCCCAAGACTGCGCGCGTGCTGGAGGAGAAGGGGTTCCCGGATGCCTTTGCCGTCCAGACAAAGGCGATCCCATTGTTACTGCCGACTAGCAAGCAACGGCCCGGCGACCTGCTGATTTCTGCGGCAACCGGATCCGGAAAGACACTGGCATACGCTTTGCCGATTGTCAGGGATATCAGTCAAGGCCTCGTCACCAGGCTCAGAGCGCTCGTTGTGCTTCCCACGCGAGAGCTGGTCAAGCAGGCGCAGGATGTCTTTGAGCTCTGCGCCAAGGCGTACGAAGGCGGCAACCGCAAGCGAGTCCGCATCGGCGTCGCCATAGGCAGTCAGACCCTCAAGTCAGAGCAAGCGCATCTAATGGAGCAGCAATCACGATATGACCCGGAAGCCTACAAGCGCATACAGCAAGAAAGGCAAGGAGATCTGTCCGATGTTACGCATCTATCAAATCTCGACCCTGATGAGACAGATCCACGGCTGGGTCCTTGGGAAGGGGAGGTGGTCGACTTCTTCTCCAAGGTGGACGTACTTATTTGCACACCCGGACGCTTAGTCGAGCACCTGGAGCAGACACCAGGCTTCGATCTTGATTATGTTCGCTGGCTCGTTGTCGATGAAGCTGATAAGCTGCTGGCCCAGAGCTTCCAGGGGTGGCTGGACGTGGTCCTGGAAAAGTTCAAGACCTCAAAGTTCACTGCGCGCGAGTTCCCGGACATGGATCTGGAAGGCGTGCGCAAGGTCATTCTTAGCGCCACATTGACACGCGATCTCAGCCTGCTCAACCAGCTTGCGCTGCGGCGACCACAGTTGATTGTGCTGGAGAGCGAGGGCGACGCGCTGATTGCGGAACACGCGCTGCCCGCCTTGCTGGAGGAGTTTGCCATCCGTGTGCACAACACCAACCTGAAACCGCTGTACCTGCTGGAGCTGCTCAAGGCTGGTCACATGAAGAGCGCTGGCGCTGCGCCGAGCAACAACGATGCCGCCGCAGACGATGGCTCGGACACCTCGTCAGACGAGTCTGATGACAGCTCCTCAGCAGACGACACGAGCTCTGACGACGACTCGGATTCCGACTCGGACGCAGAACCAAAGCCGTCCAAGTACCAGCTCAAAAAGTCGACGCTCCCCGTGTCCCTCATTTTCACAAAGTCCAACGAGGCAGCTCTTCGTCTCTCACGACTCCTCACTCTACTCGACCCATCACTATCACCGCACATCAGCACCCTCACGTCAACAACGCCCACCAACGTCCGACGCAAGACCCTACGCGCGTTCACGACACCCTCGTCACCGATCCGCATCGTCATCGCCTCCGACTTGGTCGCCCGTGGTATCGATCTACCCAAGCTCGAGCACGTCATCAACTACGACCTGCCCCCGAGCGCGGCAGGCTACGTGCATCGTGTCGGACGTACCGCCCGTGCGGGCCGCGCCGGTCGGGCGTGGACGCTCGTCGGCGACGACGAGAGTGGTTGGTTCTGGGGCAAGATCGCCAAGGGGGCGGGCATCAGGCGTGCGCAAAAAGTCGGCCGCGTCCGGATTGAGGAAATGGGCGAGGAGAGGGTGGCGAATTACGAGGCTGCATTGGAGAAACTTGGACAGGAAGCGATGGATGCCCGAAAGCGATGATCTGATGACTATATTAATCGACCAAATCTCCGCCATGGAATGGTATCAAGACCCTGATTCTGCGCGGTCCTCTCAACACTTCTCAGTCACTGCTCGTTCCAGGCGTTGCGTTCGTGAATGGGTGACGGTTCGACTCTGGGGCCCGACTGCTCCTCGTCCGTGCCACCATAGGCTTGTCTCTCGCTCTGCTCCGGCCCGTCACTCTCTTGCCTCTCAGGGCCCGTCAGAAGAGGGCGGCTGCTTCCCCGACCGCCTATGACATGTCGCCAGCCTCCTGTTCGCCACGCTGTCCACCAGTCGTTGCCTTCTCGCATCATGAGCAAGCCTAATATCTACCTGATTGTTAACGGATGCAGCTCGTCCAGCGTCGGAGGGATTCTCACCTGCAGTAAACCAACAGCCAGCACGACGCCAAGGTCGACACCCGCACCGACTCTCACAGATCTCTCCAGGGGCCCTCTGCAGGCAACTGTCCTCCCGTAGGTTTCCGCGCAGGTACTTGGCGTCCCTCTGGGAAAGGGGTACGCCCGGTCCTTGACGCTGTTGAACCCGCAGCACTCGAGCATGTCCTGTACGCGTCGGATGGTGTTGGCGTCGTGCGCGCGGAAGCGCGCCATCCATCCATTCTCGAGGATGCAGCTCATGGCCTGCGACGGAACGGAGGCTTCGAACAGCACAGTCGCCAGGATGGTTGTGACGAGAGCCTGGACGATCTGCGGGATGGTGGGCGCGAGACGCGCCAGCCGCGAGTCGCGATGACGCGTGTTGGCGAGTACGGATGGGTAGGTGTAGGCATTGAAGAACGATACCAGCGGGAGGATGGCGGTGAGAATCGTGACGACGGGGGTGATGGGCAGGGACAGCGACGAGCTGTGGAAGTGGACGACACTGTGGAACGTCAGCTGGGCTGGTCTGGCTATGTCGTGTTCTCGAGAAGCAGTGGGTGGACGAACACTGCCACTGCGAACAAAGCCGCGCTCAACTGTGAGGCGTTAGCGAACCTGAGTTGCTTTGTCAAAGCATGCACGCTCACCAGGAGGAAGAAGATGCCAGGGGCGAGCATGATGGATATCACCGACAGAGTGTACGAATTTGGCAATGAGGCTGACGATTGTGTAATAAATAGGTCCGTTGGAGGATGTGCAGAGTTCAAATTTCCCCCCTCTCCACCAGATGAGGTGACATCGTCTTCATGTTGGTTGTGCGACAACCCTTGAGGCTCGGATATGCGGGAGGCCGGTCAGTGGCCATACTTTCAACATTTCCCCTCTCCAGTGTCTCATTTCAGTTTGCGCATCAATCCGCCCTTTCTTTGAGGTTGGTCCTAATGGAGTTGCTATATCATGGTTCATGCCATAGTCTACATGTAATGAATTTCCCATTTGCCTCGAGGTGCGTACTTGCCTCAACTATCTGGCTTATAAAGCTTTGTGCATCTACTAGTACCAACTTAGCTTTGCAGGACTTCACATCACAAAAGGGCCCATGGCTCACCCGTGCTCCATCGTGGCTAATGTACTGCTCTGCCTCTGCCAGTCCGCCCTCCTACAACTCATCGTCGTCGTCATCGTCAGTGTCATCGCCCATGCCCAAGTCCATGTCCATGTCTTCGTCATCGTCTTGGTCTTCCTCATCGTCAGGAGGCACGAACACACGCAACGGCACAAGCCCAGCATCATCCGAAAAGGTGGTCGCGAACGTCAACCGGAGGTGTATCGGTGTCCAACCGTGATCCACCATGTCCTGCCTGCAAAAGGGGCACGTTGGCCCCTTCTTCTTGTCCTGGTGTTGAAAGTGCTTTTTCACGCAAACGACGTGCGCGGCCTGTTGGCAGCAGGGCAACCTCATCAGGGGCCATTGCCTGCTCCACGGGCCACCGCAGATAGGGCAGGCAATGTTCTCCTGCTGAACCACAGCGCCCTCGACGGCAAAGCGTGGCCGGCCCAGGAAGTCATCGAATGCAATCTCCCGCTCCACAACCTCGCGCACTCTCCTCCGTCGGTTTTCCAGACAGTCCTCCCACAGAGTCATTCGGTTTGGCATCCGCTGTGAAAGGATAGTGGTGAGTGTGTCGGGTATTGCATCAAGCATCTCGACAAAGCCCTTGAGTACTCTGTGAATGTAGACACCACCGTTGTTTCCGTATGTTTGCCCTTCCACGAGATAATCAGAATCGAGGAGGCAGGGCAGCATCTGTCGGAGCATGGCGGCTATTCCGCTGCTCATGCCTGGGTCGTTCGCTACCGTTTTGACCACAAAGTGGCCGTACCTGAAGCGTTTGGTCCAGATAGCGGACTGCAGACGCTGGCTATCCTGCAGGCTGAATAGCTTAGTCTGGAGCAAGCATAGCCAGTCCTCTTCCCGGATGCTGCAGACGGGGTTATCGGCATACCAGTCCTGCGCAACATCTTCCCCATGGTCAATCTCGGCCTGCAGATTGTTACGGTAATCTTGGAGGACGAACTGCGGCTGCCGTCGGCCATCTTTGAGCACCCTACGACCCTCTGTGTCGCGGATCCAGAGTTTTTCCTTGTACTCATCAGACCCATGGCTTTCCGAACGGTCAGCTTCTGCGATCCTAAAGCTCCTCGTTATATTATGTGCATCGGGCGCGTCATAGCACGGACAACCACCAAGGCAAGAACGGGGTACGTAACCCTCCTCGCAGACATGGCGAGGATTAATAGTGCAGGCTTGGGATATAAAGAGACTGGATTCCTTATTTTGCAAGACCGGACCATGGTTTATGTTGTTCACTACCAGGACGTCGGCCCACACAGCGGTCTCGTGGACTATTGCACGTGCGAGAAGCGCCTCCGCGACGCAGGCGAGCCACACTCTTTGATTGTAGTCCAGGTTATCGTGGCCATCGACCGCCACCAGCGTGGGCGGCTGCCGGGACACGCATCGATCTGATCCGGTGCAGTCTGGGCAGGACCGGTTGGCGTAGACCTCGGTGCGGACTTCACGGGGCGCGTGGGTGCACATACGGGCGTTGAGGCAGGCGCATCGAACCCTGCTTTTGAGGACGTGCCATACCATTTGGTCCGCTGCGTTGACCACTTGGCCATGCTGGTACGATCTCCACGGCTTCAAGGGGTCGGCAATCGGGGCAGGGCGGCTGTTGGAATGGGTGGCGGCTTCAACGGCCTCGGGGTCGTAGCAGACATACTTGCGCTCGACAAAGATACACATTGGGTCTGGTTATTGGAGGGCCTGGTGTTCGATATGGGAGAGCTGGTAGTCGACAGTAGTGGGGATGTGAGTGTTTACGGAAGCAGCGTCGACTGGATTTCGCAGAATCCAAGGTCCCTTAAGTATTGCGCCTCATTACCGTGAGAGCATGCTCGCGTGTGTCAATGCTTCGGAAGGCAGTCCATGGCGGGCGAGGTCGTGCTGGCTTTGACATTGTCTCGACTCAGCACAGAACATTAAACTAATTGAACATTGAACAAGACGCGAGATCGCCTGGGAACAAGTAGACAGAGCTCATCTCCTTTGTCTGGCAGGGAGAACATTCGTCTACAAGTACACTTAGGACAAGGAGCCAGTTGTTCGGGGACCATGTCGCATTGCTCGGACAACAAAAGGGGGTCGCACAAACAGAGAGGCTTCGAACAAGGCGAGTGACCGTGCCCTCGAAAGCTGGTAAAGAGCACTTTCTCAGGTCAGATTCCGAGCTCTTCTCGAGAACAGCCACATGGAATGTTTTTATATTTCTGGTTCTATAGACACACAGGGTAAGGAGGCAGGTTGCACCGAGGCTTGGACACAATATCAGCACCGCGCGCTCCTCAATCTCGCAACAACGAGTATCCATCATGGCGCACTCCAATGGCGAGCTAGAGGAATATTGAGACACAATTCCTTGATTCAATCCAAGTTTCGCTCTTTCAACACCAGATATGAAGGCCTTTTGCGGCTCTGCGAGCTTTGATCCAAGCTCAGAGTCGCATCGCGGCACAACTGTATCAGCACACTTTGCTGGATCGTTCTGCAGTAATCTGATAGTATTTTACTTGTTTCTTCCAGAATCCGTGTAAGCTCTTTCGCATAAATCTACTCCTACGCCCTGCAAGCCAAAATAGACCAGTCACCAAACCCCTGTCCCGTCAGCTCAGCTGCTATAAATAGCTGGCCCAGCCGCAGCCCGGCAAGACAGGGGGGTGATGGCTCGATGGGAATATAAATACTCACATTGAATCATGAAGATATTCAGTACTGTCGTCAAGCTGACACAAAATAACACTTCCAGTCTCGTACGCGTCACGACCGCCAACCTCGTCTCTACCCCTTCGTCATGGGCCACTGTCACGAAACCGCCACCACCACTCATGACCAGGGTCAGTCGCTGCCCATCACTCTGTACGCCACGCCGATAGGGACCCAGTCCAAGTTCCTCGGCGTCCGCAAGCCCTTCAAGCCGCTTGGACACTGGGCGATCTGCATCCAGGGCTACTGCTACGAGCTAACCAGGAAGGCGAAGAGTGCACCCAAGAAGGACCCCGCGTATAGGGTGAATTGCGAGCCCGAGGAGAGCTGGCTGGCCAGGAAGGTCGAGCAGCAGCGAGAGTGCGTACCGAGTCACGTAGGCTCGACCGCTGGGTACCTCTCGCCCGAGACCATCTCTTATATCGGTACACTCATACCATAGGCCCATTGTTGACCTTCACTCACGCAATTGCAGGCGAGCTCATCTGGGTCAGGGCGCTCCAGCAGAAATACGTGTACGACGAGAACAACTGCCAGGTCTTCCTTCGTCTGCTGGTCGACCTCATCGGGGACCACGCCACCCGGGTCGCGTTCCCAGCGTTCCTTGACCAATTTGTCAAGTGGGCGGGCATCGGCCGCGACGCTGCCTTTTACACGTTTGCCGCGGGTGCCTCGGTCTTTGCGGCCGGTGTGTCGCTCACGGTTGCCCCCGTCGATACCTCGGGCTCAGCCGCCCTGGCGTTCGCCGCGTCCACGCAAATGGTGCTACAGAACAGCACGGCTTTGCTGAACCTGCGGCACGGCAAGGAGAAATTCATCAAGAAGGCACAGGAGGAGATTAGAACGGAGCTCGTGGAAGATCACATTCTGAGCGCCTGAGAGGAGATCACAAGCCTGATACATGTATTGATGAGCGTGTATAGCGTTGGCGTTTGGAAATATGGGCGCCCTGGTACTTTGGGAGCTGGATTGAGGGCTAGAGCCCCTTTACGAACAAAAAGCATTGATTCTCTGACTAATAAAATGACATAAAGGTGAGCTCGGTACAAATTCATAACAAATCGTAACACACTTACACTTAGAGCACTACCAGCAATGGCGCTCCTCCCGCAAAAGACTTGGCTCTTAACGAGCCTTGCAGCCGAACCTCCTTAATACTTATATCCTGCCACATCGCCCTGCAGTCCGTACCTGGTCCCTTGCGGATTTGTCTGTGTGTAATCATAGGTCGCGTGGCCAGCCTTGCCAATTTGTTGCAAGAGGTATTGATCTTCCAGCGACGTGTTGGAGGTAGCGGAGGAGCTGCCAGTGGCCCCAGAAGCGTCCGTCGGGTACGAAGAGTCGGACAGGGCTTCGCTGTACTGTGGCTGCACCGGCGCGTCAAGATCCTCAAAGGGAAATCCGTCTTGGGACGTGAAATCGATCAGGCTGAGATCCTGCCAGGGGCTGAATGCGAACGATTCTGGGACAGCGCCAGACACGCCGTGCACGTACTCGAGACCGGTCAAGGGGTCCACGGCATGCTGGGACTGATTGCTTTCCCACATGCGTTGCACGGATCGCAAGATGGGCTGGAATTGTGCCATGGTCTGTTTCCAGGCGTTGGGCATAGCGTCTTGGACAATTCGGCCCGCGGCATCCTCCATCACCACTCGCACACGGGGTGTCACCTCCTGGCGCACGTAGTCAAGATAGGGGGCATGCTTCGAGCGTCCGGTGTGACCGTTCCTCCAGTCGGGGGAGTCGTCGTCCAGGTCTGCGGATTTCATCAGCACCCACATCGTGGCAATGGATCTCATGGCACTCACAGGGCGACGGGACGTCCTGAACCGATACGTTGAACAGCACACAGTACAGGCTGACCCATTTCTCGTGGTCGGGCGAGTTTCGCGTGGACCTCTTCTTGATCAGCTTCAGCTGCTCTTCATCGAAGCCATCCTCCAGCTTCCGTGGCTGGGGCGACAGCTGACGGACGGTGCAAGCCGTGGCGGCACGCGAATGGGCATCGAGCTCGGCTTCGCTTTTGAACGCTTCATAGCAGCGTCTACAGTGGAACAGCGGGAGGCTGTGCTTTCTCTGCACGTGCTCTCTTGAGGACGTTAGCCTGCAGTATCTTCATGCATTCAGCGGAAGCACTTACTTGAGCCTGTGGAACTTGGAGAACCCTGGACCACAGCACACATGCTCCTGCTTGTATCGATCAGGTGCATATTTCCTGTACGGGCAGGCCAAGAGGCGCTGTTTCTTCGGTTCGGCCTTTATGCGCTTGTTCTTGCTGGTTCGTCTTCCCCCCTCCTCCGCATTGTCGTCCTCCCCGCCACTGTTGTCGTCTCGCTGGAGCTGTCTCTTCTTGCCACGAGTCTGCTTGCTGGTATCAGTCGTCGACTTGCCACACGATCGGTGCGAAGAACCATGCGATGAATGGCCCGAGCAGCCTTCGCCATCGCATGGGCCTTCGTACGACTCGAGTTGCTGGTCAAGACATGCTTCGAACACAGCCATTAAGGTCTCGACAATTTCAGCTTTATTGGAGTGCAGCTTCCCCTGAAACTGTTTATTCAGCCTTGATGTCGCCAGGGGAGCGGTGCTCCGCGCTGTGTCCGCTGTCTTTGTGCCGTTCTTCTTGTCCGAAGTGGTGGTCTGAATGCGTGAGCAAGTCATGAAGCGTGTCGGTAGCTATGGTGATCTACTGACCTTTGATGAGCCGCGAGAAGGCTTGGGTCTGTCCTCTTGAGACTCGGACGATGGCTTTGCTCGTGTGTTCCGAGGTCCTCCAGGCATATCCGTTTCCTGGTTTCCCAGATGGGCCACGAATCGATTGATAACGTTCCTAAAGTGCGAGTTCCTGTCGAGTGGTGAGAGTTGACGGTATCTGTAACTGCGTATTGTTCCGTTTGCAAGCAGCGATGACCGTTGAAGCACTTCCACCACGGCTGGCATGTTCTTTCGGGAGTAGGGGATTCACATTCGGCCGCGATACATATGCTTGGTGAAGTCGGAATTGGATGAGCCAAGGGGCTCCGTTGTCAAGGGATTAGGTTGGATGGGTCGGAGACTGCATTGCTGCCCATCTCAAATGTTTGGAGGCGGGTCCAGCAGGGCCACTATATAGGCCTTGAGTGGTCTCCCAGTTCCTTCAGTTGCCTATATCACGTCAAAATGCGCAACACCGAGTTCCTATGCGAGGATGCCTTGCGCCTCAAGGCGGTTTCGTTCGCCTCACGGCGATACCATCGAAAGCGAACCACAAGGTGCCACTCGTCAATTGCGGAGAGACCAATCAAAAGGAACCGATCAAGAACTCCCAGGTAGCCACAAAGGGCATGCCATCGCACGCAAAGACGTTCAATGTGCTGGCAAAGGCATGCGGAGCATCTAGAGATAACGCGCAGCTGCGGAGTACGTGCCGCCGCCGGACCCCCAAGCCGGCCGTAGAGTCGAGATCGCGGCATATCCCGCCCGAGGGTGCTGTCGTACGCAGTTCCCCCCGCTTTACAGCTTCATCGGTAGGCTTTTGCAAGACTTGCGGCGCTTGGACGGGTTGCAATCTGACAGTGTCCGCATCGTCTGAGGGCTGGACACTTGTTCGACCCATCGCGAAAGCCTCTGCTCAGCGGATTCATCGTCGTGGAGGATGATAAACGGGCTGCTTGGGCGAGGAAGTCATGCTGTGTGCGGATAAGCATACCTCTGCTGCACGTTGGCTACATCGGGGCTGTATTCCCCATTGGCGGATCATGAACGCGCTGGCGCAGAGGTGAGCTGAAGGTCACTTGACGGTAAGCTGCAGGAAGGTGGCGAGCCACGGACACCACAGATTTGACCGAAGTGAGACGTAGCTCAGCGTCGGCGTGGAATTGGCGCTGACCTGTCTGAGGTATGTGAGGATGATTGATGACGGCTTACGATTGGCGACTGCGTGGTGATGACTGAGGAGAATTTGCTGACTAAGCATGTATCTCCCGTTCTAAGCTTCCTTCCCCTTTTCTGATTGTGATTTCATTGAGCTGAATACCCTGCACCTTGACATAGGCACGCATCCTCCTTCGCTCGCCACGTCGTTGTGACCCAGGACTTGGGTCGTCTACCACTTCAATTGGGTTGCCACAAGGTCTCCCTTTACTAAATAACCAGTGTTCCCTTGAATTTGATCTTTGCGGTCGCTCGATGCGACGGCTCCAAGAGATCCCACCCAGATTCGGCGGTACTCCTGTTTCAGTCTTTTCATCTCATCGTCTCCTGTGCTGCACTTCCTTTCCTTTTGTACTTTTTTTTTAAACGATCCCGGTCCCGCAAGAGCTGGGGGTGTCGTCGTAGTCACTCATGGGATGGATCCTGCGAGCGACATGATCGGGTTTCTCGTCCCACGCGTCAGCAGCGTTGAGCTGCGGTATGGACTCGTCAAGACCTGGGACCCCGATGACGGAGGGAACGGGCAATAGTGACCCGATATAGTCATCCGCGTTGTCGTTGAGGAGCTCTTCCCAAATGAGCCGGACCTGCCTCGGGGTCGTGTGAACACCTGCGAATTTCTGAAGAATGTCTCCGTCATATCTCGCCCTTTGCGCGTGGGCATACGCCGCACGGACGGGGAGGACGGCGGCTATGGATTCGGAAAGTGTCTCCTTGAGAAAATCACGTTTTGGCCAGAGCTTGCAGTACCTCTCGATCAAGGGCGCGACCTGGTGCGGTTCGATTTCTCTGCGTTTGTGATTTTTGCCGTCGAACAGCCTCTAGGCATGGTGCAGGGCGATCATGACTTCGTCCGTGGGGAGTTTGGCCAGGGCTGCGTCAGTGGATGTGACGCAGTTTGGAAACTCTTCCTATGATGAACACACAATTGTCAGCTGGTGCTGTGAATAGTCGGCGTGCCTGGGGCAAACGTACGTGGAAGAACTCGGCGAGATGCTTGGCTTGCCAACTGGAAAGGGCTCTTTGGCGGAACATGATGATCAGCTCCGCCAGCCTATCGAGCCTTTCAATACCCTCGCAGCTCCAATAATTAAACTTCAAAGGTAGATCAGTCTCCCCTAGGATCTCGCTCGATGTCTGGCCCATGACGTCCTGCATTGGAGAGTCAGGTACTCGAGTTCTCAGGGGAGCGCAGAAGTATTCGAGTGGCTTGTAAAGGTGAAGAACATGTTCTGAAGGCTCAGTACTTAGGAGACTGCAAATGCTGCGTGTCGAATCTGGCATCTGGTATTGTGATTGGGCTGGCGGTCGCTGAGATTGTAGTCAAGATGAAATGGCTGGGCTCCGGCGCGGCAAGTTGCTGGGACGGACAAACATGGGCAAACGCAAGCGAGGTAATCGCTAGGTGAGTTGCTTTCTCTACATCCGAGAGGACTTCGCCTCTCCCGGATCAGATATAGACTTGGCTGGAACGGGGGCACTTGACGCTCCCGCCATCGTTTGACCGTACGGCTACTGCGACGAGCCACAGCCTCTTCATTTCAGGATTGGGCATGATGATGCCATCCATGGTACCCAAAAATTTCAAGGTGAGCACTTCAATTCTTGCTGCGCATGTGGTTGAACACACTTGTAGCACTGCACCTGACGTAGAAGAAGAATGGGGTGTCGCGTGCCCCATCAGGCCAATTTGTGAAGCTCCACATTGAAAACCCACGATGCCCTCACTCGAGCACTCGAGATAAAAAGCAGCTATTGCGGGCCGACAGACCTGGCGAGACTGCACAGGGTTAAGCAAAATATTGTTTTCTCAAGCCTACAGAGAGCAGAGACATCTCACAAGACTGAGGAGGAGCCCCAACCATGAACAGTACTAGCAGTCAGTGCCCTGCCTCGAACTGTAAAAACACGCAAAAAAGAAATCATAGATAGCAACACCTAGTCTCGATCCAGGGACCTACGGGTTATGAGCCCGTCGCTCTTCCACTGAGCTATGTTGCTGATTACCAGTTGAAGCTGGTTTGTTGAACACGGTTGTCGTTATTGTACTTTATGTAGGGTTTTCCATCTGGTCTGAGCTTGCGACCCACACGAGGGCTTTTGACTTATGTGGGTATTTGCGGCATCGGATGAAGCGCCGACTCTTTTTTTCTCTTCCCCCTCGCCAGGGGCCTTGTCTGGGCCGGTGAGGGATGAAATCGAATCGATCTAGATCCTTCCGAGGCCACTATCATCAGTAATGTGCGTGAGATTCATCGTGTCTCTGGTATCAACAAATCGAATAGCAGGCGCACGGGATGCCGCCGACTCCCAACGCCCTCCACGATTCCCTTTGCTCTTTTATCTCCCTTTCTCCGTCTCTTCATTCTCCATCAGTCAACCTAGTTCCCATGAATCGCCCCAGAGTTCGTTGAGATTCAGGCCCAACAGTTCCAGACTGGGGTCCATGTTGAATGGCTGCGCTTGTTGGTCGTTTGGCATTAACCAGGGCATATTGCCTGTATCCAATGTGGTAGCGCCCATTGTGGGAGTAAACGGAAATGGTGTAATAGGCTGGCAGGGGTTAGCAACAAGGCTACGAGACTGGGAGACGAGCGCTTGACTCTTGACTTACCTTGTCCAGATTGGTCGGGCCGCTCATCTGCCCGGGAACATCGAGCGGCGGCCCCATGGCCCCTGACACCTCCTCAGATAGCGTTTGCTCTTGGTTGGCGAGCAGCTTCTGGTGCAGCGTGACGAAACGCTCGGCGGATGTGGACTTTGCGACTTCCGAGGTCTTTGTCCCCAGATGGGCCTCCAGCAAGCCGAGAGCGGCACACATGATGCAGTACCCCCAGGGCTCATTGTTGCCGCAGCGCAAGAGCCGGTCTTCCTTCATGGCGAGACACTTCTCGATAAGCTTGACGGTGTGCTGTGAGTTGATCATGATCATGTTTGTCGATCCTCGGGGCTGGAGCATTGTCACGCTGCACAGGTTGATGGCCGTCGTCAACGCGTCCTCGCGCAAAAAGTTGAGCGCCCGTATTCCCTGCTCGTAGAGCTTGTCGTGCAAAAGCACAATGTCGCGGGCCGCGTTGTAGTAGATGATTTCAGAATACTGATACTTGGAGTTTTGCTTGCGGAGCTTCAGATATGGCTGATGGAGTGGAATGATATACTGTCGTAGCTGGACGTGAAGCAGCGTGTACGCAGTCATGGGATTCTTCTTGCACTTGGTGTTGTCCACGTTCATGTCCCATGACGGCAGAGCGTCGATTTCTTGCGTGAGGTCGTTGGTGTACCGGATGACCTGGTCATAGTCGATCACCGAAGCAGGACCGGTGAGTAGACGACTGAGCTCGAGCCGTAGCTGCAGGCTTTGGCGAGCTAGATGTTGAAACGACGAATATGTGTACTCCGTGTCTGGCTTCGACGGCGGTAGGGTTGTCGTCGTATCGTCAAAGTCCTCATCGTCGAGGTTCTGTGGGGGGTTGGTGTCGTAGTGCAGTTGGCTGAGGAGTGTCGGCAGGCCATGGTCAAAGGAAGCCTGCATGTCAAACTCCTGGATCGTGGCCCAGATACGGCGGCGCATTTCCTGGTTGTACGCGTCGATCTTGCCGCCCATGTGACTGGGCTCGCGATGGAGGCCAACCGCAACACCGTCCTGTATCAAAGCCCCCGAGCCCGTCCAGAAGCGCTTCTTCTTGATGGTGTTGACACGCTTGCCCAGATACAGGAGGCAGGCCACCTGGTAGTGAATCAGTCTGCGATGCTTCTGGCTCTGCTTGGATTGCCAAGCGTCAATGGCCCAAATCCACTTCTCGGCCCAATGACGTGCACTAGACTTCATGCCGATGAATTTGAGGTCAGGATGGGTATGGACGCAACTCGCGACAGCCATCATGGACAAGATGAGGGCAGTAAAGGCAGCGTGGCGTTGCTCCGAGCCAGGCACCCAGAACTGCGCGTACTCCTTCTTGAACGTCGGTATGTGGACAATCCGGTGGACCTGCTCAAACTGGTCAAGGTAAACGTGGATGAGAGCGTCGGCCTCTTCCTGCGCGGGAAGCAACGATTCCAATTCCGCATCGGGTTGGACGAATGTGTGTTCACGCCCTTCCTGCCGACGCTTACGGTCTTTGCGGTCGTGAATGATTACAGGACGTAGCCATTCATCCGCGGTCTCTCTCATAAACGGTGACAACCCTTTCAGCTCGACAAAAGCCATGCTGGCATTGTGCGGGCCAAAGTAGCGAGTTCGAAAGTTCTTGCCTCGAAAGAAGCGCAGCTCGCCCGTGTCGCCAGCCGCATTGATCTTGCTGGCTTCGATGCACTCTTGGACCTCTGGCCGAGTGGACGGGTCAGCGCCATTGACGTCGTCTTTCTGCGTGCCAGGCGAGCTGGCGGCGGCGGCGGCGGTGCTTCCGTCCAGCGAGGCGGAGCCCACCTGGCGCTGCAGGAGGTTCTTGAGCTGGGACAGCTCCAGCTCCAGCTTGCGAATGCGGTCGTGATCCTGTCGGATGACATCGGACTCGCGAGGGGAGACGGAGTCGCCCAAGCCGTACCTCCGATGGTCGAGCTGCGCGAAGGGGGGAGGGACGCCGGACGCTGCACTGACGACCTCGCCGTTGCGGGCCTCGTAGCTGCAACGATCCGGCGTGCCGCTCTTAATGCAGCGCTCGCAGGGGAAGCCACGGTCGCACGAGAGCTTTCGCCGACGGCATTCGAGGCAGCTCAGCCGCACGCGCTGCCGCTTGCGCGATGGCTGGCCATCCGTGGTCGAACCATTGACGCTGTTCTCGCCATGGCCGGCGTCAGAATCCGGCGTTTCACTGCGAGGATGTTCGGCCATACGTAGATGGGCGGGCGGACAGGCCAAGGGGTCAAGAGGTGAGGCTGCCTGGGGACGCGGGGGCCGCCTGGGGACTGTCCTCGGACACTTGTATCGGAAACCGAAGATGTGGATGCGGGTGCTTTTGCTCTGCTTGATGAGAAGCGCCTGATGATCTTTGCGCCTCGAGCCTTAGTTGGTCCTTGGATGCTGAGGCTGGTCTTGCGCAGGGGGGGAGCAACTGCAATGGGATAAGAGCTCAGCGAGTATCTTCCAGGTTTTGGAATGCCGCGATGTGTGCCTTTTGCGAGCTGTCACGATTCAATTATTCATCAATCTCATCAGCGACTTGGTCTGGAGTGTCGTGAAAAGCGAATAGCGAAGTCGCTCGGCGATGCTCGGAGTTAAGCCAGTGCTGACACTATTTGTATTTCTGAGCGGAAGCTGCTGAGTCATCACAGTTCATCCAGCTTCCTGTCCCTGCCTGCCAACAAGGGCTGGCGATAGTGGCAGGTGCCTTATCATTCGACTTGTTATCGTTCGTGAACGATGACGCTGCATTCATGTCTTTCTGCACTGTTCATAATATTCTCCAGACGCAGCCGTCATCCTCTCCCGGACGCCTGGTCAGTGCTACCTAAGTATCGTAGGCTGCACTGCCGTGACTATGTCGGCGACACCTCGGAATCCGAGCACCGCGCGCAGCAAGTGACACTCTGCTCATCAACCGCCCGATATCGTCGTCCAAAGGCATCTTGTCAACCTTTGTGTGGAGGGCGTAGCAGGACTCGCCTTCGATACTGCTGTCTTGGACGCGACCATCGCGTCGGTGTTGAGGGAGTGCAAATAACCAGGTGGCGCCAGGCAAGACTACATACAGATCCCTGCACTTGACCGTTATGGTGTGTCTTGCGAGACTGTTAGGATCACCAGTCCACGTGAGCACGGACGCAGTAGTTCGACTGGTCTCAAAATTGTTTGAGAGTGAGGGACCAAGGATCCAGGCCTTAGGGGAGCAACAGCAGTTTTATATGCTTTTATTACAATCGGAATCCTCTGTGCGCAAGACGGCCACGGGAATTTCCGGCGGAGGGGGACGAGCCGATCCGTTTCGAGCACATCACTTACCCGAAACGATGTCAGGATAAGGGACTTCACAGGTCCCGACTCCAGCATATTTACACATTAGATTTCTCGCCGCTCACTAAAGTAATATCACGCACAGCAACTACTTGCTGGGTTATTTAGCACCGCAACTGGCGGTCCGCAGACTGCCGCTATCTGCTGCGGGTCAGCGGTCAACAGCCAACCTACCTCAGACTAATCATCAGTTTTCATCTCACTGGCGGGCGATGCCAGTCATGCCATGACCGTGGATTGATCGCGCCCGAAACGTCAGTTATGCCTAGCGAAGGCTAGCGTCACTCGACAAATTTTCCGAATGGCTGATCATGGATCCATGGTTCAGGATTGTAGCTCCCAGCTCCGGTTCTCCTTACTTACGTACGAGTCGTGCGTCGAAACAGCCACGAACAAATTGCCGTGCAGGGCTCTCGAGCCTGCCTATTCCAGTTCAACATAGCAGCACCCTAAACAAAAATGATGACTTGAGTTAGGGCATCTCGACTGTGGAATGCCTCTGGTTCCTGTGTTTCCGTGTTGGGGTGGTCATCCCATTGGACGGAGACGCGGAACAACCATCGTTGGCCGCGCACAACCCACAAGGCTCGACTCGTGCCTCGAAGCCGCGCAGCAGAGCTCTTCCAAGAGATGCTAGACTAAAATTAGTCCCCGTGACTAGTCCGCCTCCGAAATATCGTGCGTCCTGTTTTTGAGTTATGCTGACCCAGATCTTCAGCACTCATCACCTCAAGGTCCAAGACTTCAAATAGCGGAGAGTCAAAGGAGAATGGGAGCTAGTCTTATGCATCCGCTGCCTCAGATTCGCGACTAGGGCACTCCTTTCGCTTCTAAAAGTTTCCCGGGAATTCGGGGCCGCATTAACAGACTTGGGTCTCACAGCATGTCCCTCGTTCAGGGTATCCCCGTTGAGATCTGCTCGGCTGCTGGGGTCGCCCCAGATGCAGAAATCCGAGACGGTAGACGGCGTAGACCACATCGGTGGATCGTTCTTCATGCAGTTGACCATGAACCTGACCGATCTCATGGCAACTCCAGGATCGACCGTCTTCCGATACAAATGGCGGGGCACGCGAGTCATCTTGCTTCGACAAGACAAGTCCGTTCTTCCGACTCCCCAAGCCTCGCTCAAGACAATAAGCGTCAGGATCACAAGATGACCAGGCCTCTGGTCGCTGCTGAGAAGATCGCCCAGAACCGTGCCATGCTGGTCTGATTCACGATCAACATGGCATGCCTCCAAGCAGATTGGGATGGTCGCGGCACTACCATGCCTCTTTGCTACGACACGCTAGCCTTACTGGGTTCTGATCCCCATTGACTTATTGGCGTAAGTCAGGTAGCTTTTTTTGCAAGCAAATTGCTAACCGACGAATCGACGACTGATATGTCAGCCTTGGTCTGCCTGGCGCGTCAGCCGACATGGCTGGCAACCGAGCGATGACACGGCAGTACGGTCCGCACATGTTCATGACTCGAAAACGGGTCTCGCCAGCCGACTCCACCAGAATCTGCGAAACGAGACTCGAAACCGTGGAGCTTCAGGCATGGTATTGTCGCGAATCGATGGATCTTCTAAGCTCGAACTTGTGGTGCGAACGTGCCAAGGAGCCGTAACCCCTGAAGCATCGGCAATCATCAACAAGGGGATCGCTCACCGGCACAAGTGCGTGTTCATACGGAGCACTATTGGAAGCAGACTGTCGTCGTGATTCGCTCCCGTCTAACACCGCCGGCGATTGCATGACAAGGCTCCACTGATCTCGCTGGTGTCTGTCCCTTGACGTAGAAACCTCTCTCCTGGACCCTGCGAACTGGCTCCTGGGGGCGTCTTGGAGCCTGACCCCTGGGTATGGACGCCCCGATCACTCGGGAGGGGCATGGCGGGAAACGACTAAAACGCTAGCTGGGCCTGGTTGATACTACCTACATAACGAGCCAAGGGCTTCCGCTTCTCTCACTCCGCAACAACCAAAAGTACCAAACCGATACATCGCATTCATAGCATCCTTCTCATCTCCGGTAGGCGATAACTAGGGCGCATTATCTGGCTCGCCCTTTGTTTGCTCCTGGCAAACATAGTCGCCCACGCACGTACCCGAGTCCGCTCATTCTACGGCGAGCAAGGGACGAGTCTCTCCCGTCAACAATCTTGTTACCTGTCACTCGCTTCCCTCTCTCGCCAGGGCTTCATCTCGATGAGGACCAAATCTTGGGGGATAAGCCGCGTGGCTTTGTTGTTCGTTGGGCTTGTCACGCTAGTACGAGCAGACCTCTTGTCGTCACTGGCGAAATTGCCCTCCTGCGGTGTATGGACAAACCCCGGTTGTATGGCAATGGCTCAACGCTGACTCAATGCTCTAGACGGAATGCTTCCAGTCGGCCATTGTCGAATCGACCTGCGGACTCAACGTCACCTGCATTTGTGCGGACAAGACGTTTCACGATGTAGCATTTGACTGTGTCCTCGGCGCGTGCTCGGTCCCTGACGCACTGGGTAGGTCTCGATATGTATGCATGAACGGTGGCGGTTGCATGGCTAATAATCTCCAGAGGTGGCCCGGGTCGAAGCAGAGGCATGCGAGAGGCCAACCCGGTCTAGGAGGCAGGACACGCTCATTCCATTAGTACTGTACTTTCCGGCTTGGATCGCGCCCTGGTTGCGTTTATACTCGAGGTGGACGACGTGCGACAGACTGGCCGTGGACGACTACATGATGAGTGTCTGTGGCGTCTTCTACACGGTGTTTGCGGTGCTTGGCCAGGTCACGGGTTACATGGCTTTTGGCGTCGACACATGGACCGTGGGGATTGACAAGGTCTCCAAGGGGCTCAAGATTTTTTACGTGGACGAGAGCTTCTACCTGTTCTGCCTCAGTCTGACCAAGGTCTCGATGATCTTCTTTTACCTGCGGGTCTTCCCGAACCGTGGCTTTCGGTACGCCGCGTTCGCCACCATGGCCTTTGTCATCGTCCCTACCGTGGTCCTGATCTTTGCACAGATCTTCCAGTGCTCCCCGATTCACTTGGTCTGGGATGGCTGGGCCGACAGGTCGCAGGCGGACCACTGCATCAATATCAACGCGCTCGCCTACACGGCGGCCTCGTTCAGTATCGCGCAGGAGCTGGCCCTCCTGGTGCTACCCCTGCCGCTGCTCATCGGGCTGAACATGGGGCTTAAGCAAAAGGCCGGCATCATCCTCATGTTCTCTCTGGGCGTCTTTGTGGTGATCACGTCGTGTGTGCGCCTGCGATATATTGTCTACTTTGGCCACACGGTGAATCCGTCCTGGGACTTGACGGACCCTCTCATCTGGTCTGGCATTGAGGTTTCCGTGTCCATCATCATTGCCTGCCTGCCGGCCATCCGTGTGCTCATCATTCGTATCATCCCGGGGCTGCTCAGCTCCTTGGGGAGCCGCGGGCCGAGCGACAAGAACGGCTATGTCAAGGAAAGCTCGGGCTTCTCCGCGCAACGATCGACCAACAGCCGACACAAGCTCCAGCGCCGGAGGAGCGTCAACCTCTTCGCTTCCCGCGAACGCGACGGCGGCGGCGACGATGGCAACGACAACAGCAACGGCAGCGAGGTCGAGCTGGGGCTGCAGCTCGGGGACAAGATCCGAGGCGACGTGCAGACGGAGATCTACGGGGCGCAAGACACTGATTCGGACAAGGCGGATCAGGGAATACGCATCAACACGACCACGCGGATGGACGTGCATGAGTTTGAAATGGAGCCGCGGCGGCGAGCCTGAGCCAGCGGCGGCATGATATAATATTAATGATATAAACAAATACTGCGAAATATTCTTGAAAATAGCTTCAATAGGAGATTCTTCTCCTCAACGCTTCTTGGCCTGCTCGGCATTTTTCCTCGCAATGAGCTTGTCGATCCGCTTCCACGACGTGTAGCCCTCGATCCAACAGTTGGCCACCCACGCCAGCCACAGCGCGCTTCCTCGCCGGACACCATGCGGCGTGAGGCGCGTGAGGTCAAAGCCAATGGCCTCGCCCGTGTGCAGGGTCACCACGGGCCAAAAGATAGCCTTGACCAACCAGCGGAACCAGTCCACGCCGCCGGGGTAGCAGGCCTGGATGAGGGAGTGGGACGTCGAGGCAGGCCGGGTGATGGTGTCGAGAAAGGTGTAGCAGGCAAAGTAAAAGGCCACGCCGGTGAAGACGACGATGCCAAAGCCCTCGGGCGGGGTGTACTCGCGGATGACAATGCCGTTCTTCTCAGCTTCGCCCAGAGTCTCCTTGGCCTCGTTGTCCATGGCGACGAACCGGCCGCGAATCTCGCTCCAGGAGGTGAGTGGTGGCGTGAAGGGGACGGCGTGCTCGGTGTCGCCGTTTCGGATGAGGAGGCGGTCAAAGGAGACGTCGGTGAGCTCTGGGCCGTCGGACTCGACGGGGTGAATGGCGAGAAAGTGCTGGAGGTAGCGACGTAGGGAATCTTGGTGGTCCTTGTTGACGTGGGTGATGATGGAAGCCTGCCGACTTGGCTCGTCGGACATGTTCGAGGGCGGAGAGGCGGGGAGCAGTATATATGGCTTGGCCAGAGGGGGGCTGGTCGAGCGAAGCCGAGGCGGTGGTGGTTTGATTGATGCTTGCTCAGCTTGGATGGATGATTGATGATGGAGGGGCGGCAGGAATCCATGGACCAACTTGAACCTGAAGATCGACAAGTGGGTCTGATCGCAAGGTAGACCCGGAAATGGCCATGAGCTACCCTGAAGCCGAGGAGCACATGAGCTGTACAGAGTCAAAATGCTGGTCAGGACCAAGATTGGTGGTCTTTGACTCTCTGCAATCATACTCGTCGTTCTAAACGCACGTGGATCTATTGCCGGACTGCGGTTGACTCGATTCGCACACTCTTTGAGGTGTACTGCCCTGTCGGTATGCAACCTCAACAGTCATCGAATCAGAAACCAGTCTCCAGCCCAAAACGGCAGTCTTAAATCACATCTGGTACTATCGGCACCATCGATTTTTTTGTCCGTGCGTCAGAAAAAGCAACGAGATCTAGAAATCCATGCTGCAATATCACACACCAAGGCCATGGACAAGTTAGGTATATAACAGGTTTATCTCATTGCTAGCATGTCATGGTAAACAAACCTGTCCCACTGCAGTCTTCAACCCCCTGCTCGCCTCTCACCCGGACATGACGACCCCCTCGCATTACGATATGCCATCTCGGAAGAAGAAGACCTATTATGCCCCTTTTATCACCTGAAGGGATCAGGCAGTATCCGCGCGCAGCGACGGGGACTGGCTTAGTAGCCGTAGTCGTAGCAGCAGCAGTAGTCCTTGCAGCCCTTGTTGTAGTCATAGTGCTCCTCGTTGTTGCAGCTGACGTTGACGGAGATGTGCTTGGTGCTCTGGCGGTACATCTCGTCGTCCTCGTACTCGTAGTTGTTGTAGCAGAGGTCGTTGCCGACGGCCAAGTAGATATTCTTGCCGCAGAGATCCGGGTACCCGGGCAGGTAGTCCGTGGGCACCGAGCACTGGTTCCCATGGCAGTAGTTGTTGTAGTTGAGAGACTCGGGGCGGTACAGGTCCTCCTCGTCGAGGTAGATGCCCAGGTTGGACTTGTCAATCGACTCGTACCCGTCACCGCGCTTCTGGCTGTTGTACCCATTCTCGTAGTAGACCTTGAGGCACTCCTTGTAGCCATTCTCCGACGAGCAGGCTTCGAACTTGACCTTGAGATCGTACCGGAAGTTGTCGGGGCAGGTGAAGGCCTGATTGTAGCTCAGGTTAAAGCGGCTGTACGAGTCGTAGTAGCCATAGTCGTACTTTTCGCAGTAGCGGTCGTCCTTGTAACATTTCTTGTACTCATCGTATCCGCCGAGCGACCTATACGGAGAGGCTTTTGGTGGGCAGTGGGAGCATTGAGGCAAACCGACATCATAATCGGAAGGCATGCCAACAACAGATGCGGCCATGAGACCGAGCATGGAGAGGACCTGCGTCTTCATCTTGGCGATTGGGTTTGGTTTGTGGAAGAATAAGTGACTGTCTTTTGCTTCCAAGAGTAAATGCTGTCGACTCGAGCTTTTTCTGTGAACTGTAGGACGCAAAAGATCATCTGGAGAAGAGCGAGGAAAGCGTCCCCTTTTTATGCACAGTCAACCAGCAGCCAGAACGACTGATATCACCAAAGACTCCACGGATCTTGCCTTGCCTAGATCGAGACCATTCAAGTGTGAATCGGGCCGGGGCTGCACATCCTTAGTGATTTCACGGCTGCACAACACGCGAAGGCATCTAGGACGGATTCCCTCCCTCGCCGTCATCTTTCATCGATGTGATGTTTCGCATGAGCCTCGGCTAGTGTGTCTAGAGCCCCGACGATCCGGGGACACCCATATCAACGCTAAGGGTAGATTTGAAAGCAAGCCATGCCTTAGCGTGTTGCTATGTCAGCGCGGAGGTAACTATGCATCAGTGAAGAGCTCGATGCCGGCGTAAATCTAAATCGCCAAGTCGGACCCTTGAAGGCGTGGGCTTTTTCGGCAAGGCAGAGAGAGACGCACCGAGGACCGGGCGCATGCGAGGCAGTGTTCCGCGAATCCTGATACTGACTTCACATTGATCGAACGACCTCCTTCGGCAGAAAAAGGTGAAGAGTCAACAGTGGCGCAATGACTGGAGCTTCGAGTTGGTAGTCTGATGGCTGTGACGGACAATGCTATTATTAGCCCATTTGTCAGGTGTGTTGTGAAAGCAGCCAACACCATCGAGGCCGAGAGTCAGCAACCGAGGCTGCTCGTGAAGACAGGAAACGCCAACAATCGTCACCCATCGACTGAGCTTTGTTTTTGGCCTGAAACCTATACGGACGTCTGAATCTCTCGCCAATTCTCCCATGCAGGTTCAGCAGGCGGTTCAAGAGCTGACTCTAAGGCCCATCACAGCCAACAACGGAGTACAAGCGCCGGCTGACAGCAGTTGTCAAGACCCAGATGTCACCTCTTCGCGTGGCTTTTGTCAGGGGTCCATCACAGATACCCGAGACCCTGGTGCAAGGAGGAGGCTGGTTGGACCCAAATGGGTTCATCCCGAAAGGATCAAGTGAATGTACTTGTGCATCATCGCTTTGATACCTCGAGGCGCCCTTTGATTTGGCTGCATAAACTCCGTGATCGCCGACTTTCTCACACTTTCGCCCAGCAGTACCCCGGAACCGATGTAACGTTGAATGTCCGGACAGCTGTCTTTTGATGGTCTCCGTACAAGTCACATCATCCTGACTATGATAGAGAACCTCGTCATTGGATTCTAGAACCAGGTCGTTTTAGAGTTCTCAGGCCTTATTCAAGTGTTTGCGGCGGCAGTACTTCAGAGTTTAGGCTACTGGTAATCGCACGTCGTTGCAGCCAAGACGCCTCGGTTGCGCAGCTTCTGTGAAATTCCCTGCCCATGATAAAATACAGTCTATGACCCTCGAGTATATCATAGGAGCAGCGTTAAGACTTAGGCATAAGATTGATGTCTACGGGGGGTATTATGAGAGCACCGGCAGCGTGGACGCAAAATGCGCCAGCATCCCGACGCTTTCATTTACTAATAGCCATGCGCGGAGCTGACACCCGGGTCTCACGGGGCCAACCACTGTGGCTCGGAATGAGCAGAAGCCGGGAAAATGCATTGATGTGCGTTCTTCTGCCGCCACCCAGAACTCGATCCAGATACAGCTGGGCCAGATAACCTTGAAAGTTGAGGATTCGTCAATACAAGAGTGTCTGCGCCTGATGTTCCACTTGATGATCTTATGCGCGGATGTCTAGCATACGTCCTTGAGTCGAGATATTTCTCATATCGTAAGTTTCTTGGGAATGTAGCTGCTTTTTCCCAAATAACCGACGAACAGTTAATCATCGCAGTATGGGTCCATTAACATTTCGTATGAGACGTCGTACGTTCCCTGCATTGCCTGGGTGCTCACGAATTCAGCGTCCGCGAGTCCTCGCATATATCGTGACTGAACGTCCGCGGGATCCTTGTGCCAATCGCAAGCGAAATCGCACTCCGGCTTGGTGGTCTCCCCAAAGTATGCACAAACGACGGCATGCCGGCATTCGGAGATATTTTCGCAGTACCTCGCTAACGCATTGAGGCTTTGCCGGCGAGCATTGGGGTTCTTTGCATCGCTACTAACCATGCGGTCGACACGCTCCAAGTCCTCGCGGCTGTAGTAGAGGAAGCAATAACTCGCATTACCATCACGGCCGGCTCGGCCAGCCTCCTGATAATATCCTTCAAACGACTTTGGTAGTCGCCAGTGGACCACAAAGCGCACATTTTCCTTGTCGATGCCCATTCCAAATGCTGTGGTGGCAACGATAATGTCATAGCCATCTTCGTTATTGATCCACCTGGCAAGCGTCTCCTCTTTCGTGTCTTTGTCGAGCTTGGCATGGAACGGGCGAGCGCCGATTCCTGCGTCACGCAGAGATGCCGAGAGCGACTCACATTCATCACGGGATGTGGTGTAAATGATGCCGGGTATATTCTCCACGCGTTCCCCAGCCAGGTCAAGCTCTGCCTTGCGAGCGGATTCGCAACGCCGGTTGTATACGCCGCGGATCCAGAAGAGAAAGTCTGAGAGGCGATCATCGTCTTCATCTTTGGTATACCGGATTTCCAGGTGCAAGTTGCTCCTCTGAGGACTCATCAGAAACATCTTTGTGTGCTTCGAGTCAGGGACTATCCCCAGAATGCTCATAATGTCATTGCGAACGTTCGCATTCGCTGTTGCCGTCAAGCACATAATTGGGACATCCGGAAATGTCTCGCGGAACCAAGACAGGCGTTTGAAGTCTTTTCTGAAGTCGTGACCCCATTCCGAGATACAATGCGCCTCGTCAATAGCGATACGCGCCAACTCCTTTTGTCGATGAACAACCTGCAGTCGTTCGCGGAAGTTGGAGCCAGAACAAAGCTCTGGCGTTACATACAACAGACGGGTGCGTGGATGACCAGTTGCAAGATCGCGGTAGATATTCTGTCGTATTGGAGGTGGCGTGCTGCTATTGAGCGAGTACGCTTCAATTCCTGACGCTTGCAAAGCCTCCACTTGGTTGATCTTGTGATGTGTTAGAGACTGCAACGGAATGATCGCCAGGGGCAAGCGCACCATGAGACTCAGTAGCGGGGAAACGACAATTGTTATGCCGGATTCGACGACCGCAGGTAGCTGAAAGCACAAGCTTTTGCCAAATGAGGTCGCAGCTTGCACATAGACATCAAAACCTTCCAGGGCAGCCTCGATAATCTCCCGTTGATGTGGCCTGTTCCCAGCAAGCCGGGGGTTAGCTTCGTGAACTGACTTCAACACGACTGTGGCTGACCTGAATTCTTCTTTCTTGAATTGCCGTCTCAAGGTGAAAGCAATATCCGTACAGGACGGTGTACGTTGAAGCTTGCGCGACATTGTCTGCTGCTGCGCGAGAGCGAAGCTCTCGAACTATGCTGTACTCAACTTTCTGGACGCATAGTTCACGACATGGAGGCTACTGGGTTACAGTAGTAGCAGGTGAAGTACGCGTAGTACCTTAAAGAAGCAGGAGCTAGCCCTCGAAAGCAACCAAGGTTGCGCTCTAAAACGAAAGAAGAAGGAAAGTTCCGGAGTGCAGCCCCCAAATTCTTGAAGCAGGGCAGGTGCGATGTGCCTGGCAGTATTCCTTGGTCGACGGGTCAGAAGTGACGAGATTCACTCACAGCTCACGGTTACGTTCTGCCAGTGTGAAGACCCTGGGCAGTGCCCTCACTAATGGAAATACGAAGGGCAGGGGGTGGAAACAGAGACGCGATCTAGAAAGCAGAAGACATGAATGCTCGCACTGTATGTTTCATCTTTACACACTAAGGGTGTTGTGCACCTGTGACGTTCAGACAGTACGACCAGTAAGCGTCGCGCTAAGCCCCAAGGGGGGTCAGGCACCATTCCCGACTAACGCCTTTTCCAGGCACATGGCAACGACCCCTTACTTCTGATCTTGTCCGATTCAAGACCGTACTGTGAACCATCACGTAAAGTGCCTCAAGCACTGGCTTGCACTATCAGGACGACCGCACTCAGATCAACTGGATCGAGCTGTCGGGCGAATATTGTGCGGCCCTCCTTCTGGCGCAATACAAATCAGCTCTCGTCACTTCGACCGCGATAGACCAAGCACAGACGAGAACCCGTGCACACGAACCGGAGGAACGGCAGAAACAGATCGACCTTCTCGCCCATCGTCATTGGCGTTCTCGAACATACATTGGCCGACTCTGCGCAATGAACATGCAAAGTGTCACGAATTGAGACCCGAAGCCCTGGCCGGCCGCGCCCAGCAGTTGCTTTCACCATCTCATTCAGCTGCCCAGAACGCTGCAAGAGCGAGCGTATACCCTTCCGGGGACGTTTTGTTCAATGATAGGAGTACCTTATCCTCGACGTCCGAGTATGGACTTGCCTGGCCGAATACCCGCAATGCCTCAACCAGGAACAATGTCCGAGGCCCCCAATCGAGGTCGACGACCAATCCCCAATTCCGCAGCGACCTCAAATGGCCTGTCTTCGATACCTCCAGTGCCGACACTGCGCAAGGCTGCTTCGAGCTCCAACCTTGCTGCGGGCGTCAGTACCGCCCAAGCATCAAAAGTGATAGCGCTTGCACGAGACGCTATGCGCAATGCCTTGGAGAATGAAAATCAGGCTGCCGAAGCAGGAACTGTCGACGCGAATCTCAAGCCCGGAGTTACGGTGGACTTGAGCCGGAGGAGTATTGACGTTATACCGGATGAAGTGGTAGACATCATGAAGGATCAGCTTGAGAGGTACTGCGCTAGTCAGCGACACTTGGCGAACAATTGCTAACGAAACCGACAGGCTGGCCTTGTCGCACAATCAACTTACCACTGTTCCGTCACGATTCTCCGAATGCACGTCTCTGCGATATTTGAACATCAGGGCAAACAGCATATCCGAATTCCCTATGTCGGTGAGTCCAAGAGGTCCAACAGACATACATACGCCCGCTGAACGCTCCCGCAGCTCTGTGATCTCACTTCCCTGGAAATATTGGACCTTGGCTATAACCAGCTCCAGGGTCTTCCTCAGGAGATGTCGAGGTTGTCGTGCCTAAAGGTACTATCCGTGAAAAAGAATCAGATACGCGAGTTGCCGCATTGCCTCGCCGACATGGCTTCGTTGCAGTTACTCACCTACGAGGGCAATCCATTGGTTTTCCCGCCACAAGAAGCCCTGCCGCCTGCCAATAGCCTGCCAAACGAGGCAACAGCACACATTCGACGGTACCTGAAGCAGTGTAGCGCAAACAATCGGTTTGATGCGGATCATACCATTCCTGAAGAGAATGGTCCAGGCGCAGAGGTGACTCGTGCGCCTTTGAAACGCAGAATCAGTGGTCGATTTCCGATCAAAGTCAGTGGTTCGGAGGCATCACTTTCCAGATCTCCATCTATCAGCCGGCCCCCGCCACCAGCCTCACAGCGAGCGCATAACCGCGGTTTTTCCCAGCAGAACAACGCTGTCAGGCGTCCCGGGGCATTGCCTTTGACACTAGGCAACGTCAACGAAAGGGTTCGCAGTAATTCTGAGACCCATCTTCGTGAGCGATCGGAAAGTCGCAACAGGCGGATGGGGATCGTGTCAAAGAAACCAGACCTTGGCACACTGGATGAGACTCAGGCCAACAATCGTTTCAGCCATTACCGCGGACTTAGCCACGGCTCGGCAATGCAAGGTGCGCCTATCGGCCCCAAAGAGCCACCGACTCCCACGGAAAATTTCCCCCAAAGACCGTACTACGTTCGACGTCTGTCGATCTTGCCTGAGAGGCGGCGCGAGTCCAAGGTGTATGATCCAGTGATTGAGGCGGCCAAGGGCATCCTGTACTCCGTGTTCCAGATCCATCCTATGATTCAGATGCTTATGGGACTGACGAACGATGGTTCTGCCGAGAAGTCACGTCTAGAAAGGATAGTCTACAACACGGACTTGCATGTGCAGGAAGTCGAAGGCGAGATCCAAAGACACGACCTGGCGCTCGGCGAAGCGGATGAACAAACGGGGCGAGAGAACGAGAATGTGCATCGAGCCTGCCAGACCCTCGTTGGTGCCTACGGCCACGTGTGCACTATACTAGCGGACAATATCGACACTTTTGTCGACAACGGCGATCCCAGGTATATCAGAACCCTGGTGATGGCCATCTACAGCTGTATTATGGAACTGCGGGCGACCCTGTCCTCGATGGCTGCTGAGAGTTGTCAAAGCCGCAAGGCCTCGGTTGCGGACACGACGGTTTCTAACTATACCTTGAAGCCACCTGCGAGAGAGCCAGCGGCTACCCCTACCGTACATCGACCTGGCATCACGAGATCACGAAATGGCACTTTGGTTCACAATCCAGCCAACTTACGGGTAGCCACCAACATGCCTGTGCCGCCACCGATGCTCAGCTCAGGCTACTCGGATGCGCTGGCTTCGGCTACTCCCCGGTCCGGTGAGTCGTTCGCTTCTGCCATTAGTCGTGACGTACGATCGGACACCTCAGAGGAGGATGCGCAATTCGACAAGATTTTCCTGTCGTTGCAAAAGTCGGCCGACATCATGTCGTCGACGCTGCCGAACTTTCACATTCAGCTCAATGGCCGCTTGAGGAACGCTATACAGAGGGGTGTCCACTCGGGATTGGTTCACGAGTGGAAAACTCTCATCAGCGTATGCTACAGCACCATGCAGCAGACCGAGGTCATGCGGGGCCGGCTCTCTGCCATCAAGCTCAAAGAGCCCGGCATCCGTTCACAGCCGAGCTTCTGGAATCTGTGCAGCAACTTCTTGCGGTCGTGGATGCGGCTGGGAGACGAGATCAAGTCAGCAGCCAACAACAACGTGCCACTGCCAGCTGACATGCGACGACGGCTGAAGCCTATCCAGCAGAGCATCAAGGAGACGACTACAACCATTGTCAACTCGCCTTGGCATCATCTCTTGGGGCCTCTGGAGCCTTCTGCTCCCAACGGACATTCTTACAACGACTCCGGGCCCCTTTCGCCTACCGGTGTCTCCATAACACCTCAGAGTGCGGCACTTGGCCCGGCCATGCAGGCCATGGTACCCAAGACGCCGTCCTCATCCAACACCTCATTCGCCGCCGCCTTTCAAGGCAATGTCTTCGACCGCGCCGATGCGCTGATGGCGAATCCGGGAATATCCATGACCCGCCCTGGCTTTCCGCGCAAAGGACACTCAAACCTGAGCTCCTTCTCCTCCGTGTCTTCACTCTCGTCCGAGGGTGGCATGAGCCCTGGACCGGGGCTGGGGCTGAAATACAATGCGGGAAGATCGGCTTTTTAGACGAAGGCTCCGCTCTCGCCTGCCCGAGCGCTAGTTTGCCAGGTCTGGATCTAAACATGAGGCGGTTTTACATACGAAAAGGAGCTGTTTTTGGTCAGTTATCGCGTACAATGGGGATTGAGTGGGGGTGTAAATGAATTGGCCTCCTTAGCATAGCATGGCGCATGGATTTGCTTCGTAGCTGGGCTGCTGTACTATTGTCAGTTGGGATGAGCTACCAATCATGGAACAGATATTCAACATAATTTTTAAATGCGGTATACCGCCGTCCATTTCTCGTCAGATTGACGAACGGAAGCATGATTATGTCGGCGACGCATGGCTTCCATTGCTTCGATCATAACCGCGGTCATGTAAACAACTCAACCCCTTTCCGGCATTCCTGGGCCCCTTTTACATCTTATCTGATTCCTTGGCGCATGGACATGCGCAAATTTCGGGATCTCTGCCAGTGTTGTTGCTCAGTGAAGATATCAACAGCACCAACCATTGCAATAGACATATGCACCCCACCCACCCTTCCAAGAAGCGGTCCCGTCATCTGTTACATGCACATGACCATCGCGTCCTCCGCCTTGTACAAGGCAAGTAGACGCAAGCTTTGGGGCTCGTACATCTGTGCTTTGCATTCCAGAAAGAACAATCTTTCATCGCAGAAATCGAAATGTCCTCATCGTCGGCTCCTCGGCGCTCGCCGTCTACGGCCACGCCCACAACGACCACATCCAACACCCAAGCAATGTCACAGAGCCATACACAGTCATCCTCCACCAGTGATGTTCCCTACATCCACCCGACGTTCCCTTCGCCACCCCAGCACATTTCGCAAGCCCGAGCTGCCGTGGTCGCCTCTCTGTCTAACATGGTCGACACAAGTCTCACACCGCGCGCTACGCTTCTGCACGCCAACGCAGAAGGCTTGTCCAAGCAGGAGCGCGACGTGGAGCGCGCAACAGCAGCCCTTCGAAAGGAGAGGGAGGCTCTGGGCAAGGAAGCGGACCGGGCGGCGAGACGGCTGAAAGAAGTGGGAAACGTGCAGAACTGGGCCGAGGTGCTGGAGCGACAATTCGTCGTGCTGGAGGAGACGAAGCGGCTGGTCGAGGAGGGCAGCGAGAGCCAGTGCAGCTGTAGTGACTGTGGGAGGTACGATGACAGCTTCACGGATGAGGAGCGTGACCAAAAGGATGGTGAGCCCAAAGGGAAGGAGAGAGAGGATATGGCCATGGCGGATGCAGATGATGCCAAAGTTGCTTGGTCTGATGCTAGCCGTAGTCTGAACGACAGGGAGTCGAGCGCGGGCACAGGTAGACCTAGAGGCTCGGAGACGGCGTCGACGGGGACCTCGCCGTAAAGCTGGACGCCAAAGCTCGACAGGTAGGGTTATGATAATGATAATACAAGTTTTTCTGATCTGCCTTTGCAACCTTTGCATCCGCCGATCCCCCCGCCGTTTTTTTTGTTTCTTGTTGGTCATACCACACAACGTCCTCTATCAGCATCATTACAGGCCCAGATCAGTATACTAATGCTGCCGTCCGCTTAGTAGATACCCGGAAGCATCACGTAGCGCTTCTTCTTGTAGCGATCCCCAAACTCCTTCCTATACGCCTTCTCCTTGCCCTTGCCCCAGGGTCCCATCTGAGCCGCGCCGCTAGCGATGAATACCACCACCGACCAGTCTCTGGTGGCAAGAATGACGCCCACCCATGAGAGGATCTCGTACATGTAATTTGGGCAAGTGACAATTCCAAAGCCGTATCCGACTGGGATCTTGCGCTCCGTGCCTCCGGCAGAACGCAGGCTGGACAAGTACCAGTGCACCGTCGCATTCATCGTCTCACTAATCAAGAAGATGGCCACACCAATGTAGTCAATGAGGGGCTGGTCGGCCTTGGCCGCCAGTGAAGAAGGGCTGTATATGTTGTAGGCACACAGCACACCCGACAGGGCCCAGTAAAAGATACTGTTCTTGAAGACGTTGAAGACGGGCATCGTGTTGGCGGAAAATTTATGCACGAAAAGGGTCTCGAACTCGCGCTTCAGGAAGTGCAGCTGGAACATGGCGAAGCCGAGCCACTGGGTGGGGGATAAATCGAGGGGTTCCGGGGCTCCCTTGTACAGGTAAGGGCGGAGGGCAAGCGCGAGGGCGTGGATGATGATCGGTCCGAGGTACTCGATCACGAAGACGGTCTTCCAGGCGATCTGGGGCCCTGGTGACAAGGTCAGCTACTACTCCAGGATTACGGCATCGATCGACGTACCCATGTCCTTAACCAGGACCTCGTGTGCGGCGGCCACGCCGGACTCCTCACTCAAGCGAGCCTTGCGGTCCTTGAGCGTTTTCTTGGTGGTAGGATCATAGATACCGATACGGTTGTGGTCGCTGATGCCCACGGCTTTGGCAATTAGGATTTTGAGGTCTTCGACGGTAGCATCGGCAGTGAGATCAACGGAGCTCGGCAGCTTCTTGATGGGAGCCTTGGGAGCTAGTGGCGATCAGCATGTGCCCTTCAATGTGTTGTGCATGTGTTTCCGGCAGCAGCGCTTACACCGGTTGGTCAGCTTGAAGCTCTTGAGGGCCGACATTGTGGCGTGCGTTGCGATCAACAAGGTTGTCGAAAGTGGGATGCAAAGGCAAGCACTCGTTAGTTAGCTGCAATACCAAGGTCAATTCGCTGTGTCTTAGCAGGCTTAGGAGTGCCGAGGGCTGTGGGGTCCAAGCATGTGATTGATTGGCTGATGTACTTGGACCGTGATAAAGCTGCAACGTCTGACGAGCGAAACGGTAAACCTCTCAGCCTTCGTGTCGCTAGACAGTTCACCTTTTGACTCCACACTAGGTCCTTCACGTCATCTGTAGCGGTGAATGCTTCGTGCATGTGCTTTGGCAAGTGTTCGACCATCAGCCCCGCTGTGTCTATCCCGAGTCTCATAGTATGAGTAGAGCGCGAATCTACAGAACATGTTATCCGAGTACGATAGACTTGTCGGCTGCATCAGAATGACACTACTAGGCTCTTTCTATCGATCGTGACCAATTCTTGCGTCGATTAGAAGTGAGAATCTAGAGAGGTGAGTTGAAGGTTGGTAGGGCCGTTGACAACATGAAGTCAGCGCGTGATTAGCCGAGGCTGTCATTGCTTTCTTGCCTACCACATCTGGGCCATAGAAAAGACGACACTTCTATTCTCTGCTCTTCTACGCTTAGGCTGTGCTTAGCTATGGAGTAACGCGAATGGGTTATTTGTAGGTGTCCGCATCGGATTTCTATAGCGCAATTGTTCCAGGCTCGTCAAGGACGGCGATGTCTTGAGAACAATTATCAACTCAGTACACAGTACATAACTGCAACGAACATAGAGGCATGATTGAATGGCTTCGTTTAGCCGATCAAAAAGGATTTCGCAGAATATTTCACCTTCTTCACAATATCAACACACAACCACCACATCCACCAGAACCAGAATCATCGCCCTGTACAAGCATCTGCACATGCACTCATCGCTCGCCTTTCCACAACGCATAGCTTCTCACAGTCTTTACCAACTATTTTCTCAAGCCTTTTCAAGGACTGTGAGTAACGTCGTGATAACTGGTCAGGCACCAATAACGGTCAGTAGTTCGGACGATCGCGCCGCTCCCTCGTCTGACCGTTCCATCCATGGAACTGCACCACATGCCTAATTCCTCTACACACCTTTTGATTCAAACTTTTATTCTCTTTCTATCAACTAGTAACGCAACCGCGAGAACGAGTCCAACCCCCGCACGGGTTGTAAGGGCACCCTACTGCACCAGCCCTCCACAAGCGCTGCGCAAGCCATGTCTACCAACATGAATCCTTGTGCTTCAAGCTTTGATCCCAGGCCGCCTTCGCACACCATGACGTATCAATATGAACGCCCATATGACAGCCTTTGGTCATCTACGAGTGAAAGGCGAAGGCCACTACCAGAACACATTCACATTGGTAACTCGGCCGACACTCGACCCGTGGATCCTCGCTCGAACCCGTCCATACATGTTTCATGTGGCGAGGAAGATCAGTACATGGCAGCGAGACCCTTCATGTTGTTGGGACCTCCAGGGCACGGGGAACAATGGTATACTCCCGCTCAAACGTTTTGCCACTTGACTAACCGCTTCTCAAGGGATCGAACTATGGCTCACGCTCTCTCGCAGAACTTACAAGTACCAATGATGCCTCAATGGATCATGGCACAGCGAGCCAATGTGATAAATCGACCTTTAAACGCCCCAGCACTTGCTCATGCCCATCCATCCTTCCTCCCGGGGGCTTGCGGACCGATGAGAAACTCAGCCTCAGATGACATCCAACTATCGGGCATACAGCGACATCATGCAGAGTCGATAGGCCCCTCCCAGCCGACACCTCCGCCGGCAGTATCTTTGACAATGGACCAACATCTTCAATCATATTACTTCCCCCCAACACCAGCGCACCATGGTCAGCAGCAACAACATGCACCAGCACCGCCGATTAGCCCAGCACCGTCCACCACACTGCAGGCTTCGAGGCCCATACACCCCAGAGGTACACGATCACGGTCCCTTCAGATGAGCCGGATGAGGCGAAGGTCGAATGGAATCAATTTTCATTCAAGAGCAAGTAGTGCCGCCCGTTCAATGACTACCCAGGACCCTGACCAGGCTGCACAAGCACCAACCCCCGATGACGGCGAGAGTTCTGAATTGAAGGAACCTCGAAGGGGCAGGTCAAGGTACAGTATCGTAAGCTCTGTGCATTCAGGAGCATCTTTGGGCCTTTCCGCGCTAGTCGGTAGCACGGGTCCTATCTCCCGACGAGTGTCGCGGGATAAAACTCACATGGCACGAGATCGAAGCCCAAGCCGGCCGCCATCCAACGCGCCAAAGGCGCCAGCTGCTTTCCGTCGCCATCTCAGCGAGCATCAGTTTTCGAAATTAACATACCCGAAGCCGTCGGCAGGTCCTGGCTCCTGGACGCAATCCAAAAGATGGGTGAGCGACGAGACAAAAGAACGCGCAGTCTACCAAAAGCTCATGCAATCGCTTCACTACCTGGGCGCAGCCAATTCACCGTCTCTGCCGCAAACACCAAGTGAGCTGACAAGCTTCAGAGTAGCCCAAGCTAAGAGCAAGGGCCGCATCTTTGGTGAGAAGCTGCGGCGAATGGAAGAGGCAGAGGCCCAGAAGCAGAGCAATCCACACCATCTCGACGTTGTCCATGGCCTAGATCTGGCTGACGGTCTCTCGCCTGTGTTTGCAGTCTTGAATTGCTTCAACAGATATCAAGACCCTAAACAACTAGCAGGTTGGCCCAGCGTGGCTGAGTTCAAGGAAGATGGCGAGAAGCGAACCGCACGCTATGGGCGATATTTTCCACTGCCTCGTCTCGATTTCACTGCGAGAGAGTCGGAAGGTGAGGACGCGGCCTCTCTATACAACAGCGATGGATCCATCAGATAGGAGAAGAAGGCCGTCAAGGTCGCGTCTGCATCAATACTTCCTACCACCAAGACACTTGGCGAGCCTGAGTCAACGATACCAGTAGACCTCGCAGATCTTCATGAGCGCTTACGGCAGCTGCTACGTGACATTGAGGAGGATGACCCTTACGCGGGCGAGGAAACATCAGGGGAGAGTAGCGTCGTGGGCTCGTGATTTTGACTGTCACGAGAAGCGGAATTCTGGGCCAGAAACAGGTCGCATACCTAGTAGTCTAAGAGTGTAAATAATGAGACTATAGCCATTCAATTATCTGATTCATTGCCGTGCATGGGATTTACAAGTATCATGGATGGCATGCGCTGTTTATGTCGTCCAAATCGAAGACTGCACGTGATCAGCCAGCAACTTGAGCTGGAGCATCCCACTTGGAAACTCCACCTCTCTGCATGTCTGACCACGTGACCCTAGGAAGCCCTCGCAGTACGTACCCGGGCTAGCGCTGGCCTGGCCCACAACCACAATTTTCGTGTCAATTCAATCCTCCACGACCTGTTCCGCCAAAAAGTTCACTCCTCCCTCAACCGCCAAACGACAATACGATTGCCCTGGTGAGCATCACATTCATCAGGTGAGTATCTCAAATACGTTGCCTCTGGCTTTTACACACGCCCATCTACTTCCCATGTTTATGAGCACAACGCTGTCTCAGTGCTCGCCTGCTCGATTTGCCCGCCGCATCGTCACGCCGCCCTCACCACCACTTGCTGCAAAGGGAACATCCAAGCTAACATCTGCCTTTCTCGCCATTAGAAACCGCAATCATGGGTATCTCTCGCGACTCCCGTCACAAACGTTCCGCCTCCGGCGCCAAGCGTTCCTACTACCGTGCGTAAATACCTATACATACACATATACCGAAAGCCCGTATCGGAGTCTTTCTCTCCCATGTGGAGAAGAGAACCATACGTTCTGACCTTTGTCAACAGGGAAGAAGCGCGCTTTCGAGGCCGGCCGCCAGGGTGCCAACACCAAGATCGGCGCCAAGCGCGTTCATACCGTCCGCACCCGCGGCGGTAACCACAAGTACCGTGCCCTCCGTCTCGACTCGGGCAACTTCGCCTGGGGCTCCGAGGGCTGTACCCGCAAGACCCGTGTCATTGCCGTGGCCTACCACCCTTCCAACAACGAGCTCGTCCGCACCAACACCCTGACCAAGTCCGCCGTCGTCCAGATCGATGCCGCTCCCTTCCGTCAGTGGTACGAGGCCCACTACGGCCAGGGCATCGGCCGTCGCCGCCAGCGTGCCCAGGCCGCCAAGGATGGCAAGACCGAGGAGGAGGAGAAGAAGAGCAAGGCTGTCGAGAAGAAGCAGTCCGAGCGCTTCGCCAAGCAGGGCAAGGTCGAGAGCGCCATCGAGAAGCAGTTCGAGGCCGGTCGTCTGTTCGCCGTTATCTCCAGCCGCCCCGGTCAGTCTGGCCGCTGTGACGGCTACATCCTCGAGGGTGAGGAACTCGCCTTCTACCAGCGCAAGCTTCACAAGTAAAAGGGTCGCCAAGATGGATTGTTCCGTCGGCGACAAGTGGTTGGCATGGTGTTCACGGATATCTCTTTGATTTGGCAACAGGTGCCAGTAGAAAGAGCTTCATGCACGCATCGGGATGGCTTCATAGGGAATGACCAATTTCACGCGATCAAAAAGGGGCGTTTCATGCATTTAGGTGATCAAATTTGTTCTCTCATCATTGCGTCCATGGACATGAAGAATGAAAGTGACTTGTTTGTTTGCACATTCCACTAGTAGTAAACCGATCAGTGTCACTGCCAGGCATCTGGCCCTTGCGCCCAACCTACGTCTAGTTAGACTAAACATACAAGTACCTAATTGTCTCGATCCCCTCATACACCTTCTCCAAGGTGCAAATGCGATGCAGTACGCCGTTTAATGCCCTGTGCCCAAATGGCATTCCTTGTTATATACAGGTTGACATCAGCCCACTACGCAAACTGACGCTTCAAATCGGACCACTTGCGAGTCAGGGTCTCATGTTGCGAGTTTATCTTTAATTGTTAGTATCAACACGTCACGTATGAAGGGGACAAGTTCATACCTCTGCGTAGCGCATCTTAGTCTGCACCAACTGCTCCTCGAGCTCCTGAAGGGTCTTCTCGAGCTCTTCGTTTTCTTCGTGCACTTTCTGGTTGCGCTTCATGAGGTCCTCGCGTTCTAGAGCCCATTTGCCCTCAAGCTCTTGGGGTTGTTGTTCAATGACCAGCTTGAGTTCGCGAACTTGGCCTTTCAGACTTTCGTTCTCATCTTTGAGCTCCTCGTTCTCAACTTTGGCGTGCACCATCTCAGTGGCCAGAGCAGCCTGCTCCCTGTCACAGACCTCGACACGCTCCTCAAGCTTGCGCACTTTGATGGTCAAATGCTGATTGTTGTTCCTTAGGTCGAAGAGCTCTGTTTCACGTTGTTTTTCGGCTTGAGTCTTATCCTCCCATTCCAAGCCGTACGCCTTGAGTGTCTCTGGTGAGATTTTTATCTCGCAAGCGTCGCGTATGAGTTGGTCGGCTCTGTATACCTCCTTCTCCATATTGGAGCTGGATGATCCGAAGAAGCCGCTTTCGAGCAGACTGCCTTGACTAGGATCCTTGTCAATGTAAGCATCGAAGAGCTTGTCCTTCAAGAAGACTGTCAGTTGCTGCATATCTGACAGCGACAACAACGTGGCCGCGTTCTTCTGCATCAGGACAAGACCAAATCGCAGAATAGCCGAGAGGCCTTCAGACATGATCAAATCGTATATCCGCAAGACGAGCTGCAGGGGGAAACGGTATGCGAAAAGGGTCAAGAACCATTGTGTGGCATAGAGATGCCCTGATATGCCCCGGCGATGCAAATGACAGTACAAGGCTGGCTCAAAGTCCTCAAGCAGTCGCTCGAACTGATACAGGCGCATGTGTAGACCAGGCATATCTTGAATGAACAAATCACGCAGACCGTAGTTGTGCATCAAGCGCGCAAGCAAGCAAAAGGCTTCTTGTTCGGGCATCTGACAGAGGTTAGTACACGCGCAATGTTACCCCACGTATGCTCACTTACGTTGAACAGCAAGGGCATGATGAGAAAGTTCATGCCCTGCGCGTAGCCGACACCTTCATCATACAGAGCATATGCCTTGCAAACGCCAAATAGACCATCCTGGAGGCCAGCGGCGGCTGCGTACTTGGAATAGCTGGTGCGAGCTCCCAGGTCGCGGCGGATCGTCTTTTCGAGCTTCTGCAACGCCGCGGCGTCCTCTTTTTCTTTCTTCTTATTCTCCGCCGCGTTGGCTTTGGCTGCAGCCTCGGCTCCTTTGTCAACATGCGGCGAGACTGGACCAGCCCCTCCGGAATTTTCTGAATGGACCGAGGATGACGAAGACGCAATAGCATCGCCGCTATGTACGCTCAAGTTCATATTGCTCGCAGCACTTGTCGTCGTGCTATTGCTATTCCTTGTCTTGTCCTTTTCGGTCCCTTTCACTGATAGCTCTTTGTACAACAGTTCCAGCTCGTCATTCTTGCTTTGCGCGAGGACCTGCCAGATGACGCCCCGAATGGCACTGGGTATGCCAGTGGCGATGGCTCTGTTGAGTTCTGCGGCGCTCGTCCTCGCCACCGCAGCTGGACCTTCGTACACGACAGATTGCCACAGGTCCCAGTCAACCTCAGTTTCCGGCATTGCTGAAGGACCGGCATGAACCCCAGACATGGTACCAGCCGGCATTGTCGCGTCGGGCTCAGGGACAGACGACGGTGGCGGGGCCTCAGTGAGAGTGGAGTGGTTAGGGGGTGGCGTGTCTGCGCATTCGCCCTTGGTATCCTCAACTAAAGGTGCCGTGATACCAGCCTCCTCACGCAGACGCAGTAGCTTGAATCTGTCTTTGAGGCTTTCTCCATGTGCTTGCTCGTCCTTCTCCTCCTCAAGCCGACTCAACAGCATCTCGGGGTTGCTGGTAAGCGTTGCGACTGAGCTTGCAGTGTTTCTGCGTGGCGACGTCTGGTTCGCAGCAGGAGTAGCTTCTTTGTCTTTACTCGAGTTTCGAGATAGCCAGGAGAAGGGACTCGTCAGTTTTCGCGGAGGTGGCGGCGGCGGTGCTGCAGCTGTGAGTGTTGGCTGTGACACTTGGGGGGCGAGAGCTGCTGGCAGAGGGTTCGGACTGCGAGATGGTGATGGCTCGGCAGGTGGTGACCATGGCATGGAGGGTAGCGCACTTGTAATGCTACTGAGAGAGATGGTCTTATTGGTGTGCTCTTTCTCTGTAAGACTCTTCGTACCCTCGGCGGCAGTATCCGGAGCATCATCGTCCAGATTAACGTTGTCCAGGTTCGATGTGGTGGAGAAACGCTTGGGTGAGGTGGAGGAGCCCGATCGCCGGTCAATATATTCACCATGTTCGTCGACATTGCTTTCGTTGGGCTCCTGCTTGACCGTGGACTCGCCGGATTCCTCGTTGCCCTTGGACTTGCTGGGTACCTCGATGCCCTTGGACTCGCTAGTCGGGTCTTCTCCGTTTGTCGGTGAAATTCTGCCACTGTCGCTTTCGTCGGCGTCTGACTGTATAGATCTCGAAGTTGAAAGGTGACGTTTCGTCAAAGACCGAACTGAGCTAGTATCGGCCGCATCTTCGAAAACGTCGTGACCGGGAGTCTATATATGTCAGCCAGCTGCAGCCTGCCAGATTTGCATGAGGTTGCAGTATGCCGTGTGACGAACGTACGTTGTTAGGAGCAGCTTCTGAATCCGAAATCGATGCCCTCTCTTCGTCGCGAGATGGCGAAGGAGGGTCTTGCTGCTTCTCATGTGCCTGCTGCGACATGGCAAGTACTCGTGGAGCAGGCGTGTCTGGGCTCCGTGACACGGGCAACAGCAGAAACAGGCGATCTGGGGGACGCGCAGATAGTAATGCGTGCACAATGCACCAGCGGCACGGGTCAATGGAAGCCTCAGCCTCGTGTGTCGTATAGGTCTGATCTAAGTAGGGTCGACCAGTTGGTGGTTATCGTTGCGTTTCGATGTCGTGCGAGCTGGGAAAACCATCGGCGAGATAGTGAAGGTTGGTACCTAGCTAGCTAGGAAATGATGCTCGTGAGCGCGTCAATGGATGGAGTGCCCAGAGCGAGGCATTTGCGTCGCGCGACGCAATGAAACGAGAGGAATGATGACGCTTGGTGTCGGTTTCCGGACTAATACCACGTAGCAAGCATGTGCCCGTGATCCTCGATGGAAGGGCGTCCAGTCGAGAGCAACCTGGCAGTGAATTGTCAGACCCTCGTTCCAGACTGAGACTGGACTGGAGTCCACGTCCAGACCGCCCACTGCTAGCTTGCAGGTGTGTTGGCGGGGCGCTGCCAGTGGTAGCTTCAGGGGGTTGCCCTTGTCTCAGCCCCTGACCGCGCCATCCAGTCGGGCATTGGGCAAGTAATTCGATTTTTGGTCACTTGGCGTATGTGTGATTGAGATAGACTAGAGCCGAATGCATCGAGACTTTTTGACCTTCATAACACCCGAGCAATGTCAATCGATACGTCATTTATCAACAGGGCCAGTCCGATGCTCATTCGCGTAGCGTCCTCTCCGTCGACGTCGTTGATGTGCTGACTTACCCTATAATGAAACAGGAAACGGAACAACCTGGCAATTCCCATGCGGTACTCTTACCAGTACTTAAGTAATACTACTACTACTGACCAAATGAAGCTCCAATTTTGGTTTCAGGCTTTACTTTGGTCCAGTCCGCAGTCGTGACTTTTCTTCATTTGCCAATCTCCAGCTCCGAGTTGGGCCGCGAACGCTGCTTGCCTGTTTGCACAACGTGACTTGAGGTAGGCTTCGGACAGCATGCAGGACCACCCAAAGACGCAGCCCGGATTGCAAGAAGCACATGTTCATTGTATACAACCTACAGTCATTGCAGGATTTATCGAGTATGACTAAACGAGCACTTAATGTGAAGTGTTGCCTAACTAGCGCCGTAGAATAGTAAGTACCTATTATGAACGTAATTGGGTACTTATTAATCTACACTAATAGAACGCCCTAAAGTCAACAAGGAGCGGAACGTGACAGGCGGGGCGCTCGGTACCTGCGTCTTCGAGTCAGATGCGTCCGGTTCCCACGGCTGCGACTGGAGCTGAAGAAAGACATGGAACTCTGTCGCTTATGAAGAAGATACGGCAAACTGAAGCTGTAGTAGATCCCGATAGCAGTTATTCACTCCTCTCTGGGGGCTGGAGAATGTGGAGTCCTTTTCGTATAGAATCCAGAGCTGCGATTTGGACTGCTATGAGTTTCAACGTAGCATATATGAAGGTATTGCGATGTTCCCAAGTAGCGATTTTAGATAATAATGAAGAAAAGTATTCATCTATCGTCGATGAATGGACTGGATAGATCCAGTGGTGGTTGCAGGCTATTGCTCAACAAATCGCTCCGGGAATGATGTCATGTGTGCTAACTGGAGGTTCCTTGGGGCAGCCTCTCGGTTTAACAGAGTACAGTCGACAATGTGCCATCAACGAAGTGAATCTATACTTGAGGGTGTCAGCCCTTGTACAAAAGTGATCAGCTATACATGCACACAGCGAGCACAGTATTTGAGTCGTACAATTGTATGTGTGTAGCAGCCTGCACAAGATGCCTCTAACCTTAAATAGGTACTTGCACTTCCCGACTTAGAGCCTACCTAGAGCCTCAGAGGTGCGGGTACGCACGGACCACTCTCCACCGCCCAGCTCACCTTGCAGTTACGCAAGACGACGTAGGCGGGACTGGGACCCACCACCACCAAATCATGATCGTCCGTAACTTAGCAAGAAGTGAAGTTGCTCTACTCACGACTTCAACTTGACACCAACACTTTTCATTCCATAGACCTTCGTCGTGCGCACCGCATTGCACGCCCGTCTGCACATTTGATTAGTCTTCGTGCCTACTTTTTTGTGCCTTTCTCTGTTGACGGAGCATTTTCGAGCCTTCTGCGTCAGCACCTTATTGCCAGGTGCCCGCTTCTCAGTTTGGAAGACTGCTGATCCTAGGCGACCTGCACCCGCCTTTGCATCACGTCTATTTGCTCCGCGCACGTTTCCGCGTCGTGTTGTATCACGAAGCTGCGAGTCTTTGCTGACCGCACCCCTACCTGTCGATCCGAGCAATCCTGTCCTGCCCACGTCGTCCAGCATCCGCACATAATCGACGTGCATCTCGAAAACTTGAACTCTACAACCCAGGCCACAAGTTACGGACAGCAGAAGTTATCCTTAGCCAGGAAAATCAAGGTGGCGTGTCGGAAGCTGTCCACCACCGGGCAGCTCGTTTCTTCATGAGTCGCACTGCCGTGGCCAAAGACTGAAGGATAGCAGTGTAGGGGACGTTTGCATCCAGCCCCACGGCAGAGCCACGTTCGAAGCCAACATGGGCAAGATCACAAAAGCCATGACGGCCAAGCACCGAGAGACTTTGGTAAGTGGAAAGGAGAATCATGATCCGAGCGCAGCTATACTAACCCCATCGTTAGTCTCCGTGGCTCAAGGCCTACGTGGACGAAGCTTGCACGACACCATTGCCCCTTCTGCCTAACAAACTCGCCGAGTTCCCTTCGAGGTGGTCCTTTGGTCGGGGAGATCTTTATCACTGGATCCCCCTTCTGAATAGATTCGACAGCATACTCGAGCGGTTCTGCTCTTTATATGAGCTGGGCAAAGGTCCCCAGATCCGCGATTTCACCTCCGAGCTCATCACAGCACACAGTGGCGACCCAGATTTGGGCGGCAAGCATGATTGGCAGCAGAATGTGCCAGAGGACTTCAGGATACATGACGATGCCGACAAACTTTTGGTTGAATCCGTGCTGGGGTTCTCGACTATGCTGCTTAAGCAATGTGGCAACCGAAGTGTGTACGCGAGCAGTAGCCACCTCAACGATCTTCTCAATTCGTCATCCTGGGACGTACTCATCGCCACGCTCGAGGTTGCCTTTGAGCTGGCCAAACGTTACCAAGCCTCAGTCAGGCGGTTGAGCAACCCCTCGCGCCAGTGGAACGCTGCCCTTCTTGCAAACCATTACAACATCGATTTGGACCGCGTACAGCAGCTTGCGGCGCCGTTTATGAAAAGCAAGCTGGTCGGTTTGGGGGAGCCCGTGACGACTTCAACGCCCGGCTCATCCTCAAAAGGCAAAGACAAAGCATCGGCAGCCGGTACCAGAAGTGCCCACAACGGTGTTCACCATAATGATTTGGTCTCGCTTGCCTGCAGCCAGAATGACCGCTGGACTGGATGGGGTGATATTCAAACCAAGTACTTTCCCGAGGAACAGCTCGTTCAACCTCAAATTCCACCTCATGCGGAAGCTTCCCAGTCTCCATCACCAGTTACACCCACCCCTCTGCGCCGCACCCAGACAATGAATACGCAAAGTCAGAGTACACCACGCCCCCGACCTGGTCAGGCTGAGCAGTCCTCACCTCTTGGCCCTAGCACGCCCTTCAACCACGAGGATGCTGCTGGGAGCAGTCAGAAAGTGTTCGAGTTACCGCATTCGGTGGTCAGCTCGGTCACGATACCAGAGCTTCTTTCACGGCTCCCCAGTGATATGCCATCTGCCACCAAGTATGAGGTCTTCCATAGGTTGAGGGTGGCAAAGGCCATTCTTAGCACGCCAGAAACCCGTCAACGCGCTCTAGCTGTTCGTTTCCTCGCTATCACAAACCTCGCCTACATTCACAACGAAGCAACCTTTATCGAAAAAGTGTTCCGTCAGGATGGCGAGGAAACGCGTCGTTTCCAGCTTATCTACCAACTCGCCGAACTGATACGTCCTTCCGCCGATGGCACAAGTGTTGTGCCGCTGTGGCTTCAGACAATCTCGATGGTTCTACTTGAGGTGCTCGCGTACTTCAGCACGAAAACCCAGGATGTGCTGTCGGCCGTTAACGCCAATGTCAATCACGGGGTTCTTCTTTACGTGATTCGAAAAGCTGCCGCTGGCTTGCGTGAGGACGACGGAACTGAGGCCATCGGCAAGGTCACAACTCTTGATCAGTGGCGCAAAAGCCTGTTCGACATGGCCATGTATCTTTGTGTTCAATCTCGATCTCAAGAAATGGTATCATCTGGACTAGTGGAGGTTCTGGTTGAAATGCTCAACTTCCGATCCAAAACTGTCCAGCGGTATTACCCTACCATCATAGGTTTCTTGGAAAGTATACTCTGGTACCCGGTCAATGCTTTCAACCCTTTCCTCAACATCAATGGTCTGGACGCTGTCGCAAGTTTGATCGTCGACACAGTCCAGCAAGCGCATGATCATGTCCGAAGCGGTCATGGCATTAGTGACGAGCATAAATCAAGTCTGATCGACTACAAAATCTCGTACTACCAACAACAGAGTCTTCGTGCCCTGCTTAGGCTGATTCATCACGCCATGACCAATTCTCCAACAGTGGGCGGAAACACTGATCGCTTGTTGCGCAACCTCGTCGACAAATCCGACTTACTTGCGAGCTTGCGCTGTGTGATTTCGGAGAAGGAAATGTTCGGTGCAATTGATTGGACCTACAGCGTTACCATCCTCAGCGACTTCATAAACAACGACCCTACCAGTTTCTCTGTCCTGATGGAAGCTGGCCTGATCAAAACCTTTCTAGCAGCTGTCACAGGCGATACTGCGGCTGTTGAGGCCACCGCAGCTGCCGTGCATGCTGAGGCGACGACAGCGCGCGCAGAAGATGGGGACTCAGAAGAAGTTGTGGACAATGATGAGCCTACGCCAGCAGGCTCGGCGATTCTCGCGGACCTGGAAGATGACGGGCGTCCTCATCCTCCACCGGAAGACGTGCTGAGCATGGATCGAGGTGCACTGGCCAAGGGAATATTGCCTTATTCCGATGCGATCAACGTTGTGCCCCAAGTGCTTAACTCGATCTCTCTCAACAATGCGGGCATGAAGATGGTGGTTTCATCACATGCCTTTGATCATTTCTTCCAAATTTTCGAGAACCCCGATCATGTAAAGGGGATGATGAAAGCCATGGAGCCTGATCAGGACCCAAACAAGGAGATCGCGAGCAATGTGGGGCAAAGCTTCGACGAGCTCGCCCGTCACCACCCGGCATTAAGGACATCGATCACCAACGCTCTCATTGATTTGGTCGCCCGCATTCGATACTTGGGCTTGAAGAAGGCTCGCACTGATGGATGGGGGGTCAAGCTCCGTGTTACCAGCAGTGATGGATCGCATCTTGCGGTTACCACAGATGGGGCTCTGCGGAGCGCATCCATCGTCGGAGATCAACCTACGTCGTCAACATCTAGCGCCCGAGCCGGCGACGCTGTGATGGCAGAATCTTCGGAGGCTCTCGAGAAGGATAGTACGGACACCTCATCGTCCTCAACCTCCGACGAGACCGTCTACAACTGCTTCACACCCTACGTGCAGGCGCTGTCGACCTTTTTGACGTCGTGCTTCAGCAATCACGGTCTCAAGTCCGGGTTCGTTGCACGAGGAGGCACTGAGCTGCTCCTTGACATATGTGAATCTCCATGTCATTCTTCTTCCTTTGGCGAATCGCAAACTTCCCGAGAGCTTGGGCACGTCATCTCTCGCTTGGTGGAGGTGTCTCCTATTCGAACGTTGCCGTCGATCCTCAACCGCACTCAACAGGCTGTGGATGAGCTACGGCCATTGGTCTCACAGACGGATGTTTCAGCACCGTACCTTGCACCCTTTTTGAAAGCCGGTATGACTGTCAGCCAGCAACCAGGAGACCTGTCCGAAGTATTGCGGGGTGGCAGCAAGATGGTGCACGCACTGTTGAACGTGCAGAACCTGATCAGGCTACTATCCCAATGCTTCCACAGCTCGCGATCCCATACTCTGACGCTATATCCTGTCAACGTGTATGATCACTACCTCGGGCTAATTAAGTCAATCGGTTCATTGATACCAGCGATTCTGACCGAGGAAGCGGCACAGGCAAGTTTGGTGCCTCAAAAGTGGTCTGGGAGGCGCACTCTTGGTGCAATTGTGCCCGATGAAACCGTTGAAGATGTGGAACCAACTCAGGCCGCCGGGGAGCCCGAGGACCAAGCACAAGCCGATTCGAATGCTACGTCAGGTGATCCGGCTCGCGCTTCGGATACCACCGACAATGCAAACAGCTCCAATCCGCGTTACCACAATTACGAAGTGCTTTACAAACTGATTCACCCCTTGCCGCCGACGATCTATCCGTTCTTCCAGGCTCTGGGACAGTCATTGCTTCCACGCCGGGAGCCGTCGCCAACACCTGGGAATGATGCTTATACTCGAGCCCGCCAAATCGAGTTGGCCAAAGCCCTGGCCGATGCTTTGCTAGACCATCTCCGAACCTCCGTCGACAAGACTGAACACTCCTCCAGCGACTTCCACTACTGGATCATCATGTTCCTGAGTATCCAAGAGATGCTTATCGAGAACAATGGTCCAGGCAGACATTCTGAAACAAGATCAAATTGCCAGATTTCTATGCCAGTCTTCTTCGCTTTCAAGGAACGGGGAGGCTTTGATGTGCTGAACAACATTCTTCGTGTACTCTCGACGTGTGTTCAGAGTTCAGGCGCACCACCCGAGCCACAGGCCAAATTCAAGGTTGCTGGCCTCGCGTTGAAGAAGATACTTGATCTGTACTACATCCTCGGCAACGGAAAGTACATCTCCGAAGGCGCCAATACCTGCAATTTGCAAAGACACACAGACAAGAATGCAACAGTCCCGAATATCTTCGAACAATTCACTGTAGAGGTTCGCACCGCCATGCTGCCGGCTCTCACTCATCTCTGGACGTCTTCTGTCGTGGAGAAGATCCCAGATCAAACAGCGAAGAGACTGATTGATGTGTTGAAGCTGATATCACGCGGCGAGCATGAGCCTCAATCTACGCCAACAGATAAGGCGCCATTCATCTTGACGGACTGCAAAGACACCCGCTTCAGATGGTACAATGTGCGTGCTACCCTTCGGGATCTCCAGAGGAACGAAGCCTGGAGCGACATTGCGCACGAAGCCACATATCGAGCCAATGGACACATAGGCCCCGCAAGCGAATATTGCACCGGCCACCTGGCTGGTATCATTGGTCCAAGAAATCCTATCCCGCCCCAGGATCAAGAAATGCACTCCCCTCAGGAGTCAGCAGCGAACAGGCCTAGCCGAACATCATCTCATGACACGGAGTTGTCCGATGGCGACCGAATGTCTTTGGATGATCCGGACAGTGACGAGCTAAGGGAGGAGCTCGGAAGCGGCTTTATACAGTCATTCCACGACGCAGTTAATGCCGGGCCATCCGCAGCACAGGAGACCTCGAACCTGCCATTTCCCGCTACCAAGGACGGATTGGACAAGCTTCGAATTGAGTTCCGCAAGGATCTCATTGAGAGGTGTCTCGATGTCATTCGCACACACCCAAGCACTGCCATGGAGGTAGCTGACCTGATCAACGCTACTATCATGAGACAGGATGACAAGGAGGAGTTGGAAGATGTTTGTTCTACGCTGACTTTTGCACTGTCCTCCCTCGCAATGGACGAAGAAGAAAAGAAGCGGAATGGACAGTGCATATCATCGTACGCACACCTTCTAGGGCTGCTTCTCCAGAACAAGGCTTTCTTCCAGAGCAATTTAGATATTCTTCGCGACAAGGTGGAAGAGTACGTCGATCTCCTCAAGGTCCCATCACCTAACACCGCTGAAAATCTACCGCCATGGATCCCGCACATTTTACTAGTGCTGGAGATGCTACTGCGTGAGGATGAGCGGCCCGTGGCAGCTCAATGGAAGCCCCCACAAAGCATAGAGGACCCCATTGAAGAGCCTGTTCTTACCCTTCCCACACCTCTGGTTGAGCAAGATAACCGCGATCAATTGCTCGAGTCTGTCCTGAGCCTTCTACCCCGCGTCGGAAAGGAAGACGTGCTTGCTACGTCGGTTCTACGCATCCTTGTGATCCTCACGCGCAAGCGAGCCTTGGCCAAGCGCGTCGGCGACAAACGGAACTTGCAACGCCTGTTTCTTATGGCGAAACAGCTAGCTGGGTCCGGCGCAGGACGCCTCAAGCAAGACAGGACAACTGCCCACATCATGATGATCCTGCGCCACATTGTCGAGGATGAGGAAGTGATCAAGCAGATAATGCGCACCGAAATCCGTGCAGAGTTCTCGCACATAACGCGTGCTCGTCACAGCCACGCGGATGTCCCCGCATATCTTCGTCACATGGCTGCACTGGCACCTCGAAGCCCTGACATCTTTGTCGAAGTGACCAATGAGCTGGTCCAGTTTGAGCGGTGGTCTCCTGCTACAGCAGATCGTTCGTCGACCCTGGTCTTGAAGGAGCCCACCGCTTCCAACCCTGACGCTCCCTTGACGGAGGAAGCGAACGTCAAGCCTTCTACGGAACAGTCAGACAAGGAAATGTCGGATGTAGCGAAACCCCCGACTGAGCTGAAGCGACCTCTTGTCGAGAACCCGGATGGCGTCGTTCATTTCCTACTCAGCGAACTTGTGAACTACCGCGAAGTCGATGATAAAGAGCCCACTGCACCCGTCGTCGAGAGTGCGTCGAAATCTGGAGAGGCCGAGTCAACACAAACAAAGGAAGAGCCTCCAGCCGATGGCGACGCCTCTCCCTCGGCAACGAAGGACAAGAAACCACTCAAACCCGTCTTCAAGGCTGAAGAGCATCCTATCTTTGTGTACCGCTGCTTCCTGCTGAGCTGCCTCGCCGAGCTCCTCCACAGCTACACTCGCACGAAAGTGGAATTCATCAACTTCAAGCGGAGTGCTCCTCCACTGACTTCCAACACGCCCATAAAGCCCCGGACTAGTGTGCTCAATTATCTCATCTACGACCTTTTGTGTCAGGGAAATTTGAATGGAACAACAGACACCATCGCTTCCAAAAAGAAGGCTGCGACGTCTGCGCAAACATTGAAGCTTTTGGTGGCCTTGGTCACCAAAACTTCTGAGAAGCCCATTGACCGTGGCATCCCCAAGTATGAATATGACGACGAACCTGACTTGCTGTTTGTACGCAAATTCGTCCTGGACACAATCTCCAAGGCCTACGAGCGAGCGCCCGTCTCTGACGATCCTTTGGAAACCCGGTACTCTCGCATGCAGAGCCTGGCTGAGCTCATGTACAACATGATCACGGAGCGCGATAGAGACCCTCACCTCAGTCGCCCTGAGCCTGCCAACGGTCGATCACAGGCTCAGCTTCGTCGTCTCATGTTTGAGAAGGGATTCCTTGATAAGCTTACCTCGTCCATTGCAGAGGTTAATGTTAACTTCCCTGGCGTGAAGAGGGCGATCAAGTACATTCTGAGAGTCTTGAGGATTCTCACAGATACTGCCAAGGACCTCAGTCATGCCAACTTGCTCCCGGCAAACCCTGGTGCGGAGACCGTGGAGGATGACATTATCTCCACGTCGTCCTTGTCAGATCTAGACGATGACCGTGAGGAAACACCTGATCTTTACCGCAATTCTTCACTCGGTATGCTCGAGCCTGGTGGTGACGATGATGACGAGTCGGAAGATGGCGACGAGGATGGCGAAGATCTGTATGGGGACGAGTACGATGATGAGATGGACTACGATGAGGATGCAATGTCCGAGGATGACCAAGATAACGTCAGCGAGGACAGCGAAATGGGCGAAATCGAAGGCATGCCGGGCAATCCTGATGTGGTCGAAGTCATTATGGACGGCGATGACGACGATGACGATGAAGACGAGGAGGATGACAGTGATGAGGATGATGACGACGATGAAGATGAAGATCTCGACTCCGCCGATATGGAGGATGTGGAAGACCGCGTCGAAATCATCAATGAGGACGGCGAACCGATTGACGATGATGGTAACACGGACTGGGAAAGCGATCGCGAAGATGACGACGATATGGATGAGGAAGTGCTTCAATTCGAGCCCAACGGGCGCGATGGTCCGGGCAATCACGAGCATCTAGGTGTGCCAGGCGGGCTGATCGGCAACATGGCTAGAGCCCTACTTGAGGGTGAGGAGTACGACCCGGATATGATGGACCCAGCATTTGACGACGATGACGATGCTGAAGACCTGGATGACCTGGAAGAGGAGGAGGACCAAGATGAGATGGAGGAACTAGAGGATGAGGAAGATATGATGCTCGAGGAGAACATGCCTTGTGAGTACCAAGTCCCCGAGCCAGGGCTCTCCCCCTCTAACAAAAGCATTAGTGAACGACGATCCGATGATGCCTGAAGGACATTTCCACTGGGACATGGCGGATCGTGACGGTGAGCCTGGCGAGCGTATGGTTCTGATCGGCGAGCCTGCGCACAGACATCGGGCTATGGCTAGAGGTGACCCCACCCGAGGATTCCCTCCAGGCTTCGTGGTTGGTGGCCACGGTGGTCGGCATGGTACGGCAACTGGAGGTGGTGAGTGTCTTGGACGCTCACGACGATGTGTTTGAAACGACGCTAATCTCATATACAGCTTTCCGCAGCTTCTTTAGTAGGAGGCCACAACATGCGCCACCTGCCGCGAGCGCTACCGATGATAGCATCAACCCCCTACTCCGACGCCAGGAGCCAGCCAGCCAAGACAACCGCCCTCAAACGTCTGGGCACTCGCGTCGTCCTTTGGAGATCATGCCTGAAGGCGTCAATATCGGTGGCGGACGTCGGGGAATTAATGATCCAATGGGTATCCTCGGCGAGCTTCTGGATTTCCTTCCCCACGGAGCCCGCGACGGACATCACTTCCAATTGCAGATTGCCGGGCCAGGTGGTGTTGTTCCGCACGGCCGAAGCCGAGATATGATCCAAGAGAGTCTCTTCCGAGATCTGATGGGCATGGGCCGGGGCCACGGACACGAGTCTCGACGCGACACTGGAGGTCAGGAACCGCATCAAGCTGTCGCATTCCAGTTGCAAAGTACCATGGAGCGTTACACAGAAGAGGCTGCCATGCTTTTCATGGACAAGGTTGCTCAGGAGGCCGCGAAGCTAGCCAACATTATCACAGCGAAACTGATACCTGCCGCTGTGGCGCGTGAACTGAAGCTGAAAGCTGAGGAGACAAAGAGGATTGAGAAAGAAGAAGCTGAGCGCCAGGAACGAGAGCGTAAGCTTCGAGAAGAGAAAGAGCAAGCCGACAGAGAAGCCAAAGAAAAGGCCGAAGCTGAAGCAAAGGAAGCAGCAGAACGCGCCGCTTCGCAAGCAGCCGCCGTTGCTACCTCAGAGCCCAGCACTGTCACCGGAGAGAACACCGAGTCCGGGGCGATGGAAGGCGTGGAATCCACCTCCACTACAATCACTGAGGGCGAACCTACTGCGCAAAGTACAACTGCCTCGGGCGATACTAGTGCCGGGGTTGAACCTACGAGCGACGCACGCGCTTCCACCCCTGACCAGCAGCGGGTGGTGACTGTCTTGAACAACCAAGAGGTCGACGTTACTGATCTGGGGATTGATCCTGACTACCTGGCAGCTCTCCCGGAAGAGTATAGGCAAGAAGTCATCGCTCAGACCATCTCAGAACGCCGCACTCAAGCACGCGAGCAAGCACCCACTGGCCAAGATCCCGGCATCTTCCAGGAGTTTTTGGATGCCCTGCCGACCTCGTTGCGTAGGGATATCGAAGCGCAAGAGGCTCACGACCGACGCCGCCGTCGCAACGAATCTGGCAGAAACGCTGCTGCAGCTCCAAGTGCCGGCGTGGAGATCAATCAAGGCAACGCAGGCGGTGCCGCCCAGCCGCCTGGTGATGTCTTTGGCGAGATGGACGCAGCCGACATCCTCCTCACATTCCCGGCTGAGCTTCGAGAACAAGTGCTCGCTGAGCAGGGCCATGAGCTCATAGCGCATCTGCCCCCGGAAATGGCAGCCCAAGCGCGACGACTTCAACAGGATGCGGCGCCTCCACCGCGTGCCCAAGTTACTCATCGGCGGGCTTTGGGAGCAGGAGGCCTGAGCCCTCCGCCGCCCCCGGAGGCCACCGGAAGCAGGGCCATTAAGCCGCAGCAGCGCCGCACTGTTGTACAGATGCTCGACAAGTATGGCGTCGCGACACTGGTGCGGCTCATGTTCATTGCACAGCAGGGCTCGATTCGAAATCACCTGTTTGGGGTCTTTGCAGACGTGTGTGAGAATCGCCAAAACCGCCTCGAGGTGGTCAGTACTCTCTTGCAAATCCTCCAGGAGGGCAGCACCGATATGCACGCAGTCGACCGTAGCTTCAGTCAGCTATCGCTCAAGGCTAGGCGTGCAAAAGATGAGGAAATCAAGACGCCACGAGGTCTTAAGAGAACATCGACATCGATTCTTCAAGGCACGCAAACCAGCTCAGAGACTTCGCCATTGTTGATTGTGCAGCAGTGCTTGGATCTACTTGTCGAGCTATGCAGCAAGAACCCCCATGTCCCATGGCTCTTCCTGACAGAGCACGAGACTGTGGGCTTCACCTTGAAACGTGCGTTGGGTCGAAAGGGCAAGGGCAAGGATAAAGATTCTAGGGTGCACAAATTTGCCATCAACTCACTCCTGACCTTGCTGGATCGCACGCTGGTCATGGATAACGCCGCTGTGATGGCGCACCTTGCAGATCTCCTCAACCGAGTCACAATGCCTCTGCAAGCACTGGAGCGCCGTCGCAGAGAGGCTGAAGAGAAGGCGTCTAAGGCCAAAGAGGACGAGGCGAAGGAGTCGGAGAAGCCAAGCGAGAGCACCTCTGCAGAGCCATCTGCAGCTGCGGAAACAGCGGCTCATGACCAGCCTGCTGGCGCGGCCGCTACAGATGCTACCGCCGAGCAGCCCGACGCCCAAGACCAGGGTGATCAATCGAAAAAGTCTCGACTGCTACAGCCGCCTTTGATTCCGGATCAGTATCTGGTCATGGTCGTCAAAATCTTTGTCGCCCGTGAGTGCAGCTCGAAGACATTCCAGAACACAATCGCCACAATCAAGAACCTGTCGACTCTCGAGGGCGCAAAATCAGTGTTCGGCAACGAGCTTGTGGCTCAGGCCGAGCTCTTGAGCAAGAACATTGTGTCGGATCTGGATAACCTCCTGCCTCACATTGAAAAGGCAAAGACCGGTACAGAGATCCAAGGCGTTGCCCTCGCCAACTTCTCGCCCGGCAATTCGGAGCAGAACAAGCTGCTCCGCGTCTTGACAGCGCTCGATCATCTGTTTGATGTTAAGAAACGTGGAGAGGGCAGCACTGCCGCCGACGACCAGAAGAGTGCGCTTCTGTCTTCCCTCTACCACAACTCGACATTCTCCGCCATGTGGGAAAAGCTTGGAGCTTGTCTTTCGGCTATTCATCAAAGAGAGAACATGCTCCACGTCGCTACGATCTTATTGCCGCTCATCGAGTCGCTCATGGTCGTTTGCAAGAACACTGCAGCCTCTAACACAAATCTGCAAGAAGCCGACAAGGACATGCTCATGGCGAGCCCGCCTCCTGAGTCGCGGACGGCCAGTCTCTTCTTCACCTTCACAGAGGAACACCGTCGGATACTGAACGAGCTTGTTCGGAGCAACCCCAAGCTCATGTCGGGCACTTTCGCGCTCCTTGTTAAGAACCCTAAGGTGCTCGAGTTTGATAACAAGCGTAACTACTTCAACAGAAGTGTCCACTCACGCACTGGCCAGCCGCAGCATGGACGACCTAGCTACCCGACTTTGAACCTACAGGTTCGCCGCAACCAGGTTTTCCACGACTCCTTCAGGTCCTTGTACTTCAAATCCGGAGACGAAATGAAGTTTGGCAAGCTTAACATTCGTTTCCATGGAGAGGAGGGTGTCGACGCCGGCGGCGTCACCCGTGAGTGGTTCCAGGTCCTAGCTCGCCAAATGTTCGACCCCAACTACGTGCTCTTCATTCCAGTGTCGTCAGATCGCACGACTTTCCATCCAAACAAGCTCAGTGGTGTCAACGAGGAGCATCTCATGTTCTTCAAATTCATCGGTCGTATCATCGGAAAGGCATTGTACGAGGGAAGGGTTCTCGACTGCTTCTTCAGCCGCGCTGTTTATAAGCGCATCCTGGGTAAGAGTGTATCCGTCAAGGACATGGAGTCTTTCGACCCCGACTACTACAAGTCTCTGTGCTGGATGCTCGAAAACGACATCACCGACATTATCACCGAAACATTCTCGGTCGAGGACGATGAATTTGGCGTTACCAACGTGGTAGATCTCAAGCCCGGCGGTCGCGACATTCCGGTCACAGACGAGAACAAGCAAGAATATGTCAAGCTCGTTGTCGAGCACAAGCTTCTGAGCTCAGTCAAAGACCAGATGGAGCACTTCCTCAAGGGATTCCACGATATTATCCCCTCCGAGTTGATCTCCATCTTCAACGAGCAAGAGCTTGAATTGCTGATCTCTGGTCTGCCGGACATTGATATTGACGATTGGAAGAGCACCACGGAGTACCACAACTACACGCCGTCTTCGCCCCAGATCCAATGGTTCTGGCGTGCCGTTCGCTCCTTCGATAAGGAGGAGCGCGCCAAGCTGCTTCAGTTCGTCACCGGTACCAGCAAAGTACCTCTGAACGGGTTCAGAGAACTGGAGGGCATGAATGGCATACAGCGGTTCAACATTCACCGAGCCTATGGCAACAATGAGCGCTTGCCAACTTCTCACACATGCTTCAATCGTAAGTCTCGCCCAGAAAGCTGGCCCCTGTTTGGCTTGAGCAATAACTAACAAGCGTGCAGAACTGGACCTGCCCGAATTCGAGAGCTACGACGCTTTGCGGTCACAGTTGTTCAAAGCTATAACCCAAGGCAGCGAATACTTTGGCTTTGCATAAACATTGCTTGGCTGCGGTTTGTAATTGCACCGTGGTGAAGGGGGCATGACACGACTAGTAGAAGGCGGCAACGGAACGGAATGGGTGCAAAGAGCTGCCTATTTACGTCCTTGCTCACGGCGTTGGGGACAGTGTTTATTTTTACCAGTATAGTACGTTATCGTTGTGGACAACCTGGCTCAGACCAACTCGAGTCCGTATGGTCAGTAGGGCAGGGCGCGAGGAGAGTGCAGGTCTCCTCGGTGTCGCAGCCTCTGACGGACTGAGTGGCACGGATATGGGAATTTGCCTAGAGCACGTCAAGTAGCCGGTAATTAGATAGTAATTTCTCCGGTATGCGCAAGCCTGCTCCGAATTGATCCAGTCGAAGTGACGTGAATCGTGTCAGCAGCCAAATCCATGATGGACAAGCCTTATACCATTCGCATCATAAGTTGAAACCGAGATTCACGACAAGAGTTCACGCGAGGCACGCACACGAATCAGCGACAGCAACTCATCAGAAATGCATTTGAAATTCCCCAGTAGAACCTCTAATACAACCGTGGTGAGCTCGAACCGAGCCCGCGAGATGCCCTTTGCGCGCCCCAACGCACGTACGCGCGTGCTGTGGTGGGTATGGAAACTAATGCCGAAAAAATAAGTCTTTTCATGTGGCCTCTTTTTTACCCATTTGCTGTCTTCAAATACTCATTATAACGCCGGACCAGCCCTGCCGTTTACTTGCGCATGGAGGAAGCACGACGCTTGCGGGCGTCGGCCTTGTTGGCCTTGGCCTCAGCGACACGCTTGGCAAGGATCTGAGCGTACTCGTTCTGCGGAGGGTTGGATTAGCACATTGAAATTCGAAAAGTGGAGGAGGAAGACGTACGGCCTCGTCCTTGACCTTCTCGGCTTGGCGGCGCTTGAGTGCAGCGCGGTGACGCTTGTGCTGGAGGCGCTGGGGGGTGACCAGGCGCTGGATCTTGGGAGCCTTGGTGTAGGGGGTCTTGCCCTCGCCCTTGGGCTGGACTTCACGGCGGATGACGTACTTGCGAACCTAGAGGGATGAAAGTTAGCATCTTGCAAAGATTGTGTATGGCTGGAATTGGTTTTGCCGGGGAGAGAAAGGGCCGAGGGAGGACAAAAAGGAACCCCGTTCTCCATGCATGCTCACTCCCATCGTCGATCGATGTGCAGCCGGGACAGCGGTTCCGCGTGTATGTTGAAACAGACGTGTACCAGCTCGAGCCCGTTCGATGTTCGTCCGATGGGGAGTGTGGAAGCATGTATTGCCATGGGGGACCGGTTTATCCTCTTCTCTCGTCCGCAATCTCTCCCCTTCTCTCACACTCTACCCGGTCTGCCAGCGCAGACGCGGGTAGGCGATGATCGAGTATGGCAGGACGGTGGGCAGACATACATCGTCATCCTTGGTGAGGCCGAAGAACCTGCGGATCTTGGTCGCACGCTTGGGGCCGAGGCGCTTGGGGTGCACGACGTCGGTGAGGCCGGGGATGTCCTCGTCGCCCTTCTTGACGATGGACAGGGCGAGGACGGACATGTCCATGCCGACGATGCAGCCGTGGACGGACTTGCGCTTGCGCTCACCGGCGCGGCGGGGACGGTAGCACGAGTGGCCATCGGAAAGGAGGAGCTTGACACGGCCGGGGACCATGACACCCTGCTTCATGGGGAAACCCTGCTTGTCGTTGCCGCCGGTGATGCGGAAGATGTAGCCCTTGAACTCGTCGCCGACGGAGTCACCGGGGACCTCGGCACCCATCTGTCGAAAAGAAAGGTTAGCCCTGTCTCTGTGCATATGAAGTCGAGCAGTCGATCTTGCGTCTTGCTCGGCGAGGCAGTGGTACATACGCGCTTCTCCATGAAGACGTTGAGCTTGCGCTCGTCCTCGATCTCGAAGAGCTTCTGGCTGCCATTGGCAGGGTAAGAGACGTTCAACTACAAAATGCGTTAGCATGGTCGTTCACTCCCACGGCTCGTGTACTGGGGTCGAATCATCTCCAGCCAGCGCCAGCAGCAGTTGAGCAGAGCTCCTGTGCGGGCATTCGCAATCTCCATCTCGGAAAAAGAAGAGGAGTTGCTCGTACTGCTGGGCGGCCGTCGACTTGTGTCGTAGAGGATCGTCCGTACCTTCATATTGCCGGTGGTGGTGGTGCAAGTGGCTGGACCTGGCGGGTTAGTTGTCGAAGTTGTCGAAGAGGGCGGTTGAATTGCAAAGTTGGAAAATTTGGTGGAATTGGGGTGGGAGAAAGTGTGTGCCGCTAGGGCTGGTCAGTGCTGCGGCCAATCAGCGCTCGCTAAAGTCAGACAGTGTCAAAAGGTGGGGAGGGTTTGCTTGTGGCTGGTACACATAGCCCCCGGTATGGCATGTCAAGCCACACTTTGAGATTATGCGCCACAATCTTGCTCAGTCGCGTCTCGTCTTCCACAGAAGCGCGTAGCTTACTCACATTCCAATGTGTGAAAGTGTAACACACAGGAGTAGATCTGAACTGAACATCATTGATCATGTCGACTGTAACAATGCACCCGCCAGACACCAAGGCGTCGACAGCTTCACCACTTCCTACTCTCCTCAAGACACCCGGTGGTCTGGCCCTCCTTGATCTCCAAGGGACAATCAACCACCCAAAGCAGCCCAATGGCGAACCCTTGATCGGCGACTTCAGCTTTGGCCGTCTCGAGTTCCCAGAGTATGATCCCGACTCTGTCATCGGCGGCACAGCCTGGATGAAACGTGTCTTTCTCTACGTGGGCGAGTACCAGCGACTCAACGGCGAGGTGAAGAAGCTGGTCAAACCCTTTGCGATTGTGGGCAAGAAGCAGCAGCAGCAGCAGCAGCAAGAAGCAGCCAGAGGAGAAGGGGAAGGGAAAGAGGATGAGTTGGAGATCATTGACATTGTCAAGTACAAATTGCTCTTCTCAGGACGACCTGAGCCGGTCGGCACCGAGCATGCGCCAGTTTGAGAAAGGGCAATGTTGTGTCATTGATTGCCTACTTGCGGACGTACATTCCGATACGGATCCTCATTCTGGACCGACCGATATCGCCTTGGTCCTCCCTAACCCTTCCCTCCCATAGTAATCCATGGGATACGGACCATCGCCCCAGCCCTCTCGCTCCTCCAAGGCAACCAGCGCCTCGTACGGCGTCAGCAGCGGCCGAGGAAACGCGTACCCCCAGTCGATACTCAACCGTGGACACGCCACCTGCACCCAGCACTCGACGTCGCTCATGAGGGCCAGCTTGCCCGGGAAGATCTCGCTGAGGAGGAGGTTGATGAACGGTATCCCGCGCTCGCGCAGCCTCTTCTCGACAAGCGTCAGCGTGTGCGGGTTGCCCTGGCGCCCGAGGGAGCCCAGGATGAGACCCCACTTCTGGGCCTTGCGGGCGGTGGCGATGGCGGTCCGCCGGAGCGTGTACATCTCGTCGTGCTCGTACGTCTCGCGGGTGAGCTTCCGCGAGTACGGGTCGTATCGGTAGGCGGGTATGGAGGGGTTGTGGATCATGATGCTCTCGAGGTGGAAGCGGCCGTCGCCGAGGTAGAGGATCAGGTCAATCTTGTCGTCGGTGTGGAGCTTGGGCGACGTGCAGCCCAGGATCTCGCCCTTGCTGAGGGGTGCGATCTGGGGGACGAGGACCTGGAAGCCGGCGCGCTCGAGGCTGCTCCGGACGCCGTGGATAGTCGCGTTGAACTGAATCGTCCCGACGACCGCAATCGTCTTGCCCGAGGCAAAGTTCCGTTCCAGTGATGCGAGGAGGTGTGAGGTGTCGATGCTAATGTCCACAAACACGTACAGCGTCTTAATCTTGGTGACGTCGACAGGGATGAGGCAGCTGTGGGCGTAGTGCACCAGCAGGTCGCAGCCGAGGGCCCTGGCGGTGTAGTCGTCGATGCAGCAGGCGCCGTAGGTGACGTCTCCCATGATCAACGTCTCGATGCCCGGGCAGAACTGCGTGAGGATGTCGGAGATGGTGGTGGCGAAGAGCAGGAGACCCTCGGGCATCTGGAGGGCCACCTTGGTAGCCCCCGACGTCCGGATGCGATGGATCGTCTTGGGGATCTCAAAGGAGTAGTTGGCGGGGAGGATGGCCACGGCAGCCTTGAGATTCGGGTCCTCTGTGATCTCCTTGGGCACCTGGTTTAACAAACGAGGGGCACGCCGGGATTTGGCAGCTGTACACATGTATTTTGTCAGTCTTGTGAGGTCTCGCGTCGCTCATTCATTCATTCATTCATTCAAGGGGTGCCTGAGAAGGGGTGCCTGAGAAGGGAACTTGAACTCACGCCCAACGGCTCCAGCTTCACCACCCGCGCCGCCATCCTTCGCCTTGGAGGAAGCCTCGGCCGCCGTTCTCCGCCCGACAAAGCGCTTCTTTGGTTGCCTGACGACGTTCTCTGCTGACTTTGGCGGCTGCTGGGTCCCGCTCACTGAAGGTACTGATGGTTCTGCGGGTGGTTGAGACTCCGAGGCTTCTTCGTGGCGCTGCGCCTCTTCGATGTCGGCGGCGATGCCCAGATCGGTCTGCGCGCGATCTTCCTCCATTTTTATGTTTATGCCAAGCAATAGATCCAGGAATCGGTATCCAGGCTCGTGTGGTTGTCAAGATGATGGAGATGGTGGTCTTTGTCAGGCGGATGTGGGATGGTGGGGCAGTATTTTGCTGGCGACAATTTTTTGGTTTCCATTTCTCCAAGTCCGAACGATCACTCATCATGTCCTCCATAACGGCATAAGCATACAAGATATCATCGGCGTGGGCTGTTCATCTTTGCACATTCATCACTGATGAATATGGAAGATCAATATAGCTGTCATTGCCTCATCATTGCCTCGAAAAACGACACTCCTAGCCGAGTGGACTAATAGCTACTACCTATGTATGGTGTCCACCAACGCATCTACTCGTCCGCCTCGTCCACGGTAAAGTGGTACCTCGCCCGCAGGACATACGGGTCGTCGCCGGGCCCAAAGATCTGCTTCTTCTCCCTGAACCAGGCCGGGTTGTTGATGCCGTCAATGTAGTCCTGGACCTCCATGACGACGCAGCCGTACTGGGGGATGGTGCGGGGGAAGTCCTCCTCGTCGTCGATGCCCTGCGACTGCTTGAGCGCGAGCGTGCCGTCCTGGCCGTTGCACGAGTAGATCTGGAAGGCGTCCTGGTCCGAGTAGACCTCGATGCCAATGCCGGACCAGTTGGAGTGCAGGACGGCCACGGGCGAGTGCGTGCGCCAGTCGTAGTTGCCGAGCTGCTGGCGGTTGACCGTGTAGCAGTTGTCGTAGCCCTTGCAGCCGTAGCCACAGTTGCCCTCGAGCTCGTCGCCGTCAAAGGAGGCGCCGAGCTGCTTGGACTTGGACCAGAAGTCATTGGCGCTGCCCTTCTCGTTGGCGAGGATCGCGCCGGTCGGGATGAGGATGTTGTCGACGGCAACGCGCTGGCCGCTGTAGGGCAGTTGCAGGGTGTGGTTGAGCGCGAGGCTCGTCTCGTTGTTGGCGAAGCCGTCGAGGTTCCAGTACGCGTGGCTGCTGAGCATGATGGGGGTCTTCTTGGTTGTGGCCAGGGCGACCATGCTAATGTCCCAGTCGCTGCCGTTGACGGTGTAGGTCACGTAGGAGATGACCTCGCCGGGGAAGCCCTCCTTGCCGCTAGGGTCGACGATCTTGAAGGTGACGCTGCTGTCGGTGTGGGCCTCGACGGTGAAGTTGCGCCAGCCCCAGCCGTCCTTGCCACCGTGGAGGGTGTCGAGGCCATCGGGGTGCTCCTCGGTGGGGTTGTCGTTGAGAGAGGCCTGGTACTTCTCGCCGTCAATCTCAAAGGTGCCGTTCTTGATGCGGTTGGCATATCGTCCGGGGACGGAGCCGTAGTTGGGGTGCTGCTCGTCGAGCGTGTAGTAGGTGGCATTGTCCCAGCCGGCGACGATGTCGCGGGTGACGCCGTACTTGTCCTTGATGTGCAGGTCCGAGATGGAGGCGCCGTAGGGGACAAAGCCAATCTTCATGACCTCGCTTTGGATCCAGTACTTGCCGTCCTCATCGGGCGGGAAGCCAGTGTCGTTGCGAGCAGCGGCACCGAGGCTGGGGAGGGCCAGGGCCGCAACCAGGCCGGCGACCTGTGTCTTGAGCTGCATAACGGGATGCCTGGACAGTCTTGTTTGACGATTACCAAGGTGAAGATGGTCAATGGCACGGTAGGTCAGCAGGAGCAACCGGAGGAGGTCTGTCAGCCGGGGGCGTCATGCGGTATAAGTACTGGCATGGCTAAACGACGCGCGCAAGTGATCAGCAAGGAACCGCCATCACTCCCAACGTCGTATCCGTGCGCGCCCGTAGAGTCACTAGAGTAGCCGGCTGCTTCGCGGTGCTTCGCAGAAAAGGCCACCATCGTGTGGGCGTGAGACTGGGACCTGACCTGGATCCTGGGGTCGGGGACTCCAGTCGTGTTCGGCACCTGCCAAAGGGAAATGCGCCGCTCCAATGCGCCTTCCGAGCTAATCACAGAGTCATCGTGAACGGCATGGGTCAGGATCGTTTGTTTAACCGGTCGAAACCGCCCCAATGACAAGTGGTGAAGCTCGGAGTCTCGCCCCATTAGAGCTCAGAATGCGTCGGTCTGGTCGTTTCTTCCCCGCGTGGAGAACGGTCCAGAGACAGGGTTGGACGTTGGATTGCAGAATGCTGGCATTGCTGGGGGGCCTCCGGAGGCGGAAAGAAAAGGATGCTGTGGAGGAGAATTATCATTGAGTGGTTGTTGGTCGCCAACTTCTGCCGCCATGATGTCAGCCACCGGCAAATGCATTCATTCATCCGTCTCAGTTCCTGTGATGTGCTCCCCAACAGCCTACATGTATCTGTCCTGTGTCGTGGCATGCCCAACGTGCCCAGTCTCTCAGGGACGAAGAGTCGCTCGTGAATCCGACTCGCAACCCCGAATTCACACCACCTATGATCTGGCATGGAGGAACTCGTGGTCATAATAACAGCTAGCTCTGCCGATCAGTTTGTCTCCCAGCACGGCTGAGGCGACGACATGGTCCTCCACATCCAATCCCGATGACAAGATTGGTGCGCATCCGCGTCCATTCTCCTCACGGACATACGTTCGTTCCGGCACCACAGAATCCATGCGTCGTCGCACGGCAAATACCTAACCCCAGTCTACAGCCGTGCGGGGTCCCCGGCCCGCTCTCTGTGTACACGCAAAGCAGGTTGCGGAGAGGCATTGTGAAATTGTGGTAAACAGGCGAGGTAAACAACCCTTCTACCCCCGTCAATGAAGCCATTGCGGTGCCGCTATCCGAAGTCGGACTGTGTTGCCCCGACGCCGTGATGCCCTGCGCCGCGGCAGCTTCTCTTTAGCATTTAAACTGATGAGTTACGGCAGCATGGTCGACCATGTTGGGCTCGGTCTTTGATGAACAGCCCATTTCCCTGGTTCTAGTTAGCGAGCGGAATCGGCCCTTAGAGTCGAACATGGATTTGACCGTGGCTGATGCGTGCGCTCGACCAAAGTACAGTTTCAACAATGTGGATAATAGTACCAGTATAGGCATCGTGCTAGCAGACAATCGGCTTTCTTTGTGCTTCGGTATACACAACATGGCTCCCTTGGGTAGAGTGTCTGACACTCTCCCCATCCACCTGCGACTTCCTTTCCTTCAGCCTCGTCCTGTTCCCGAACCTCGACCTCTTCCGTTCTACGCGTCGATCAAGTTCTCCTCGGTCTGCTGGTTGTTGGCCGCGTCGGCATCCGCCTTTTGCTTGCCCTTGGACTTGGCGTCCTTCTGCGCACGCTGGTAGTACTCGTTGAGCACCTTGGCGGGAATACGGTTCAGCAAATCCTTGGGGAAAATGCGGAGCAGGCTCCACGCCAAGTCCAGCGACTCGAAGATCGTTCGCGACTCGTAGGGGCCCTGCGAGATGAACTGGCGCTCAAACTTGTCCAGGAACTCCAGGGACAGCTTGTCTTCGGGCGACAAGGCCTCCTCACCGACGACGGCCTTCATGGCGGACGCGTCACGACCAATGGCGTACTTGGCGTACAGCTGATTCGACACATCACCGTGGTCTTTGCGTGTCATGCCCTCGCCAATGGCAGACTTCATCAGACGCGAGAGCGAAGGGAGCACGTTGATGGGCGGATAGATACCACGGTTGTGCATCGGCTGGTCGACGAAGATCTGACCCTCGGTAATGTATCCCGTCAAATCAGGGATGGGATGGGTGATATCGTTGTTCGGCATAGTCAAGATGGGGATCTGGGTGATGGAACCGTTGCGGCCCGTCACACGACCAGCGCGCTCGTAGATGGTCGACAAATCCGTGTACATGTAACCCGGGAAACCACGACGTCCAGGCACTTCCTCGCGGGCGGCTGACACCTCACGCAGGGCATCGCAGTACGCCGACAGATCAGTGAGGATGACAAGGACGTGCTTCTCAAGCTGGTAAGCGTAGTATTCGGCAGTCGTGAGGGCGAGACGGGGAGTGATGATACGCTCGATGCTGCTCGCTGTTAGCCTCTGTCTAATGGGCGGAACCGTGATACCTACGTAGGATCGTTCGCAAGGTTGAGGAAGAGGGTAGTGCGCTCCAGCGAGCCATTCTCCTCGAAATCACGCGTGAAGAAACGGGCTGTTTCCAAGTTGACACCCATGGCACCAAAGACAATAGAAAAGTTGTCCTCGTGCCCGTCGTGGGTACCCTTGTTGGTAATGCCCTGCTTCTGGACCAGACTGGCCTGTCGGCAGATCTGGGCGGCGATTTCGTTGTGAGGCAAACCGGCAGCGGAGAAAATGGGGATCTTCTGTCCACGGGCGATCGAGTTCATCGTATCGATGGCAGAGATACCAGTCGAGATCATCTCCTCGGGATATTCCTACGCCTGTGAGCATGTACACCCTTGTCTGCCTGCCTGGGGAGCAGTGGCTCGACGTACACGAGAGAAGGGGTTGATGGGACTTCCGTTGATGTCGAGGTAGTCCTCGGCCAGGACGCGGGGGCCCTTGTCTATGGCGCGACCGGAACCGTCAAAGATACGGCCAAGCATGTCCTCGGACACACCGAGCTTCAAGCTCTCGCCGGTGAACTCGACCCTAGTCTGTCATATCTCAGCATGTAATTGGTATCTTTGCCAGTACAGCAGTGTCCTACCTTTTTGACATCGATGCCAGAGGTCCCCTCGAAAACCTGGGCAGTATATCGTCAGCGAATTGGAATTGGGCTCGATGGCCATTTCAAAAGTACCTGGACAACGGCTCGGTCACCTATGCGCAGAATAGTCAGCCAAATGTCCTAGCGAGAGAGTCGCAATCAGTGGGATTCTTACCGCGGGCCTCGAGGACCTGTCCAGAGCGCTCCGTGCCATCAGGCAAGGTGAGCGTCACAATCTCGTTGAACTTGGGGTATTTGACCTGTGCCGCCATCAACATGTGCCCATCTTTCACCCAGACGCCGGGAAGCCCATACATTGTCGAGGATGACCAGAGGACCGTTGATACCACCGACGGTGTTGTAACGAATCCTCGGTACGACCGAGTATGACGACGAGTCCCCCATGGCGGGCAGCGAAGATCGAGTGGAAAGGGAGTGGCGGCGGATGATGGTCTAGAGCCCTGCGACTGAGGTGCTTCCTGTTCAGCGCTGTGTCGAGGCGGCGTAATCTAAATCGGCCTCGAAGTCGGGGGACGGGACGTGGAGATAAGTCGGACGGGATGAGGTTGGGTCAAACAACGACGTACGTCCGGCCGTTGGTGGATTGAAGGAGGTCGACTGGAGCTCCAGTCGTCGTTGCTGAGAGAGTGGGGCGAGCTGCTGCGGTCGACGCACGGGGTGGAGCTGGGCGCCGATAGGTAACTGGGAAGGCACGACCTGTGACATCACATGACCCTCGTGGAAGTGCATCCATGATATGGACTCGTCTTCGAGCTGGTGGTTTCTTCATGTTCTCTGGAAATAATGGTCATGAAAGCAAGATCAAGAGGTCCGTCTGTCTCACACAAGCGAGGTTAAGCTGGGGCCGCTTGAGCACGCCAAGACCAGCGGAACGAACAACGCAGACCGCGGACATGGGAGCTCACTTGTCATGGCCCCCACCTACAGAAATGAAGTTGATCTGTTTATTGTAAATTCACCTAGTAGGACAAAACTACAGCTTAGCCTTTGAAGTGGCCGCGTCCCTGGCCCTGGCCCCCAGGACCGCCTTGCCGACAGTGCTGTCGTTGGGCCTGCCCAACTCGCCCGAGATCCACGCTCCAATATCAGCCACAGCATCCAGATCAACACCCGTGTCCATGCCCAGCGTCTCCATAAAGTACACCATGTTCTCCGTGGCGACGTTGCCCGTCGCGCCAGGGCTGTACGGGCACCCGCCTAGACCACCGACGCTGCTGTCAAAGATCCGGACGCCGTGCTCGAGCGACACGGCCGTGTTGACCAGCGCCTGGCCGTAGGTGTCGTGGAAGTGCATGGCAATGTCCTCCGTCCGGAGGCCCGCCGCGGAGAGGCTCCTGAGCAGGGCGCTGGTGCGTGGCGCCGTGCCCATGCCCGTCGTGTCGCCCAGCGAGATCTCGTCCGCGCCCGACTCGAGCAGATCCGTCGCGATCTCGGCGACGCGGTGGGGGTCCACGTCGTAGCCCTCAAACGGACATCCGAGCACAACGGAAATATAGGCCCTGACACGCATGCCCATCCCCTTGGCATCCTGGATCACCTCCTTGAAGCGCTCCAGGGAGGTCTTGATGTCACAGTTGAGGTTCTTCTGGGAGAAGCTCTCCGTGGCCGCCGCAAAGACAGCCATCTCAACCGCGGGCTTGTTGATGTGTTCGTGGATATTGGCAGGGCTATTCTGCGTAGAGTAGGCGTCGGGGTTCTTCGCCAACAGCGCGGCCGCATTCTGCAGACCCTTGGTGTTGGGCGCCAGGAAAGAATACGACACAGGCACAGGGGACTGGATCTTCTTCTGTAGTATATGCTCCAGTATCTCGCTCGAGTTGGCCATCTGCATCGCGAGGCGTCAGTCATCAATTGTCTCCTACCCATCTACCGCTCGATAGCCTGTCGCACTGACCTGTGGCACCCACTTCGGCGCGACAAAGGACCCGGCCTCAATGGTCGACAAGCCCGTCTTGGCTAGTCGCTCGATCAGGTCGATCTTAGTGGCCAGCGGTATGACCTTTTTCTCGTTCTGTAGTCCATCGCGAGGTCCAACCTCGACAAGCTTCACAAAGTTGCTTGAAGTGCCGCCGGTCGCAAAGCCACGCTGCATGCGCAACGATGCTCGCGCGGGCTGTCGACACGCTCGACAAATCGATGTTCGGAGGAGAGTCATATTGACGTGGTCGTGTTTGCAGACTCGCGACAGGAACGAGAGCGTTGCCTCAATTGTTAGTTGGTGAGGAGGCCCTGGGGGTGGCTCGAGCCTGGGTCGAGCTCTTGTCCAATGCCGGTCTGTCGCCTACCGTCGGCTTTCGCAATGCACAGCTACTACCGTACCGGATGCAGCCAGAACAGCACCAGATCCTGACGAATTAAAAATGCATGATATGTACGCAGTCTTCTTTCCCTCACGACATTCCTGGTCGACATGTTGCGTCTAGAATTTTATTATAACGAAATTAAAGGCGCCCTCGGCTATAATTTTGTAAAGAAGATACACTACCTGTCTGTATGTGTGGGGGGGGTGACAGACTATAGTAGAATTGGTACTCTAACCGCAGAGTCAAAGGCTTGCAAAATCATCTCGCCGACAATCTCTAAAAGTCTAGTACTCGGCCTCAAGCTCCTCCTCGCCCATCGAGTCAGCGGCGACCTCCTCGTAGTCGCGCTCCAGGGCAGCGAGATCCTCACGGGCCTCGGAGAACTCGCCTTCCTCCATACCCTCACCAACGTACCAGTGCACAAAGGCGCGCTTGGAGTGCATGAGGTCGAATTTGGCAGACAGGGAGGACCAGGCCTCGGCGATGGCAGTGGTATTGGACAGCATGCAGCTAGAGCGACCATTAGTCTTTTGGCCAGTTGGAAAATTTAAAGGTGGACTTACACGGCACGCTTGACCTTGGCGAGATCGCCGTTGGGCACGTTCTCGGGAGCCTGGTAGCAGATACCAAGCTTGAAACCAGTGGGGCACCAGTCGACGAACTGAATAGTGCGCTTGGTCTTGAGGGTGGCAACCGCACCGTGGGCTTCCTTGGGGACAACGTCGCCGCGGTACAGCAGGCAAGTGGCCATATACTTGCCCAAGCGGGGATCACACTTGACCATCTGGTTGTTGGGCTCGAAGCAGGCCATGGTCATCTCCTGGACAGAGTTGGCCTCGTGGGCGGCCTTGGCCGCGGAGACGACAGGCGCGTAGGCAACCAGAGGGAAATGAATGCGGGGGTAAGGGACCAAGTTGGTCTGGAACTCGTTCAAGTCGACGTTGAGGGAGCCGTCAAAGCGGAGCGAGGCGGTGATGGACGACACGACTAAAAAAGATTAGCATCACTCCAAAGGTCCCGGGCGCGGGGGATTCCTTACCCTGAGCGATCAAGCGGTTCAAGTTCTCATAGTTGGGGCGCTCGAGGCCAAGGTTGCGGCGGCAGATGTCGTAGATGGCCTCGTTGTCGACCATGAAAGAGCAGTCAGAGTGCTCCAGAGTGGTGTGGGTTGTGAGGATGGAGTTGTAAGGCTCGACGACCGAGGTGGCGGTCTGGGGAGCAGGGTAGACGCAGAACTCGAGCTTGCTCTTCTTGCCGTAGTCGACGGACAGGCGCTCCATGAGCAGGGCACCGAAACCAGAACCAGTTCCACCACCGAACGAGTGGAAGACGAGGAAGCCCTGCAGACCCACGCAGTTGTCGGCAACACGGCGAATCTTGTCGAGGACACCCTCAATGAGTTCCTTGCCGACGGTGTAGTGACCGCGGGCGTAGTTGTTTGATGCGTCCTCCTTGCCGGTGATCATCAACTCGGGGTGGAACAGGTTGCGGTAGGTGCCAGTGCGGACCTCGTCGACGACATTGGGCTCGAGATCGCAGTAGATGGTGCGTGGGACATACTTGCCCTGACCTGCGTTCCATGTCAGTGTGAGTGCGGCGAGACAACGCAGCTCGCTGTCTGTCGTCGTCGAGACGTACCAGTCTCAGAGAAGAAAGTGCTGAAGCCCTGGTCGGGGTCCTCAGCCTTGCGCTCATCGGTGAGGTAACCATCAGGCTATTGTGTGGTCAGTTGGTGGTCTTGTGATGGCGTGTCGTCGGAGCATCGCTTTACCTGAATACCGTGCTCGAGGCAGTAGAGCTATCAGAATGTCAGATCAGGGTACAGTGCGGACAGCTCGCGCCAAAGGGGTTTGGAAGAAAAACATACCTCCCAGCAGGAGTTGGCGATCTGGCAACCAGCCTGGCCGACTATAGCATGATGTCAGCATATTTCAGTTCCGGCCAGCGGCCGCTGGTAGCAGCGGTGTGCGAACGACGCGTTCTCCCACGAGCCTGGGTGCCCACTACTCACCGTTGATGCTGATAACCTCACGCATGGTGCAAGTTTTGACGGAGACCTTTTATGATTCGAAGACGAACTGGGCAGCAACGAAAGCAGGCCGATAGACAGAGGGTGGAGAGTCGTATATGAGCGGCGAGGATGGAGTGCAAGAAGAAAGGAAGAGGTTCGGGTTCGTCGACGTTGGGTAGATGAAAATAGGTGGGGGAAATTTGGCCTGGACAGGGGTTCGCCGGCGGGTGGCTCTGGTGTTTGCCGGGCCAGCGCGCGGATTTGTTGATTTCCACGACCGACGTGTCTCGATGGGGTAAGCGCGTCTGCACTGGCAGCTGTTCAAATCAGCTTCACCGCTGGTGGGCGGTAGATGACAATCTTATCGTATCACAACCTCAAATGTGCGTGGCAGTATGGAGGCCGCCTCCAGGTCTCTTCTGGCCCCTGGGTGAAGCCTCTGGTCACAGTTGTATTTGATACACGGCCGCCGTATCGCGAAGGATTTATTACTAGGATTGAGCTGTCAAATAATTAGGCTGCCTGGGGTCGGTGATATCGGGGGGGCACCCATGTGCACTACTCGCACCGCCACATGTTCTCGCCAGCCACATTTGTTCTCCAGTCTTACCTTACACACAGTCCAACTATCTCAGGACTCAGGCTCCAGTCATTCAAGACGCTGCAATGTGATTCCATCAACAACAACAATGTGGATTGGCCTGCTTCTTCTGTGCCTTGCGGCGCCCCTTGTCATTGCCAATGTGGAAAAGGCTATCTTCCTGGGTCCCCCGTCGATCAATGTCCCGCTGCAACAGCCCACCCTGTCAAGCCTCAACCTGGACACCCTGACACCAAAGAACTCCATGATTCGCACACAGCTCCCGAGAAGTTTCCAAAGAGGAAAGTCACCGGGCCAGACAAAATGGCTCATACTTGACGGGTTGACAGAGGGTCAAAGATATGAGCTCCGTGTCTGCTGGTCAGCCATGGTAAGCAGTGCCACCATTGGAGCCTCCTCCAGGGCGCATGCTCACAGTCTATTAAGGAACCAACCGCCTTTGATATTGAGACTTTTGATGTCGAACATGTCTTCGAGACGCCAGAACTCATACAATCCCTCTCAGACTTTGCATACTCCCGGGTCGGGACGGCAGCTGATCCTGCTGATGTGACCACGAATGAGACGGAAAAGACTTCCTCTGTTCTGTTTGTGCGCATCATCACAGCGGCAGACTACTACTCAGATTATACCGAACTCATGGAGAACCCACCGCCTGTGCTGGTTGACCTCATTCTCGACCCGTTCCTCTTCAACGTCTTGCCACGCTCACTGCTTCCGACTGGAGGCTATATAGTCTGCGTCGCTATCGCTGCGTGGTTTGTTGCCAGCTACATCACCTCAAAGGTAAAGTCCTTCGCGGAGGGCTCGAGCACAATGGAGAAGAAGAAGCAGTAATCGGAATTTTCCTTTGGTCATCATATACTGCATATAAGCTAATACCGTCATTCCCTCGGTCTACCTTAACGTTCGCAACAAAACAAAGAACAGCAGTTCAGCCGACCCTGGACAAATCATTATTCATGCATCTTTCGTAGAGTTCTTTCTACTCCTGCAACAAAGGAAATAGGCCTGGTTGTGATATCCAGGCATGTGACACGTGCAGGGAAATCATCGTTCGCCAACGTCCAAATGGAAAACCGACACCGTAGGCTCTATACTTCTCTCCCTCGGTGCCGCGCCAACATCTCAGTACGGGTAGCCACCACCATGCGACTGCTGTTGTGGCTGGCCAAAGTGCTGGCCGTGCGGTTGACCATAGGATGGCTGACTGCCATACGGCTGTTGCTGCCCGGGATAACCGCCATAGCCAGCCGGGGGTGCACCGGCTGGTGGGTTGTATTGTGGCGCATGTCCTCCTCCTTGTTGCGGGGCCCCATAGCTTGGCTGCTGTCCGTATGCGTGTGACCCTGGCGGAGGAGGCTGGGAGCTGTTGTGATCGTAGCCTCCGAACTGCTGCTGGCCTGGGGGAGGGCCCTGGGGCGCCTGGTAATTTTGATGGTGAGAAGGGCCTGTCGACGATGGCTGAGAGTACGTCTGGTGGGTGTTGAGGGATTGCTGGTGCTGATGCTGACCCGGCGCAGGCGAACCGTACCCTTGCGCTGATGAACCTGGAGGAGGGCCGCCTGACGAGCCAGGAGGCTGATATGTCGGTGCTTGACCGGAGTACCCACCATTGCTGCCTCCATTTGGCCCCGAGTTCGAGTAGCCATAGCCCTGGGCCTGTCACACTTCTGTCAGTAATCGATACTTTGCGAGGCCACTGAGTCCACCTACACCACCACTACTATCATGTCCTGGCTTGTTACTGCCAAAGAGGTTCGTGACGCCCCCCATGACAGCGCCAGCCAACCCTCCACCGGGCGAGTGCGAGGACTGTCCCGCCGTCGATCCGCCGTGGTAATTCTGACCGTGCCCTGACTGGCTCGACGGCTTGTTCGAAGAGGACAGGAAACTAGAGGCAAGCTGCCCGACCAGCTTGCCGGCCGAGTTCTTACCAGAGCCGCCATGCCCGCCGCTGCTGTGGCCGTGCGATCCTCCGCCCCCTCCCAGGAACTGGCTAGCCAGGCCGCTCAGTGGACTTGAGGAGGAGTTGTGACCGCCGCCGCTCTGACCGTGCTTACCGCCCAGGAGCGCATTCATAGCCATGCTCTACACCACGCGACCAGTGTTAGCCGCGCTCTCGCTGAAGCGCGCCGTGGCCAAGGGAAACTTACCCCGAGTCCCCTGTCTCCGCTGGGTCCATCGCCCCCCCTCATACCGTCCGGCAATATCGGCTCCATCGTGCCATCGGCGTGGCGCATCGTCTGCGATCCGTCCGGGTGCGTGATGAGCTGGGGAGGCGGTGGTCCGCCCGGTGTGCCGTAAGGGTGATCTGGCACGGGGACAGGCGTGTTGCCCGTCTGCGCAGCCTCGGTAGGAATCTCCCATTGCGACACGCCCGTCGCGAGTTGGACGTAGTAGTATTTCTTGCTGGCGCCATCCCACTGCGCGATCCAGCCTGCGGGGAGCGGTGGCGGGGCAAACGTGGGACCGTCGGCGTTGGGGGGTGAGGCTGGACCTGCCATGGTGGGAAGGGGTGTCCTCGAGGGACTGGGTTGGGCGTCGAAGAAGGATCGAGGATGTGTTGTAGAGAAGAGGACGCTGCGTATTTGGGGGAGAAAAAGAAAGGGAGTGAATGCAGACCCGGAAGTGGGAGAAGGTTGGAACGACGGATGGGGTGCCGGGCTGATGTAGGTCAGTGGGCTGGTCCCTGGAGGGTCCTGGTCCTTCCTGGGTGCCCGCGCCACAGCGGGCTGAAAGTCAACAGACTGGAAATGAAAGCCTGTCGGGCGGCGAGTAGTTTGAATTTGGATTGATTCGGCGTGTGAGATAGGGCTCACGTCGCTGAACTCTAAAGATCAGCGAAATTCAACCACTGTGGCCGCCCATCAGTCTTGCCGGATGGGGATGGCCTCATCCACGTAGTGTCTAAGCCACATCTTCACCATCGCGTGGCTTGGCTTTATATCCGTAAGGAAGTTCAGATCAGCTGGCAACCATGTCGTGCGGCAAGGCATTCTTTTTTGTAAGTTTAAAAACCATGAATCTCTCATGCGCCGCGCGGAAAAGACACTATTTAATTCAATTGACACAAAGTGTGAGTTAAACGCCATCCAAAGGCGAGGGGACGGCACAGTGCCCACAGTCTTGGCACTGTACATGCATGTCACGCACCATGCATCTTCATTTTCATACATCACTGACAGGGCTTGTTTTGACCTGAACATTACCACGGCAATTTCACGCATGTAGCACAGGCAAAGGTATGTCTTCCTCGTCTTCATTGTATTTTCGTCCTGTCAGAGGACCTGCTATTTGCAGACTACGACTTGAATCCGTAGTCCCCCTAGCCACCGTCCCCTCCTCCAAATACCGAGAGTAAACCAAACAAGCGACCCTGGCACGCGGCCCGTCGCGAAAAGCAAAGGAAGCGAGAGACTATGTCCAATCCTTTCCCACGCATTCGGTGAGAAAAGAAAAAAAGTATGTACTGGAATCGAAACCCGGAGCAGAAGTCGTCGACCCAGTCGTTGTGACTTTGCACTTCCATCTTGTTCCATCAACCAGCAGCCACCAGGAGCTGCGTCAAGCGAGCGAATCTGGGAATAGGAGAAACCTCCTTACACCCGCGCCTGCCTTGCAGCAATGCGAGAGGCACGGAGCACCTTGCCGTAGTTTGGGGCGGGCGACCTGGCGCGAGCAATGATGAGAGAGTCAGACCTACCGACCTTGCACACGGTACCAGCATAAGGCGCCATGCGGTCGGACCAGATGCCCGAAGCACAGCGCTGGTACGAAGTGCCCTCGTCGATGCAGTTCCACTCACCCTCCCTGTCGCATGCAGAGCCGATGTCCATGAGGCCTTCATCAGACTGGCCGTCGTCTTTGTCGCCGGCATCATCGTTGGTGGGCGCGGGGGGATCGGCCGTGCGGACGCTGGTGGCGAGCGTAGTGGGCTTGTCGCTGGCAGGAACGGTAATGAAGACACCGCCAGGGCTGCTTGTTGGTGAGTTGATGTTCTTGCTTGCGGAAGACGAAGGAGGCAGTGAGGGCATGGTCGGAGAGACCGAAGGTGAGGAAGAGGGAGGGGTGGGGGATACTGACATTGTCTTAGTAGGCTTGGGCTCTGCGGTCGTGGGCTGCTCAGGCTCCTGGGGGGCCTCGGGCTCGGGCTGGGGCTCAGGCTCAGGAGCAGGGGCTTTGGCGCCTTCCGCGCAGGTACCAGTGGGAGGAGCAGTCTGGTCCTGCGGCGTCTTGCGAGTGACATCGGGGCCGGGGTTGGGGAACTCGAGGTCCTTGGTCTCAGTAGTACCGCAGCCGTTGCCCACGTTGGCCACGAACATCGCAGGACGGGAGGCGAAGGCATCCCCAGCGGCGCGAGCATCGACGTCGGCGCGCTTCTTGCCTCCGCCAATGGTCACGACAGCGCAATTCATGTACATCTCGCGGTTACCAATCTTGTTGAACCAGGACCAGCCGAACAGGGCTTCACCAGCAGGGGTATCGTTGGGGACGGTGAAGTCGTAGTTGGTGTCGCCGGCGGAGATGGGGCAGTTGCCAATGTACGAGTGGATGACGGTCCAGGTCTTGCCGCTGTCGTAGGAGAGGGAGGCCTGGCACGAGCCGCCGTCGTGGGGGGTGCCGCCGGTGATGGTGAAGGTGTAGGTCTGGCCAGGCTGGTAGTTGACGACAGACTGGCCCTGGGGGGTGCCCATCAGACTGTGGTAGCCCTTGCAGGGGAAGTTGGACCCACCCGCGTCGAGAGGGCTGGTCATGGAGTAGTCGACGTCGGTGGTGAAATCGTTGAACTTGGATCGAAAGGGTGGAGGGTTCTTCATCTCCATGTGAGCTGAGGCCAGGCCAGCCAGGCCAAAGAGGGCGCCGAGGATGCCAGCGTTCATCTTCATGATTGCGGTTTGGTTGCGAGTGCGTTGCGTGTTTGTGAAGGGTAGGTAAGGGGTGCTTGATTTGTTGCTTGAGTGTGGGTGAAGGAGTGGTATCGTTTGGAGACCGCAAAGACAGTCTATGATATTTATTTGCAAGGTGCTCTTGGGTGTGCGATGTGGGCTGCGTCAGATATGGTGTTTCCCAGTGAACGCGCAGGTTCAGATGAAGTGAGGGTCACGTTCGGGTGAGCGGTCACGCGTGGTGGGTTGTTCAGTGAATCGTGTTTTCGAAAGAGAGGCTGCTGGTGGTGAACACTGTCAAAGTATCGACGTCAGATGTTGCTGTTCTGAAAGGAAGGTGTTCTGAAAGGAGGGTACAAGTACGTCTCAAAGGTAGATCAAGCACCAGGCTCTGGGGAGACAAGAAGAAGCAGATGGGGGACTGCACTGGGACAGCAGACGCGGCGTCACGACGGGTTTAAGTACAAGCTGGGTGTCTGCCGTCGATGGGCCAGTCACCGGGGAAAAAGGTGTAAGAGTTGTTTGGTGCGACATTGCATCTCACCCTACTATGGATACTCACGAATCCTTCCTTGGTCTCGGATGTCCATACTTCCTAGAGTCTAGATGCATCATACCCACCGACTCACTCATTGCACGCGCTTATGGCCGGTTCCTGGCACCCGACGACACGCCAGTCCATGGGATGTGGGAGCTCTCACCAGACTAAGTGGCTACAGGAGGTTGCTACACGATACATACCAGGGTATGGCTAGGAACCACTCGTGCATCCACCCCGAGGCCCCCTGGCCATCAGAAGATATGTTACGTTGTAAGTTACTTGCCTCTTGCGGACTGCCCTGTCTCTGCCTACTACCTTGCATTCGTAGTCGCGCCAGACGCGTGAGAGAAGTTTCACGGCATGGCGGCTGCCATTGGTGCGCAGCAGCCGCTGGGCGAGCAGCAGCGTAATGGAGCCATGTGCTGAATGTCTCAAGTGTCGTGGCGTCTGGTTGAATCTAGCACGGCTGAACCTACCAGGTAATTATCCGCCCGCGCCCGGTTACCGGTTGTCATCCGCTGTTCCTGAATATCTGTTTTAATTCACCAACGAATCGGGTCCCAGAGCATGCGCCCAGACATTCAGGTACGTTGCTTCGGGGGGGAGGGGAGAGGGGAGCTTTTGCAGCGGCCCCATTGTTCGATGCGCCGCTGTCTGGTCTAGCCGCCACCCCTGAGCCAATCAACCACCTGCGCGCCTAGACTCTCGAAACAACGTCGACTCTGGACTTCATGTTCATCCTGGAAACAAAGACCCCCGTTGTGTGTCTCCTTTGCTTGGTATGTCAGATTTCATTGTCTCAGGACTCTAGTCACCGGCGGACAAAACAATGCGCCTACACAAAGCGATTTGGCAACAGGGTAGGTTGTGTTGACAGGGACCGCTGTAATGAACATTGAAGCTGGTGCGTGCATTACTTTTGCCGCATACGTACTTGGGTATATATATCGGTGATCCTCACGGCATAATTGTATCAGCTTCAGTCACATGCATCGATGGAACAGTGCTAACCAAGACCGGAGCTGAGAGTTACCCGAGAAAACCATGGAGACTGCATACCCTGCATCACCTGCCCTATTCCGACAGGCGTCATATCGACCCTGGCAGCAGCGAATGCTTGCGTGATGATCGCCCCATCAGCCATTCGAGCGCGAGCGTTCAACTGTTGGCAAACGAATATACGACTCGGGTGAACAGTCGACGCTATTACAGCAGTCGTCATCCATCTCGCTTCATGACATGTGTTAATGCGACGCCCGATGAGAGGGCTGATGTGCCCTCATGATCATGCCACGTGCCAGCAGGTAGAGCAAACACGCGTGGCCGACTTCCGTTTCTAAAATTTCTTTGATCGACACGATCAATGTGAAGAGCGTGATCTACATGACTTATCACAGATTTAACACCATAGGAGAAGTACTTAGTGGTTTGTGCACCCTTGCCGAACCCCTATCCTGCCGATCCCCCGGCACCAAACCCTGCGCAACAGTCGTTTCAACTTTCGACTCTCGAGGAACAAGTGAACCTTGCCTAGATACCTTGACGTAATCCGGTATTCAAGTTCAGGACTGCGTCGCAAGTGTAATTTTTTCTTAGTCATGGGGCGTCAATGCAGGTCCCGCGCTTGTGTGGACTTTGCTCATCCCTGGGCGGCAAGCTGCATGGTTTTCTGAGGACACACGACTGTCTCAAGGCTGTTTCAACGATTCTGATCTACAGATCCTCAAGTCTCAACGGTATAGCTGGTACCACGATAATTTTGCTGTTTATGGTCTGAAGATACGACTGCTGCCAGTCTGTGACCTATTGGTACCTCCGCTGACTTCGACCTTGCTGGAGGAGTTGCATGCAGCAATGCCGAGCTGATCATCCACTTGGCACTCCGAGCCTCTAATCTTGACCCAGCATCCCTGATCGCTGCCATCCGTGGGTTCTGCGTCGCATATACAGCAAGCTATTACCCACGTTAGGCCATTCCAAGGCCAGATGTCGTCGACTTGCCTAATCAAGCCGGCGTAGTCCCCGGCTCGATCCAGCTGGCCCAACGTAACGTAACCTCCTGTCTCCGTCGACCTTAAACATCGAATGAATTCATACCGCGACACCGTAGGACTCCTCCTCCTTCTGCTTTGCTCTCCTCTCACGCGGGCCACACTACTGGTGATGCTGCAGACGCGCACAAGCCTAGCACGCCGTCCGTAGCTAGCTTTGGCCACACAGACGATGCGCGCCAAGTCACGACTGCCGTCAGATGAAATGAAGCCGGCGCGCCTCGAGTTCAGATCCATGCAGTGCGGCTCAGGTCGAAATACGTAGCACTGGGCCCCAACTAACCACAAAAATGTCAGCTAGGCTTCATCTGACGGGAAGGCGGCCTTGGGTACCTTGATTCATAACAATTCCCTTGCTTGTAGATGTACACCACCAAACGATGATAGCTACCGATGCTCCGTATCGCCATATACATCAATGCCCGACATCACTAGGATGGCTTATCCAGTACCGCATCTTTCTGTGGGTAGAGCCCCGACCGCCACAGATCCACGCAAATTTTGAACATTCAAGGCCAAGACTCGTGCCGTCCCCTCCACACTTGACCTTGTCTCATCTGAGCCTTTCCCTGCTCGCGCTTGGCTCGATGGCGTCTGTGCCTTGCTAGGTTCGCCGGCAGGCGGCTGTCCCTGCGTGCTAGGATTCCGACTAAAGCTGTGGCTCCCTCTCCGCTGCTGATGGCCCGCTTGTGAATGATGCTGATGGGGGCTGGTCCCAAAATACTGGGACCCTCCTGCGCCGCTGTAGCTTCGAGGATGCGACACTGCGTTGCAGTCAGCCAGTCTGTTCGGCAAGGAAGTAGCCATGCAGACAATGGGTTTACTGACTTGGACCAGCAGGCTGTTGTGGCTGCTGCTGCTGATGGTGGCCAGGACCAAACGAGGGCTGGCTGTACTGCACGCTTGGGCTCATTCCGTACATCGGCTGCCCTTGCTGCGAACCTTGGTGGGCCATCATCGGGGCGACGGGGCGCCCTGGGCTAGGGTACCCAGTCGCGCCTGGTCCTTGCTGTGGAGGTCCACCGTGAGGCATGAATTGGGGGTTGCCTCCAGGATACATCATCTGTGGGTTCCCGACCATGCCCTGAGCGCCAGGCATGAAGTGTGGTTGCATCATCATCGGGCCCCCCATTTGGCCATGCTGGGGCATGTACTGGTTCGAGAAGTTGCGGTACTGATTCATCTGGGGAGTCCCGGGCCCCATGTAGGCCGACTGACTGGACGGAATCTGCGCTGGAGAGTTCATGGCCGGGTAGGCCATGGATGCCGGAGGCATGCGAGGCGAAGCGAAGGACTGGGCCGAGTTCGAGTGGACCATTCTATGATCATCATGCCCAAACTGCTGATAAGGCCCCGGGCCGTGTTGGGGCCCATGCATTTGCATGTGAGGGAGGTGAGGTGACTGGCGCGGCCCCATATTGTGGCTGCCCTGTTGCAGATGGAACGGGAGTTGATGCTGGTGCGGTAGGTGGGGCGCAACGTGTGAGGGATTGGGTGTGGCCATGCTCGATCCTCCAAACGGCTGGCGTTCAAACAATTCTTTGACTGTCAAGTGCATGGTCGACTCGGGGCTCTCGTCGTCCTGAAATTGCCTCCACGTCGGGGGCGTGTCGTAGGAAGGACGCAGACCACCATTGTCATCCCACTTCCGGCCTGGTGGAGGCTCAATAGCCTTGATGGTCGACAAGATGTTACACTTCTGGCAGCTGACGTTCTTCGTCTTTCGGCGGATGGGAGGCGGGCCCATGCCCAAAGGCGTACCCGTGGAACCTGGTGTGCCCATGGGTTGCGCGGACCCGTTTGTGCTATCCGATGCTGGGTTCGTAGCAGGTCGTGGGCTGGATGCGGTGCTCTGGCCTGGGTTGAATGTAGGGGCAAAGGCATTGGGCCGGAATTCGCTGCTGTTGGGATTGAGCTTGGCTCCCATGTGTGATGGCACGCCGCTCAACCGACGGTTGACATTGGGGTCGCTGCCACCAGCGGGCCCAGTGGGCGGCATCCTGCCATCCTGAAGGGGCGCTGTCCCAGGAGGCATGCCAAATTTGCCCGGATTCTGTGAGTCGGCGTTGCGAAGTCTCTGAGCAAGGCTGCCTGGTTGAGGCTGCTGGGCGCCCATCTGCTGCGGACGATTGTTACGATACTGAGAGTACTGTTGCTGCTGGAATGACTGGCGAGGACCAGCATGACGGTTGGCACTATTGCCCTGAGAGCCCATCTGGGTGGCATGTGGACCCTTGGGCGGGCGAGAGTCTGCGCCGGTTCGTGGGACATCCTGCTCGCCAGCTTTCGCAGGGCCTTCTTTGCCAGTCACGGTTTTTGGCTTGGAAGAGACATCTTTGCTCTTGGTTCGTGCGACCTCCTCAGCGTTCTTGATGGCCTTAGCTTGGATTTCAATCTGTTTTGTAGGGTCCTTGGCAATGATAGAGACCAGGTCGGTTGGGACAGGGGTTGATAGCTTGAAGGTGCTGGCGAATTTCTTCAGCTCCGTCAACTTCACTTCCTTGTCCGCCTTGGCTTTGCTGCTCCGAACTTGCTTGGCTGTCTCGCGTTGCTGATTGGCAAAATTCTTGAAATGATGAAGAACGTCGCGCTCCACGGTTGACGTCGCGCTGGCCACGCCCTCCTGCGCTTGGGGAGACAAGGTGCGGCCGTTGACTGACGAAGTGGGTCCTTGGGCAGGCATAGAAAGTTTTTCCGTCTTTGTGCCATCAGTCGATCTGCTGGTCCCAATAGTAGCAGGAATACTCTCCGGCCCGGGGGTGCCGGCGCTTGCCGGTGTTGCGTTGGGCCCCGGTGAAGTGCCATTCGTGGCCGCTGGCGACGCGCGTGCCTTACTCTCCTCGGGTGTTGGAGTTGGCTGCTTCTTAGCTGGAGCTTTGATCTGAGAGGAGATGATCGCAGGGTCCACAGGAGCACCTTTCACGGTCGATTGCGATGTTGGCGCTCTCTTCGCAGGAGCAACATATCTGTTCTCACGCCCTGCACCAAGTGGAGGAAAGTCTTGCTGCCGGCGAACACCACTGTACCTGGATGCTGTTAGCTGAGGTGTGAAAGCACTACCGTTGTTGAGGGCACGTACTTGTCCTCCTCGTTCTCGCCTGCATCATCTTTCCCACTGGCCGTGAAGTCCATCTGTCGTTCTTCAGCGACATGTGTGGTGGTTGCTTCACTGCGTTCGATTTCCCGAGCCTTCCTATCGGCAGCTGACATCCGCTCATTGTACCGGGGGTCGTTTGTGTTGATCGATGTAGTGTAGTAGTTCTCGTTGTAATCGGACTTCAATCCGAAGAGTTTCTCATTCTCGGCAAATTGATCCCACGCGCCGCCGCTGCTACCACCAGCACCACTGCCTGATGACCTCTCGAGACTGCCATCGACAGCGTCGTTGGCATCGGGCACCCATGGTTGTAATACCCTCTCTTGGCCAAACCGGTTGTTCGAGATGGCTGAATCCGTTCGAAATCCTCCACGATTTCCTGCAAGAAAGTTTAGAAACGCAGGCCGTAGCTGACAGAGTGCAAGACCACTCACCATTTTGGCCACGGCCACCTGCCGAGCCCTCCTTCTTTCCACCAGGCATAATCCGGCGAAATTTGCGATTATGGCTATGTGTGTACAGTGAAAGCTCGATTTCGATGGGTCATGCGGAGGAGTCCGGCCAAGCTAAATAGTGGCTTCGACCGTAGAGAAGAAAAGGGTGTGTCTTTACCGGGTCAAGTATGAAGCGCTCACGCTAGACGTTCACAAATAATTAGCAAGCAGTCCTCTCCGGAACGCAAATAGAATCTGAGACAACGGCCGCATAGGAAGGGTTGGGGGGAAGGTCCGCAAAGATCAATTTGACCGAGCGAGTTGGATTCGGAGCTTCTCGCGAGAGAGAAGATCCGTCTCCCCACCGTCAATTACTTTAGGTGGTGCGTAGGCTCTACTGGAGAGAGCAGGCTAGTCGAGAGCCTTGCAGTGATAGGGACGGGGACTCTGGTGGGACAAACCTGGTGTCGGAACGGCTGTCGTTCTGTGTTACTCTAAGGCGCCACCAACTCGGTCTTGATTCGACGGTCACAGACGTAGTCGTACTTGTGGAAACATTAACAGCTGGTCCTATATCTAGTGGTATTAGCGTGAGTTTGTGTCCTAATTCTCGACGACAGAGAGTGCAGCCGACGCCAATCGAAGCATATGCGAATCAGCCGGCACCTGAGCCGGGTCTCGTGGGAAGCTGAAGCTGGAGTCCAAAAACCGGCCTCGCCATACCGCACACCTCGGAAAGCGAGCTTACCTCGTTGGAAAGATAATCAAGGGTCGAAAAGCGAGAGACTTGGAAATGAAGTGGTGAGGAAAATGGCGAGGCGCGGTCGCTTGCTTCTGTCGGAGCGCAATGCAGAGTGAAGCAGAGGTGTCGTGTCGTCAAGGAGCGCCCATGGACAATGGGAACAGCCACGAGAGAGGACTGTGTGGGAGGAGAGCGCCAAGAAGGAACAGAGACAGCAGCGTCCAGCCTTGCTGTTTGTGTGTAGAAGCGGAGTGATGTTTGCGATCGTGCGCAATCGGCTCGGTGGAAGGCGAGGACTTCTTGACGAGGAAGTGATGCGGTGCAGTGCGGTGGTGGGTGTGACGCTTGGGATACTTTGCCTTTCTTCTTGCTTCGTGGTTGTTTCCCCCCCTTCGCAGTCCAGCTAAGTTGAGCTTAGTGTCCAGTTGGTGGAAAGGCGTTGTGAATGGCCAAGCATGGACCATGCCCCCACAACTTACCCTAAGAAGCGACTTTCCAACGGGAACTATTAACTACTACCACCTAGTATTTCTACTAATCAATGATCACCAGCCGATGGCCTTGACTATAACTGACATAGCATTAGGTCTATGATGAAGGCACTCAACAAGGATGATCTATCATTACAACTAGTTTGTCTGCTCGACGGCAATGGCAGGTAAAAAACTGTGTTTGATTGCATCACTGTCGCAGGGGCCGCCCGCCAAGTAGTTGCGCACTGCTCGAAACTCTATTCCAGCTCATGGTCAAATAAGGTAGCACAAGGTTCGTACCTTCCCGGTGTCTTTCCTCCTTTGCTTCCGGCCATGACTCCATCGTACTGTCCCCAGGTTGACGAGTGCTGACCTGTGGACGTCTTTCACAGAGCAACAGTTCCAGTTTTCGCTCTTGAGGTTCAGAAGGATATGTGGTTACTACGTACTACATTGCTACGCAACTACCTAAGTAAATACGCAGTAATACGTAAGTGACTTGCTGCAGTTAAAGCATCATACAAGCGTCCTATGCCACGCAGCGCACCATTGGCGACAAGGACAATATTGACCAAGGGCCGACATATCAGCCTGATTTTTCGCCGAGCTTTTCAATAACTTTGACCAAGACGTATAGCTAGCTGACCTTATCACATTTAAGAATATTTTGAGCTCGTCACATGTGCAAATGGTGAACAAAGGGAATCTTCTACAGATATGGACAAACGAGGAGCGGTAATGGCTCCCCATCTAAGCGACCTTGACTGTTGGTACAAGCAAACACGCCCTTCTAACCCCCATCTATACCCGCAGACCGAGCTGCTCAGCGTAAGGCAACAAGAAGAGGTCACCGACGGACGAGACGGAGGCCTTGCCCTCGAGGAGAGCCTTGGCAGCCTATGATCAGGGTCAGTGGGAATGTGTGAGACCAAGATTGGATAGCTACTTACAGTCTTCAGGCTCTCGGCAGAGACTTTCTCGATTCCGTGAACAAGGCTGGCGGGCTCGTAAGCCTTGCCAGTGTTGACAATGCCGGAGCCAACCAGGTGGAGGCTAGACTCGCGGAGCTGTGTAGCGTCGAGAGCATTGAACTTGGCACTGGCGACCGCCTTGGCAACCTCCTCCTTAGGCACGGAGCCGTTGGCGATGCTCTCCAGAGCCTTGACGGTAGCCTCAGCACCGGCACGGACAGAGGCAGCCGAGCCAGACAGCTGGACGGCCAGAAGGCCGGCATCAGAGTAAGGGATGTTAGAAGCCGAGACGTTGAGGCCAACGACGTCCGAAGTGGCCTTGGAGAGCAGGCTGTAGCCGGTCGACCACTTGATGGAGGACTGGCCGCCGAGGAGAGCGGCCAGGACAGCGACCTCGGGCTTGGGCGCAGTGTAGGCGGACCCAGGGAAAGCAATGACCATGGCATTGCCACCGGTGTGGGTTGTGCGCTGCTCACCACCATAGTACTTGGTCGCGGTAGCGTCAAACTTCTGGCCAGACTGCGCAGAGGACTGCACGTCATTGAAGAACTCGCCGACCCACTTGGAGACATCCTGCGAGCTGGCGCCGTCGGCGACGAGGGCAAGAGAAGGCTTGGTGTAGACAGCGTCGGCGAAGCTAGCAATGTACTCCTCGTTCAGGTACTTCTTGGAAGGCGTCGAAGGGGTGGGGTAGACGGAGGAACCCAGGCCAGTGTGGAAGGCAACCGAGTGGGCGTTGTCGAGGGCAAGGGCAGCAACGTTGTTGTAGAAGTTGTTCTGCTTGATGCGCAGAACGGGCTCGATCTCCTCGTGGAACTCGTGAGCTGACGGGGATTAGCTTAAACGCCCGAAAACAGCCTGCCTCAATTCTTACTGGTATACTTGGTCATGGAGACCACCTCGGCCAGGAGCTCGGCAAAGTAAGGGAGGTCATCGCGGAGGAAGCTGGCCTCGAGGACGAGGGCCTCGCGAGTGTGCGAGGAAGCCAATTGACCACCCAAAAGCTCGGACTCGCGGGTGATTCGGAGAGCAGTTCGGCGTTGGGTATTCTACGCCAGCGTCAGTCGGGTCGGATTCTTCGCATATGAACATCCCGGTTGCCTCACCTTGAACGCGTACTCCTCCAGACCGACGGTCAGTCCAGGCAGTGGCTGGAAGCGTGTACCAGCCTTGGCAACGATAGCGAGCTTGGTCGTAGGGCCGTGAGAATCACGCGAAGCAACCTTGAGGCCCGAGACGTCGGAAGTCTCGAAGGCGCCAGACGAGGATGCAGCGGAAGCGAAGGTTCGTTGCTGCGCAGGGCGAGCCGCCCAGGACCGGCGGACGGCCTGCTGCGCGTTGCGCGCGAGGGCTGCTCTCGAGATCATGGTCGAAATCGAGGTCGATGTCGATGTCGTAGGGAATTGACGTCCGTTAGCCGTCGTGACGGGTTAATTGATCGCCAGAAGAAGTGCCTCGTCGAAAAGCTTCCCGTCTAATTTTCGGAGCGGAAGGAGTCACGTGACTTTGGGAAACTGGGAAACTGGTGTGGGTACCGCCTTTGGGCCGGAGCTGCATTTGGCGGCGAATCATAGACTGACCATTTCGAAGGCAAGCTCTACAAACGAGTTCCATTCGGTCTTTTGGAAATACGGCTACCAAACATTTCAAGAGCTGAACTCGATGCCAAAGCCGTCAAGCGATTCCAGTCATCACAGAGCAGCCATACTCGTCGCGACTGTCATGCGAGCACAGGTCATACTTCCACCGGAAAAGCTAGCAGTCGAATGCTGTTGAAATGGCCCAGCTCATCCATCTATGATCCCCACCGCCATCCAATTGCCAACAATGCTGACAATAACCGGACATGGAATGAACTACTGGTAGTGCAAAGGGTGACTTGTTCTTTGATTACATCCAAAAGACAAGATCTCTATGCCCTGGGGCTATACTGCGTACTCGACGCAAATCACAAAGTGAGAAGCAGTGCGATTATGGGCAATGCTGTACTGATAGATATGTCTGTGAGGTTGCGGGATAGGACGCTTGCATAGCCCAATTAATCAAAGGTTGATATCCCGACTAATTACCATGGCGTCAACGCTTTTCTAAGGTAGTATGTGAGTGACTGACTGATTGCGATATTGAAAGGCCATAACTCCACTGTGGAGGTACCGACCGGCCAGTTTTGGGTGGGTGCCGAATGCTTCCAGTCATTCGGCAGCGGGCCATTCCTCAAGTGGGTGGGCGCTTTCGCAAAAAATTAAAAACATATCTCAACTTGTCGAGCGACAACAATTTCCCGCCTTCATCGCTATTGCTTGTATTTCGAACACTCGCGATCTCGACGTGCAGTGTCTCACCAGAGATCAATGTCGCTACGGTAGTAATTGCGACCGCTCCTGAGATAGTGAGAGGATCTCTAGGAGCAGTATGCTCGTGGTGAGTCTTCCAAGCAGCCCGCCCATCCGCCCATCCCACCGAAGCGAGGACCAATTGCTAACCATTGCGCACCAGACCAAGCACGCTGCTGAGCTGTGTGCTCTCCTAGTCAGCGATCTTCACGGCGAACTTCCTTCGGTATGCAACATCTTCCAGATGGCCCCTCATCGAGGGGCTGGCAGCTCCTCTAAGCCCCGCGACTGACGTCGTCCACGCAGCGTATCCTCACAGCTCTACTCACCAAAGGACGATGCAACGTGACCCAGCTCGGTCGACACACGTCGCTAGGTGCGCGACACCTGCGCAATGGTCTCGCCGTCCTATTTCAGCATAACCTCCTCTATACCCGCATCGACAACGAGACAAGGGTCGCCTCCTACGACGCCAACCCGGAAGCTTGCTACAACCTCATTCGAACGGGCAAAATCCTTGACATGGTCGACAGACAATTTGGTTCATCGGAACGTGACGTGATCCAGACTCTGCTCCAGCTCGGACATGCCCGGATCGGAGATCTGAAGCAGGCGTTCGATTCGAGAAACGCATCAGTGAGCAGCCGATCAAACGGAACGAATGGCCACACGAATGGCATGGTCTCTTCCGACAACGAACTCTACGTCACTCTGGGTCGGCTTATCCAAGCTGATCTTGTCGAGACCGTGCGTGCCGACTCTTTCCGCAACCCGATCGATGTGTATCACGAAATCAAGACCGAGGCTACCAAGATCGCGCCGGGCGAGAAAGCCACTGGCACCAAACATGAACAACAACAACAAATTATCAATCGATGGCGTACATTTCGCGAACAAAGCAAGGGCGTCAAAAGGCAGTTGGATCAATCACGAGGCAGGATATCCAAGAAACGGAAACTCCAGAATGGCCACGCTGCCAGTGCAGACTACGATGATGAGGACGGCCTACAGCATGTCCCCCAGCTGGCTGTAAGTCATTGCGAACCATGCCCTCGGGTGATTGTCTGTGATTCTAACCTGAAGCTAGCCGAACATGATCGTCCGGGTCAACCACCAGAAATGCCTGGTCGAGCTCCGAAACCACTCCCTGGCGAATTTCGCAGCCGATGCCTTGGGTGACGTGACCGGGGAAATCTACCGAGTTCTGCTGGGCCTCCTTACTCTGGAAGTATCCCAGTGCCGGCCAGACACCATGGTTGAAGACGAGACCCCTCCGCCGCCACCTGCTGCCACTACCACTCTCGACATACTCGACCACCTCGACGACTCTATCGATGTGGGTTACGGGGTAGGCAAAGTAAAGAAGGAGAATATCAACCAATCAAGTGCGGAGAAGACAAAGGTAAACCCTCCACAGTCCGACGATGAGTCCGAAGAGTCGGACAATGAGCAAACAAGTCATCGGCAATCGCGATCCGGCATCAGCCTCGACGACGACGATGAAGATGATGACGACGACGAAGACGAGTCAGGCGACGATCATGCCAATGGAGCATCACATACCAAATCAGTTTCACAAGCAAACGGTCATCGCCAAACCAAAGTCAAATTCAAGGAAGACTCAGCGCCAGCCAGCCGCTTGGATCAGTTGCGACAGCACCTGCTCCTTCTCAAGGAGAGCAAGCACAAGTTCATTCGGCACTGCGGGACGAATGGACGAGGTCAGTGGACCGTGGACTTTGCGCAACTGATGGATCATGTTCGCGAGTCGGAGCTCGACGCTGTCATTGAGCAGTCACACGGTCGCTATGGCTTGCGCCTGACGCGGATCCTCCGAGAGAAGGGCAAACTGGACGAGAAGATGCTGCACTCGGCGGCGCTCATGAGAAAGCCCGACGTGCAAGGGAAGATGCTGGCACTGCAGATGGCCGGGCTGGTGGACATACAAGAGGTGCCGAAGGACAGTAGCCGATTGGCCAACCGGACGATCTTTCTCTGGTTCTTTGACGGGGAGCGCACGCAGGCCCAGTTGTTGGACGACGTGTACAAGGCGATGCTCCGGGCCCTGCAGACCCTACAGGTGGAGCGCCACAAGGAGCGTAACATTCTCTCGTTTGTGGAGCGCAAAGATGTCCAGGGAAAGGAAGAGGAAGTCATGGGGAATGACTACCTCAAGAGATACAACCGGCATCTTGAAAGACAGGAGATGCTGCTGGGGCAGGTGATGCGGTTGGACAACATGATTTCGGTGTTCAGGGATTTCTAGGGTCCTTGGACCCAGTTGTCGGCGCGAACTGAATAATGTACTGCCTTGTTATGTGTAGGATATCATGCTGCGCGTTCGCAGCGGATTGGAAAAGGATACCAATGTCAATGATCTAGCGGTATCGTGTGCTGTACCTCGTTTGGTGGATTTCAGCATTCTGCACTGTCTTGTGTGGCGTTGACTGTCTCACTACATCTCGGGTATATGGGCGCCGCTGAAAGCTTGCCTTGACTTCATATACAGGCCAACCAGATGGTTCTATCTTGCTAGGATTGTACTGTAGCAACAGGAGGGTTAGATCATAGGGTACTTGGCATAGACAGGTAAGATCAAAGACGGGAGCTGTTGAGCATGTGATTGCCTCCGGGTAACCCATCGCACATGGGCTCTAGATGTGCACCGGTTCCGCCCGAGTGAGGGTCACTCTTATCGCCAGCGCTTCAGCCTTGGCCCTTCAGCGGGTGGACCCCTGACGCTACAGCTGGTCGCCCGACGTCGGCCCTGGAAAATTTCCAGTTTCCAGTTCCTGAGCGACTGGACATTTGAGAATTAACGCGTACTACGCAACCTCGTCCCGTAGTAGCGCTCGCCAGCCCGTGCCCTTTTCTGAGCGACATTGACATTTACTACAACACTCCTTTATCGAACCGAGTCGCCAATTGCATCGCCATCACAATGTCTCCGCCTATGGTCGCTGGACGGGAGAAGGAGTCGGGGTTGGCTCGCGTGCTTGGTTCAGGTATGGCCTTATCCAGCTTCCGCCCGTATAGTCCGGCCAGTCACTGACAAGATGCCCACAGGTTCCGCTGGTATTGCTGAGTTGGCTGTCTTCCATCCCGTGCGTTCCGAAACTGAAGATCTCGACCTCCCCCCCGACTGCCTATTGACTCGTAGCTAGGTCGACACTATCGCGAAGCGCCTCATGAGCAACCAGACCAAGGTGTCTGGCGCATCGCAGCTGAACCAGGTTATCTTCAAGGACAAGGCAAACGCACCCGCTGCACGCAAGTTCTTGTCCCTTTTCCCCGGCCTGGGGTATGCCGCTGGCTACAAGGTTCTCCAGCGTGTTTACAAATATGGCGGTCAGCCCGTCGCGCGAGACTACCTGGGGAAGCACTACGGCAAGGACTTTGAGAGCGCGTTCGGCAAGAAGACGGGCAAGGCTATCATGCACTCGACTGCTGGCAGGTGCGTTGCGGCTTCAAGATATTTCGCCGACTGGGCACTGACGGAAGCAGCCTTGTCGGTATTGGAGAGATTGTCCTCCTCCCTCTCGACGTGCTGAAGATCAAGCGTCAGACAAATCCAGAGGCCTTCAAGGGCCGTGGTGTCCTCAAGATCATCGGTGACGAGGGCTTCAACCTGTACCGCGGTTGGGGCTGGACCGCTGCGCGCAATGCCCCTGGGTCCTTTGCGGTGAGTTTCTCTCCACCCCGGTGCCAGTGTGATCTCGCGCTGACTGACGAGCACAGCTCTTTGGTGGCTCGGCCTTCGCCAAGGAATACCTCTTCCACCTGCAAGATTACAACAAGGCGACGTGGTTCCAGAACTTTATCGCCTCCATTGCCGGTGCCTCTGCCTCGCTCGTTGTATCCGCGCCCCTCGATGTCATCAAGACGCGCATTCAGAACCGTAACTTTGAGAACCCCGAGAGCGGTATGAGGATTATGGCCAACATGGCCAAGAACGAGGGTGTTTCGGCCTTTTTCAAGGGCCTCGTGCCCAAGGTATGTCCCGCTGATTGAGCTGATCGACAACGAATGCTGACGGCGCGTAGCTGCTCATGACCGGCCCCAAGCTTGTCTTCTCGTTCTGGCTTGCACAGACTCTGATCCCAGCCTTTGACACTGCCTTCCGCAAGTAATCGCCGACATTGGCGCGAGAACATGAGCAACTGAACCGAGCCAGCACAGAGGCAAAGCCACCCAGAAGCGTCGAGTCCCACTCTTCCAACGGCGCGCTATGATGTACCGGTCTTTAATTGGGGTTATAGAATTTTTTTAATGGCTTGGGACTGGGTTGATGGGGTTACGTACGTACACGTACGGTTTTAAAGGGTACAGAGAGCGGCGCGTTAATTACCGACGCGCTGGACTGTATAGAGAAGACTCCCTGCTCTGTAGCATAGACCTGACGCAGGACCACGAATCAAGTGCCGCTTCACTCCAGACCGCTCTGCTTTGGCGATATTTTCCCGCGAGCTACCTAACAATACCAGCTGCATGTGCCATTGACGTGGCTCTAGTGAGGAGCATCATGATGATGGGTGCCTATATGTACGTAGCTCCAGGTGTGGTTGCTGGGCAACGGCTGGCGGTGCGCGCATCGGCGACCCGCGGCGGATCGACAACAATCTGAGCGCATCCATAAACCCATGCAAACACACCCGCCGCTACTTGACTCCAAAATCCACCATCTATCATACACATTTCTCTGCTGTTCGCGAGTCCTTTAGCAATACAACTCCTCTCGATACGCCATAGCTGTATTTATTGCGAAGCAACAGCAGGCAACAAGCGAGGCGAGGCAAGCCTCTTGAACCATTAACCGCCTGGAGCACCCTTCGAGACGTTCTCCACGAGCGTGGCGGCGGTGCTGTCCGCATTCCTCGACACCGCATCATCTTCATTCCATTCTTGTACGCACAGAAATGGCCCATTACGAGAGGGAAAGCCCTCAGGAAGGGCAACAGTGCCTAAGACATTCGCATTCCGCATCGTCAGACCAGGGCTCCCGGGCTCTTGTGCCAATGTACGTCTTGTCTTGTTTATCACTCTCCCACGCAAAGCACCAAACGCTCCTCTGACGGAAACTGACACGAACCGACGACAGGTGGGACAGTTCAGACCCCGAGCGCGCGCCGCCGCCGTTGCCCTTGAACCCCCAGTCACCGAGTCTGACGTCCCGAGTCGGCACTTCGAGCGCGATCCAGTCGGCCCATGCAGCCCTTAACGAGAAAGCCCGGGAGAGTGCTGCCCTGGTGCCTCATGTCCCGAAACGAATGAACGACTTCTCCCCCGAAAGGACCCCGACCGGCCACAGCAGCTCGTCACACCGACGCACGCAGACACTGCAGCCTGGTTCTGTCCGAGGCCTCAGTCTCATGCTCGAGGGCGCTACGCAGAGTCCGACCACTTCTCCATCAAAGTCGCCGGAGAAGTCGCTCGAAAAGTCCTACTTTCCTCACACCCGTTCCTCAACAGCGACACCAACACCTATCCGCCACAGAGACCAAGAGAACGACCAAGAGGGGCTCTCAGAGCGAGGCTCGCCAACCAAGGAGCCCCTCAGCTTGGGACCGATGCCGGGATCAAGTCTGACGCCCATCGTCCGGCCGACTGTCCGTCGACCCCCTCCGCAGAGCATTCTTGGCGAGAACACGCCACCTCAGTCTTCTACGATGCTGGCACTGCAGACCATGGGTTCACAAACATCACGGGCGGATTCTGAGCCGCCGCTCTCCAACGTCACAAATGGCGCCACCGCCGGGTCCAAGCAGCCTCAGATTACAGACAATCTGTCGGCCCAGATTCTAAGTCTGACCAACATTGCCACATCTCTGCAGAAGGAGATGTCTGCCCTGAGCCGCAGGAGCAGGGATAATGCGACCGATCTTCTCAGCCTCAAGGAAGCTACTAACACGAGAGACGAGGACATCCGGAAAAGCTTGCGAGACCTCCTCGGTAGCGTCAACGAGACGTCTCACAGGATCACCTCCGGCCCGCAGTATGGTGGTCTGTACCTTGACAACAAACCGCACAACATCGCATCACCGGGAAGCCGTGGCTTCCACCTCCCTCGAATCCCTTCACCAAAGAGCTTCTCGGACTCCATCGACAGAGGGTCAGTGAGCACCCCGTCTCTCGTTGGCGGCGATGGATCGGCTTCGATAACCCTCCTGGAGAAAATCATCCGCGACATGGGGACCAAAGAGGGTCAGGATACCTTGATCAGCCGGCTGGCAGAGGTATCTACCAAGCTCTCGGGCATGGCGACCGCGTCCAAGGTCGAGGAGCTGGTCAGTGAGATCCAGGCCCAGGCAGAGAATGCTGTCATCACCCGAGGTCCCCCTATGGGTGATCGCGGCAGGGCGTTCAGCTACGAAGACGGAGAATCACAGGCTGGTTTTAATCCCGGGGCCAGCCACTTGTCGTCGCGCGTTGACGCCATCCTCCACAACGAGGGACGACGCTCATCTGCACCTGCTCATGGGGCGGAGATCCTGAATGAGGACCTGATCAAGATCATTCGCTCCGTCAAGGACAGTGTCGCTCAGGGCGGCGGCCTCACCGCGGAGGTCAAAGCCTTGGTTAGGGAGCTCCGAGGCGAGGTCTTGGGAATGGGCCGTGAGATTGGCAAGCGTCTGGAGCAAGTTGGCCACAGGGGCATCGAGGAGAGCGACCAACCCAGCAAGGACGATGTTTCGCGGGTCATCGACGAGGGCCTGGAGCAAATGAAGGATCAGCTTAATCACGTCCTTCGCGAGCACCGCCGTCAATCGGCGCAATCCGCCGCTACCTCGAAAAGCCTGGTCGACTACCAGGAAATCTACAATGCCATGCGGGCTGCGCTCCGCGACAACGAGGCCGCCCAGAGCAACATGCCCGATCTGAGCAGGGATGATGTGATTGAAGCTGTACGCGACGCCTGGGAGACATACAAGCCCGAGATTGAGGTCCAACAGCTGGGTCTGGAGCGCGACGAAGTGCTCGCTTGCCTGCAAGAGGGTCTTCGCGAGTATGCACCGCGCGACGAGCGTCCTAGCGGAGCGACCCGTGACGAGGTGTTCACAGCCGTGGTGGAGGGCCTCCAGCACTTCACCCCTCCCCAGGTCGACACACCTGCTTCGATGTCCAGGGATGAGATCATTGAGGCAGTGAGAGACTGTCTAGAGGAGTTTGAGTTCCCGGTGGCTGCATCGGCCATCGGGGCACCCGATATCACCAAGGAGGACATGATCCACGCCGTCAAGGAAGGTCTGAATGACATGGATATACCCCGTGGAGGAGCTTTGGTACCAGCTGGTGGTAACAACAACGAGGAGATTATGAGCCGTCTCGAAGATCTCATCGGCTACATCAAGCTCGAGTTCAAGGCCGTTTCTCAGGAAGCCAAAGACAATGTGGCAGCCAACGGCCGCGACACGGAGCAGGTTCTGGATGCCACCAAGGACGGGCTCGAGAGCTTGCGTGTGGCCATTGAGAGCTACGTCGACCGTGCCACTGGCGGATCCATGCAGGAGGAATTTCTTCAGGGCCTTGCCGGGACCATGGAGGATTTCAAAGATGACATCTCGCACCTACTCAACCAGAGTGCGGATGGCTCGCGCGAGCAGCTGCAAACGGAGCTTGAAGGCCTGCGTGAGATTGTCAACTCGTCCATGGTGCCAGCCACGCCCCAGCAACAAGGCAACAACCAGGAGATTCTGGATGCACTCAGCAGCGCCGCGAACAGTCTCCGCCAGGAGATCCTCCGCCCTCGATCCGAGACTGCTGAGATCCTGGACGCCCTCAATGATGGTCTAAACGAGCTCAAGGCTGGCATCGACAGAATGAGCCACAAGCCTGCCGATTTGACCGCTAATGACGAGATTCTTGATGCCCTCAAGTCTGGCCTCGACTCTGTGCGCTCTGACATTGAGACCATCCGCGAGAACAATAACGACCAGGCGCTTGCTGCGGTTGCCACCGTTCGGGACACGCCATCCATGGACCAGGCCATGATTCCTGCCGACATGGTGAAGCAGGACGACATCAAGAACCTCGAGGTTCTCATCACACAGTTGCGCATCAAGCTCGAAGCAATGGAGCCGGAGGAGAAGGAGGAGTCAGTCCAGAAGGCTGACCTCACGCGCCTTGAAGACATGCTGCGCAACGTCCAGCAGGGTGTTGAGGAGATCAGCACCCGGGAGACATCGGCAGTGGTGCCCAAGGCAGCGACTGTGGAGGACGACGAAACCCACGATGCGCCACGTGCCGCCAACGGTGATGCAGCGACCAAGGACGACGTGGAAGCGATCGAGACGATTCTGCGCAACACCAAGGCACGTCTGGACGATCTCATGGACGGTGACCAAGCTGTCCGCAAGGACCATCTCGACACTGTCGAGACGCTGATCCTGGAGACACGGGAGACTATGTCAGCCATGGCCGTCCAGCTCGACGTCGTCTCTCGCAAGGAGGACTTGACCACCCTGGAAGCCTTGATTACGCAAATCAAGACGGACTTTGAGGAAGTCAAGGAGAAGTCTGAGAAGGTCGAGGAGGACACGGACAAGGTCTCCAAGACCGACGTGGAGGCCGTGGAGACTGTCGTGCTCGAGATCAAGAACATCCTGGATGTATTCCAGGGTGTCGATTTTAACAACATGCCGCAGAAAGAGGACCTTGCCGGCATCGAGACTGCCGTCCGGGAGGCTCAGGAGAAGATTGAGAGCTTCAAAGAGTCGTCGACCGCTCTGGTCGAGGCAAAGGACGTTGAACTCAACAGTGTCGGAGACAGGGTCACCGAAGTCAAGACCTTCCTCGAGACGTTCCAGGAGACGCTCACAAGCAAGCTTGAGGACGGCAACACGGGCGTCGAGGCGCTAGGCAAGCTCCTAGAGACCATGGGCGAGAAGATTGACAAGAATGAAAACATTGGTACCGACCTCAAGGACATGTTCGACACGATGAAGACCGAGTTTGAGGATTCCAAAGCCGTTGTGGCGGGCGCCCGGCTTGAGTCAGACGAGAAGCTGCAGGTGACGACCGAGGGACTCCAAGCCAAGATTGACGAGAAGATTACCGAATTGGTGACCAAGTACGACGAGTTCATGACGGGCTTTGACGAGAAGATGGCGGTGGGTGAGAAGCGCAGCCTGGAGACGGAGGAGGCTGTCGTCGGCACAAAAGCGGTGGCGGACGATCTGAAGCTCCTCGTGGACACGCTCGGCTCGTCTGTGACCGAGTCCTTGGAGAAGATGGAGGAGGCGTCACAGATCGTCTTTGGCAAGGTGGAGGAGATGGTCAGCAAGGGCGGCGAGCAGCACGAAGAGGGCAAGGCGGAGCACCAACAGACGCGCGACCAGCTGCAAGAAGCCGTCACTCTTGTGGAGGGTCTCAAGACGGAGGTGACGGACCAGAACCCCAAGGTTCTCGAGGCGATCCAGGAAGTGCTGGCCCTTGTTGGTCAGCATTACGAGCACTCCAAGACATCGACGACCGACATTCAGGAGAAGATTGTGGAGGCCAAGCCTGAGATGCCCCTTCTGCCGCCTCCGCCTGAGAAGTACGACGATACCGCGGTCCTGTCCAAGCTGGACTGCCTCGTAGAGTCCAGGTACGATGACACCGAGCTCCGTCAGAAGCTGGATGTCATTGCCGAGCTCAAGTATGACGACACGGAGCTGCGCGAGAAGCTGGACCAGATTATCGAGGCCAAGTACGACGACAGCGAGCTTCGCGAGAAGCTTAATCAGATCATTGAGGCTAGGTATGACGACAGCGAGCTCCGCGAGATGCTGGACCAGCTTGTCGAGGGCAGATACGACGACACGGAGGTGCGTGGCAAGCTGGACCAGATCATTGAGGGCAAGTACGACGATGCAGAGCTCCGCGAGAAGCTGGACCAGCTTGTCGAGGGCAAATACGACGACACTGAGCTCCGTGGCAAGCTTGATCAGCTGATTGAGGGCAAGTACGACGATAGCGAGCTCCGTGAGAAGCTCGACAATCTTGTCGAATCCAAGTACGATGACGCTGTCGTGCGGGAGAAGCTTGACCAGCTCGTCGAGGCCAGGTATGACGATACCGTCGTCCACGAAAAGCTGGACAAGCTCGTCACGTACAGCGACTCGACACAGCAGGCCTTCACGCAGCTCGAGACGCTGGACAAGGTACACGAGGCTGTTGCCAGGACAGCGGCCGACATTGCTGCCTTTCTCAGCATCCAGACCCAACGGATTACCGACGAGCACGAGGACCGCGAAAAGACGCTGCAGGACACCATTGTCTCGCTCGAGCGAAAGCGAGGCGAGCATGACCATCTTGAGGCATCGGTACGCAGCCTCCGGGATGAGGAGGAGAGATTGCGCAACAACGTCGTGACACTGCGCACGGAACAGGAGAGCCTAATAAGACAGAAGACCCGCCTAACGGGTGATGTGTCGTCGCTGGAGACGGCGCTGCAACTGCGCAAGGAGGAGCTGTTTGAGGTGGAGGCCCGAGGCGAGCGTCTGGAGAGGCGGATAATGGAGAGCGTCATGGACCAGTCACGGGTGCTCCTCATGTCCAAGGCGACCAAGAACAGCACGGACTCGATGAACAGGAAGCGCGTCAAGAAGCCGGCGGCGGCAGCAGAGGGGACGCCGACTGCGAAGCCGTCGCCCAAGCCGGTGCTGAACATGGCATTGTCGGGCAAGCGGAACCTCGCGCCGGCAGGCCAGACGGGGGCGTCGCGCCGCATCGCCTCTCTGGGGCAGATCAACAGCAATGTGTCCTCTGGCGGTGTCAAGAGGAGTCAGAGTGTGAGGACACCCGCTGGTGGTGTGGGCGGTGCCAAGTCGTATCGCAAGCGCAGCTGGGGCGGTGACGTGGTCCCTGCCGAGGCCGACAAGGAGAACCTGGGCGTCAAGGAGACGGTTGTGGAAGTGGACGAGGGCGAGACGCCCGGCTTGCTTAGCAACCCGGCGACCGAGTCGGCCCTGAGCGAGGAGGTGGCCACGGACGACCAGAGCGACGCGGGGACGTTGCGACGCAGCAGTTACATGACGGGCAGCACGGACCTGTACACGGGCTCCGAGTATGATGACACGGCGAGTGAATGGACGGCGAGCGTCGTGGGCAGCTCTGTAGCGGCGACAGACTTGGGGGAGAGTGAGCCTGGTGCGGGTGACATGGTGGTATATGGGCAGTAGGGGGACGGTGGTGGATTGATGACTGTATGACGGAATGTCTGTGTGTTTGTACTGGCGTCGTGGTTTGTCAGGGATGATGTTATATTATTGGTAGTGAGCGATATATCTATTTGCATGTTCAGGTCGAGGAACGAACATGAAGCATGTTGAGTGATGAGTGATGAGTGTCAGTCAGGTCATGTCATGTCATGTCATGTCTTGTCATGTGGGGTCGGTCCATACAAACACAAGGGACCCACCACGCATTCAACCTCAACTCGCTTCAACAAACTCAACTGAGCACGCGTCGTTGACCTGCCAGCCTCCTCCATCGAGGGATTCAGGACCAACGACTGACACAATGGAGCCGGGCTCCTCGCACCTGGCCCCGCCCGAGCTCACGCCGCTGCAGCAAGAGGTGCTGGAGGAATATGAGCGGCTGGCGGAGAACATGAAAAAGGTCCGGCTATCCGACCATGAGCCCTTGAACTGAATGCTGACGCTGTGTCTAGCTCGCCTCCACACTCGACGACCTCGCGTCGAACCCGACGGCGGAGATTATGGATGGGCTGCGCGACCTGGAGCGCAAGACGAGCCTGGCGTTTACGCTCCTCAAGGCCAGTGTGTACAGCATCGTGCTGCAGCAGGAGATTGACTGGGGCGGTGGCGGCCAGCAGCAGGAGGAGCAATGATACCCACAAGGAGACACACGAGACCTCATTCGCACCGTGGTGGCGTATTTAGTTTACACGCGTGAGGCTGGGGGGCCCTCCGCTTCTTGTACAGGCTTCTTCTAATGATATATGATATACACGTACGTGACAACAAGAACAGCAACGCCCCTCACGCCGTCGACCCGCCATAGTACACTTTCCGCACGTCGACCAGCTTCTTGCCGCGGCCAATGGCAATCTCCTCGGGGTCGGGTTGCTCAAGCAAAGCCTTGTAAAAGGCCTTGACCGAGTTCATGGGACTCTTGGAGCGGGGCAGCTGCACGCTGAGGTCCTGGATGCCGACGGCGCGGCACATTTCGAAGATGCGGGCGGGGACACGGAGTCCGAAGCCTAGAGGAATTAGATTAGCCCTTCTTCTTTCTTCTTTTCCTTCTTTTTTTTCTTCTTCTTTTTCTTCTTGTTGCGAAAGATGGAGGAACATACCGGGCGGGCGCGACTGCAGCTCGGCGACGGTGCCGCTCAGCTTGGCCGTGACGTTGCCGTAGATGGTCCTGTTCTCGTAGCGCCGAATGGGCCGCATGTTGCGCATGGCGAGGCCCATGGCGGCCTCGCGCGCGACACCGGGCTCAATGGACTTGGCCATGCCAATGCCGAGACGGCCGTGGCCGTTGCCGGCGAGGACGATGACGGACGCCTTGCGCACCTTGCCCAGACGCGTCTGGTTGGCGACGTTGCGCGTGGCGAGGATCTTTGTGTACAGCTTCTGGATAGTCTTGACCGACAGCCCGCTCGTCTTCTTGTACCGGTCGTAGCGGCCGTCCAGGTCGTCCGGGTCCTCTTCGGAGCGGAACTTGCCCTCGACGCCGGGGATCTTGCCCGTGTCGGGCTGCTCGGCCGTCGTGGCGTGGATGAGGCCGTCGGGGGCGTCCTTGGCCAGGTCCGCCTGCGCGGGCCGGAGGAGCTCGTAGCTGTCCTCGGAGAAGATGCTCTCAAACTCCTTCTGCCACTGGGCGTCAATCTCCTCGTTCAGCCGCGTCGCCTGGCCGCGGGTGAGGGCGCCCTTGGCCTTGGCGGCCGCGGTGTCCATGTCGTCGGCGTACCGCTCGACGCCGTCCTCGTCGAGCTTGGCGACGTACCTCTCGATCAGGCTGGGGTCGCGCTCCATGTCGTCGAGCTCCGCCTCGGTGAGGTCCATGGTGTCCATGCCGGCCTCTGTGCGGCGCACCTTGCGCATGGCGCGCAGCAGGCTCCGCGAGATCATGTCGTTGGTCGACTTGGTCGCCAGGTCCGTCATCTTCTTGTACTGCGCCTCCATGTACTCCTGCTCGGTGGGGAACAGGGGCTCGTCGGCGGTGATCTTGGCCTCGGGCTTGACGTCGTACCGCGGGTCCATGACGGCGTAGTCGTCCATGTACGTCGGGCGGTGAATGTCGTCGCGCAGGCGGCCCTGGAAGATCATGTCGTCGGGGTCGACGGCCTTCTCGCCGGCCAGGAGCGCCTCCATCTGCTCGGGCGTGTACTTTTGCCGAAGCTTGTCCAGCTCCTCGGGCGTCAGCTCGCCAAACTTGTCCGCCTTGTACGCCTGGAGCGTTTCGGCATTCGTGAGGCCCAGCTCCGACGCCTTGACGTTGCGGAACTGCGACCGCCGAGGCTTGGAGCATGATGCGGAGCTGTGGAACGGGAGGCATTGAGCGGCGGCGGCGGCAGCGGCGGCGTAGGGGGTCGAGGAGGGTGGTTGTGTTCGCGTCTGGCTCAGGCAGCGGCCGACGAGGCGGCGTGCCGCTGGTCTCGAGACGCTCATGGCCGTGTGTGTCCGTCCGCTTCGGTTACCAAGGTCGGCGAGGGCGAGTTTCCTCAAAGTACGCACGCGGTGTCGCGACGTGCTGGTGACTTGGCTTGATAGTCTGGCCTGGAGATTTTTCGATGCGCGGCTCAAGAGTCCCCACTCCACGATGGCAGGCACCCAATTGGGCGGTCCCTGAGCGCGGTGGGTTCTGCGTGTTGATTGGCCGGAGATGCTGAGTCACTCTTTCCAAATCTAATCCAATGTGTATATGCAGGTGTAGACCAACAGCACAAAGTTATGCATCATAGACAGGCGACATCTGCATCCTTCTGGGTAAAAGTATCTTCAGCCTGTACTGAACGCGTCCACTTTAGACTGTGATCATGCTTTTCTCGGCCTGCCAATGTACGTGTAGACACGCGCACTGCGAGCCCCAAGGCCCCGACGTGACGCCAGGTGAAACCACTCCGTGGCTTGCCATGAACCATCATGTTACAGGTTGCGTTTCGGTGCTTCAAGGGAAGCGCCTCCACGTCTACGGAGTACGGTAGCATACATAGTTTGTCATGAGCAGCACTGGCTTCAAATCTTCAATCTACTCAAACAAAGTAATCAATTAGCCTTGCCTGCATTTGTCCAGAATTCAGTCCTCAGTCACCCTTCTTACAGGATCCAGCTGGCCACCATCTGGCATCCATCTGGCAACCTGCAGTACACCCAGCGCCGGCCAAGCTGCTGGCCACATTGGCACAATGTCGCAATTCGGGTTCATGAAGCGCGTCGGCGCGTCGGATCGTGCCGTCGCTGTCCTCAACGACCAGCCCCAACTCTTCACCACGCTCGTCCTCGTCCTCGTCGGCCTCGCCGCGCAGTGCGGGTTCCTATACTTCATCCACTACGCCACACTCAAGCCCGAGCAAAAGAACAAGAAGAAGAAGGAGGACGGCCGGAAGCGCGCCGGCACCGGAGCCGCAGGCGGCAAGGGTGGAGGAGGAGGGTCTGGCAGCACGCGCTTCTTTGGCTTCAGGAGGTCATGATGAACGCAGGAGATCAAGTCACAAGTCAGTGGAGGAAGGCAGGTTGACTACTAGTCTAGTCTGTTGGTGTTGGCGTCTTTCAGCTTACTCTGAACAATGCATTGATTGTCACTCTGCAAGGCCTTGACCTCTCCGTGCTGCCCCGGGTCCTGTTGGCGGCCACCACGTCCTGCACTAACAGCCTTGCGCGCTCCGGCAGCGGTGCAGCTGTTAGCGTCGGCCTCCAGCCACTCACCGATCCCAATTCCCCGCCGACGCCGGCGCTGCCTTTCCCATTCTTTCCTCCAGACTCATTCTCCATCATCCTTTCTACTACTAAAGGGAGTCAATTCGTCGCGAGAGCAAGTCTACCGTTGCTCCTCTCCCCATCGTCACCACGGCCGCCTCCGCCATGTCCTCGCTTCGGCCCATCGCCCAGCGCTGGGCCGCGAAGACGACGACGACGACGACGACCTCTGTCGCAAAGTCGGCCTCTACTGTGGCCGGCCTCCGCTACAACTCGTCGTCCTCGTCGTCGCCCGCCAACTCCTCCTCTTCCTCTTCCTCGTCCGCCTCCTCGCGCGGCCCCAGCTCCTCCACCTCGGCGCTCGCCTACAAGGCCCTGCACCGTCGCTCCGCGCCTCTCCCCAAGAGCGCCGCCACGCCCGCCTGGTCCGCACAGTCCGCCGTCTCCAACATCCTCTACGAGACGCCCACGCCCCCGACCGACCCCCCCAAGCGCCACATCCTCAACTGCCTCGTCCAGAACGAGCCCGGCGTCCTCTCCCGCCTCTCCGGCATCATCGCCGCCCGCGGCTTCAACATTGACTCCCTCGTCGTCTGCAACACAGAGGTCGAGGACCTCTCCCGCATGACCATTGTCCTCACCGGCCACGACGGCGTTGTCGAGCAGGCCCGCCGCCAGCTCGAGGACCTCGTCCCCGTCTGGGCCGTCCTCGACTACACAGAGGCCGCCCTCGTCCAGCGCGAGCTCCTCCTCGCCAAGATCAACATTCTCGGCCCAGAGTACTTTGAGGAGCTCCTCCACCACCACCGCGAGATCACCACCGGCCACCCCGCCGTCGCCGACGAGCTCGCCGCCGCCGCCGCTGACCAGGGCCAGCAGCAGCAGACTCTCGAGCAGACCGCAAAGGACTTTCACCCCAGCAAGCTCGCCGCCTCCGAGGCGTTGCGCCACAAGCACGAGCATCTAAAGTCCATCACCTACTTTGCGCACCAGTTTGGCGGCAAGGTGCTGGATATTAGTAATACCAGCTGCATCGTCGAGGTGTAAGTAGTCTAGTCTTCTCTCCGCCGTCTCCAGACCCAACACATGCTGACAATCAATCTCACAGGTCCGCAAAGCAGAGCAGGATCGACTCCTTCCTCAAGCTCGTCGGCCCCTTTGGCATCCTCGAGTCCGCACGCACCGGTCTCATGGCCCTGCCTCGCTCGCCCCTCCACGGCATCAATGAGGAGGCCATTGCCAAGGAGGCGGATGAGGCTGTCGACGCGAGCCAGCTTCCCCCTGGCTAATTAAGGGCTCTGTGCAAGTTGGTAAACATGACGCGCGCGCTTATTTATCATCCGTACTACTCAATTGAGTTGCTCGAGAAAATACGTACTTTAGAAAAATCTTTGTATCATTTCCTAGTGTGACTTCTCTGCTAATAGAAAGACACAATTGCGAGACCTCGCTTGCCTCCCCCCACCCACTTTGCCCGCCTTGCTCCGAAAAACGTGCGACGTGAGGAAAAAGAAAAACCAAGTGTAACATGATAAGGAAGGATAAAATAAAAAAAAGAAGAAAAAAAACAGACGTCAAGTCGAGCGATATACAAAGTTCGCGCTGTCCGGCGAGGCAGCTTCCTATCAAACACACAAGCAAGCGCTTACGCCTTTTCTTCCTTCTTTGGTATGGGTCCGGCTCCGGCACGTATAGACGAACCTACTCCGCAGCGCTGGCGGTAGACCCGCCGTTGGCCACCCCGCTGGTGCTCTTGGGCGACGTCTTGCTGTCCACTGCGGCGGCTGGTGCGGTGGCCACTGTGCCATTCGTGTGCGCGGCCTTCTTCTCGTCCTCTCCACTGTCGTCATAGTCCTCGTCCACGTCCATCTTGCGAGCCGCTCGCTCAGGTTCGTTGGCCGGCTGCGCGGCCTGCGTCGGCTGGGCAACAGGTGTCGACTCTGCGGCCGCCGGCTCCTCTTTGGGCGCCGCCTCGGCTCGGGGCTTCTCGTGGGCGGCGGAGGCCACTGGGCTCGGTGCTTGCCCTGGGTGTCCCTGGGCGCCACTGGCATGATGACCTTGGTGATGCGCCGCTTCCGAGGGATGATAGGCCTCCTTGGCCTGCGGGGGCTCCTCGGCCCTCCTCTGGTCCTCGTTTCGCTTTTGATCCTCCGCACGTCTCGCTTCAGAGTTGCGTCGAAAAGATTCCCGTCGCGGGGTAGACGGTCGTCGATGGCGCACGTCTTCGAGGCGAGCCCGGTTCTCCTCGCTCGCCGGCTTCTTGACCGCGCTCTCTTCCTCCCATTCACGCATGCGCTTGGGGCCAGGCCCTGTCGACGTCGGGCGCTCGTCCGCAGGCCTCTGCTCACCGCCCGGTACGGATGAAGGTGCTTGGGCCGCATTGCTCTCGGGCGCACCAGGGTGCGCACCTTCATGGTGATGAGCTGGGTACATGGGCGGCTGGTGCTGAGGATAAGCCGAAGTGGGCGACGGCATGCGATTGTCGTGGGGAGGAGGCCCGTGAGGTGGGCCGAGGGGAGGACGACCGTCGGGACGAGGGCTGTTGTTGGCACGGAAAGGCGTGCCTCCGTTGGAGTGAGTCGCGCCGTTCAGGTGGCTTGGGGGAGGCCCAGCCGGTGATGGTGCTGCGCCGCCCCAGTTGGGGTTGGGGATTCGGCCCTCCGACCCTGGTGGGTGACCAGGAGTTTGCCCGTGCGAAGATGGCGGTGGTTGACCATAATGGTGAGCACTCGGCGGAGGCGACTGACCACGGCGTGGAGGAGGAGCCCCGCGGCCAGGCTCAGGATAGCCCTGGCGCATGTGCGCTTCTTGCTGCGGCGTTGGCTGGCGCTGGGGTCCAGGCAAGGCCTGTCCACGATAGCCCTCGCTACGCTCGTTGAATGGGTTCGCAGGCTGGGATGGCGGGTTGACACCGGCCAGGCGACCAGCCCAGTTCTCGCCAGCCGCAGCACCCCCTTGTGACGCTGGGGGAGGAGGGCCGCCGCTCGGAGGATGCTGCTGCGGGCCGCCCCAAGAGGGTCCCTGAGGTCCCGAAGCCTGGTAGGTATTGGGGTGGACATCAGCTGGCTGCGGTGCGGCCGGCGGTGGGCCCCCGTTGGTTCCGGAACGCAGCAGTTGAAGACGAGCCTTGATGTGCGGATTGTCGGGGTCAAGCTCGGCTGCGCGTTGGTAGGCGTCCATGGCATCAGTAACCTGGTTATTACAAGATTCATACTATTTGCTGGTCAGCACGCCTGTGCGCGTTGGGGGAGTATGCAGTTAACTTACCAGAGTACCAAGGTCGTACCAAACTTCGGAGATGAAGGGGTTGAGGCGAATGGCGCGGCTGTACGCATCAAGCGCATCTCTGTACTGGTTGATCTGGTAGTAGAGAACACCAATCGAGCACCAGAACGTCGGGTTCTTGCCATCGCGGTAAACAGCTTGCTGGTAGGCCTCGTAGGCTTTGGGGTATTTCTGCTGCGACATGTAGCAACGTCCGAGGAGGTACCAGCTCTGTGAGTCTTGGCCATCTGGTGAAAGAGTGTCAGTGCCTAGCAAGAACAAGGTGGGACAGGCAAAACATACCGGCTTGAACCGATCTCTCCAAGTACGCAATAGCGCGCTCTTGCGACTCAAATGAACTGCTCTGTTGGTGATGGAGCCAACCCAGTTGCTGTAGAACCTTGGCATGGTTTGGCGTGTTATCAAGCACTTGGTTGTAGGCAGCCTTCGCGTTGTCGTATTGCTTCTGTTGCTCGTGGACGTGGCCGATCTGAAACCAGATATCGTCCCGGGTTAGCGGTGCAGGTGGCGAGTTGACGATGTAATTGAAGCACTAGAGTCAGGTTAGTGACCGAGAAAGTCGCCTCGTCAGTGCTGGTGTGCCTACCTCTAGACTTTGATGGAACTTGTTTTGGCCTTTGTATATGATTCCAAGGCGAAAGTAAATTTCATTGGCCTTGTCAAAGTCGGGCTGGATTTGCATGACTTGGGAGAACGCCTCTTCTGCATAGTCGTAGCTGCCGTAGCGGTCGTATAGTATACCGATGCCATACCACAGCATGGGGTCTTTCGGGTCGCGCATGTTAACTAGTGCCTGTTGATACGCGTCGTATGCTTTTTGCAGGTTCTCCGACATGAGGTAGCAATGGCCTGTCAGGTTAGGCAAGCTCATTTGTGCGTGTTGAGGATTGGGGAAACTTACCGAGGTTGCCCCAGGCCTCGCCGTTCTGAGGCTCCATCTGCACAATGGTGCGGAAGAATTCGAGCGCCTTCTCGTAGGCTTCCTTGCCCTTGTACAGCATGCCGATAGCGTTCATGGCCGCTGTGGAATTGGGGTTCGCTTGCATCGCGCGCTCGTAAGCATGCAACGCCTCGTCAGGGACGCGCAGGAGCTCCGAGAAACTTCCTGTAGAGGGACTTAGTCAGATACCTACATATGGGCAGCGCATTGACATGGCGACTTACCAATCTGAAGCCACACATGCTCGTTAACGCCGGCAATCGACTGAGTTAACGTTGGGCCGGCCCAGTGAGGCGGGTGGCTAGTGTGACCCGGAGGAGGGTGATGCTGATGATGGTGCTGCTGCTGCTGTTGCTGTTGGTGCTGCTGGCCCATCATCATGGTCGGTGAGGGATGATGGTTGGCCGCCATGGTTCCTTGGCGGGCTCAGGCGATGCGACCGCCGATGCGCTGCTGTTGTTGCGATGCGGAAATTCGTCAACAGGGCTCGCGGAGGCAGGAGAAAAAGTGGTTTCGCGGAGCGCTCTAACAATGAGTCGTCGAGGTCAATCGGTTGGGTGCCAGCAGAGGTAGGGTGGTTCCAGGCTAGGCGCGCGTGGCCAACGACGAGGAGAATTGGAGCTCGAGGCTGTAAATAATATTGCGATGACGATACGCGCGCAGGCGATCCGAGGGATGGCAGGAAACCACTGCGTATGCCCAAGCGCCACGCAGGACGATAATGGGATTGTTGATACTAGAGGTGGCCTGGTCAAGCGTGCAGCTATTATTATGGGAAAGGAAGAAACGACGGGTTTGGGGGGGGAGGCCGGACGAAGAAGGCTTTCTCGTGCCGCCATTGCAAACTCCCCTTACCCACGCTCCAATGGGGTACGTACCTCGACAGGGAAAAGACTGTCTGTCTGGCGGCATGCAGCTAGTGGTCATTAGCGCCACGGCGGGGTGTCCTTGGCGTCCGCGGGCGGGTCCAGCCCATGTCCACGCCGCGCCAGGCCGCGCTCGCACGCAGCCTTGGTCCTTGGCCGGACCTGGCAGACGGACGGGTCTTGGTGTGTGCTACAGAACAGGGGCGCCTAACTCCATGTCGTCTGCCGGCCCGCCCATCGTGGACCAAATCGTCGGCGGGTGCCCTAACTCGCGTATGCAGCCTGGGACCAGAGTGGCTGCCCCAACCACAGGCGATGGTCATGTGCCCGACTACCCTATATCACCACCAACTGCTACAATTCCCGCGTCGTATTCCGTCAATTCCTCGTGAGCGCGTCGACATAAACGATGTGGCTTCGTTAATGTGAGCAAACTGTATCAATTGTGTGAAGTCCCCAACATACTGCGAACTTTCAGAGCATTTGAATTTGTCTGCCCGCAGTCGTAGCGCGAATGACTCGGATGAAATCCATGTTAGGCTAGTCAAATGCTCACCTTAGACAACTCTCTTCTCCTTCATGTCAAAGATATCACTAGTGACAACACTAGGTACGAAAGCGAAACGCCCGATCCCCAATCTTGAGTGTGCTAGATCTCGCCGTTCGAACACAATTCATACAGGTGCCTAGGTAGTCCCCAGCACGCTACTCACCAAGAAGCTCAGGCTGTTGTCACCAAATAACAGCTCCAAGTGCCAGATCCCGAGGCGTCCCGTAAAGAAAAAGGCAGCGTATAACTTTGCAGTTCCAAAAGCGCGCAAATGGGCATACAACAGTTTTGCGTTTTTGACTACATATATATATAGTGTATTTCCACGTCTCGATTACCGTGATGATCGGTCTTGCGAATGGCTCCAGGGTCCGCAAAAATACCCGGTGTGGCGCACAGAGGCTCAGTTGGCCCATCGACAGCCGGTGACGCGACACCTAAGGCAAGTAAGTACCTTAATTAAGTACCTGGCAAACGACCATCAGCCTCTTCGCGCGTCAGCCACATCCAAACGCGCCCGTGGTAAGCAGCTAAGCAGGGCTCTGGGACGGTTGCCGCGCGAGGCGTGAAATAAATTAACGCTTGGTCAGATCCAACTGACGATTCAAGAGACGGAATGGCGGGTTGTGTGAGACTCGATGGGGATCCAGTCCCCTGCCGTGCTCATCATGAGCGAGCACAAAGCACTGGAAAGGGGGGTGGGGAGCCAGCCGGGCGCAACATGTCAAGCGTCGGGAATGGAAGGTTCGGTGGGAGGGCACGCACCATCCTGACGAGCATGCTGCAGGTGGAAATGGGGGGCGTGATCGTGACGCAGTGAGAGCTTGGGGTGTCGGTAACCGACCCTACCTGTGTCACGGTCGAAAAGTAGTGGGGAAGGAAAGGAGCTGCCCACAATTCCTTCCTTCTGCTGCCCCTAGGCCTAGCCTAACTTACCCTAGCCCACTGCTCTACGTAACATCACCAAAGGGTCGCCGCACTGCACCGCATCGCACCAGCTGCACGGTGTGCGCCGCTTGAGCCCGTCTGCTTCGAACCATGATAATCAGGTCTCGCATCTCTCATGCAGCCTGACGCCCCCGCCATGCACGTCGACGCAGGATGGCCGTCTGTTGCTGCGACTGGCTCTTGCGCAGATGCCAGCAACGCAGCGCGCAACCTTTCAAGAGACCGGATCGGACCCCATCAGTGATCACCCAGCCACCTCTGTTCTTCCAGTATGCGTTGCATGGCGCAGCTTTTGCAGCACCACGCGGGATGCCTACTTACTTAGCTACTTGTTACTATGCTTGAGTAAGGCAAGTACTTATGCATTGTTTCTTTGAGTAAGTCATCGGAGATAAGATCCTCATTCACTCTACGCACTTCACCACTTCGTTTCCTAGTCCTACGTGTTTCAGACAAATGGGGAAACACGACTGTTGTCCGCGCCGATGGCCGCTTGCACATGGCCGATGGTGCGCCACACATGACAAACATACAGTGCCACCTGCCGACAAGGGAGGACCAAAAAGATCTAAGTCACGACTCGCACAACGACTCTTTAACACTTGTGCTGTCTTCTGTGTCGCATTCCAAGGATCTATTCTGGCACGGCTGTTATGTAAAGTGACTGACTGAGCGCGACGTCCCCGGCACCATGGCTCGCCTGCCGCACGTTAATACTATCCTCAGTGAAATGGCTGCAAGATCACGTTGCCGCCGCGAATGTCTTCACCCACGGTTCTGACTCTTTCAAGAGCTCGCTTCGATCAGGACGGTCAGTGGGCGCGCCCCATTTCAAACCATCGCATCAAGTGCTCGCTAGCTCTCCTCGAGGCGCATTTGTATCGCAAATGATCTGAATTCTTCGTACGAAGAACATGTCCACTGCAAATGCGTGAAACGACTTGTAAACCACCAAATATTAATCAACGCTATGTCTCCTTCGTACAACCATGCGCTCCACATGCTCCTGTTGATGTCGGCTGCTGATGAGACATGGCACTACACCTCCAAAACTCCGGAAGCCATCAATAGCACACAAAAAGACGCTCAGTGCCTGTCCTCATCATCGTCGTGATCGGGCTCAAACTTGGTCTCGCCCAGCATCTGCCCTGGCTGTGACGTTGTGGCTGTCTGCGCGTTCGCCTGATGTTGTGTCCGTTGGCCGTCTTGCTGCCCACCACCACCAGGCGCCTGCGCAGACTGCTGTGAAGGGGTCCTGCTCGGCGCGGTGCCTGTCGCAGCGTGCAATCTCTGGTCCAAAGCCCTTAGGGCGATGGCCCGCCTTCGTTCGGCCTCTGCGCGGGCGCTGCCGGGCGTCCCTCTCTGGAGATAGCTCTCGCCCCTGGCAGCGGACATGTCGGCCTGCGAGAAGGGCGCGCAGACACGCATCGCCACGAGCGCCTCGAAAATCTGGTCGGCGAACGCGGCTACATATGGCTTCGCGGGAGCAGGGAAGAATTCCGAAAAGGCAAATGTTTCGCTCGCATCGCCTCGTAGGCCGGCCGACTGCGACGAGGCTTCCAAGTCGGGGAAGACAGTCTTGTAGAAGCGCAGGTACGTCCAGCTCGTCAGGAACCCGAACAGGGCAAGCCAGAAACTGGCAATGGAGAGGGCGGGCGTCAAGGAAAGCAGTGTCACCACGCCCAGGTGGACGAGGGGGAACCGAGGGACGCGCAGGGAGAGAATGCCGCGAAAGAGCGTGACGGTATGGGCGGGTACGAGTTGGCTGAAAGCGACGAGGAAGGATATCTGAACCGAGATGGTTCCGGAGACAACGGTCAGTCTGCAACGCAAATATTGTTAGCTGGCGCACCACGCAAGGAATCAGGGGGTGGGAGAAGGTAATCGCGTACGTCCAGCTTTCGTTGCGCGAGAGAGTGAACAGAATCACGAGCATGCCAAAGGTCAAGAAGTTGGGGACCAGCGTGACGAGCGCCACAAACTTTGCCAACTCGCGTGATGACCAGGCACGCTCAAGATATCGCCCGCCGTAGTAGAGTGTCGCAGCGCCCACCGCCAGCGTGAATATGTTGCTCTCGACTAGCGATGTCGTGAGGAGCGTCCATGGGTACACGATCGATAGTTGGGGGACAAAGGTGAGGTACGGTATGACGATCTCGGAGTGCTCTGTCCACTGGCGATAGCGGATGGCAGAAGAGAGCATCGACTGGAAGACGAGGCCCGCGAGGAGGACGCGCGTCACGGGGGGGATATTTATTCGCGCCATGGCTAGCGCGCGCGACCGAAGAGAAGAGGACTGTTGATGAGTGAGGTGAGTTTGAGCAGAGCCGGACGCGCAAAGCTCGGCGGGCTTACTGCTCTCCTGGCTGGGCGTCGTCTTTTGAGGCTGGCGGAAATGTCAGGCGGTCGTGGATAATGACAGTGACAGGAGTGCAGCTACCGGAGAACAGAAAGTCTATTGGCCAAAGCTATGAGAGAGGCTCCACGGCAGCGGGTTTGGTTGCGGTCACTTTTGTCTGGTTGTGGCTGAAATGCCCGAATTGGACAGTTTCTGGTTCAACTGGCCTGGCCAATTTTGATTTACTAATTATCTACGTGTTAATCTGTAATAAGTATTAATCTGTAATAAGTAGCACCTACAATCATAGCGAGGCAGCGCAACGAGCTCTGTCTGAGCGCAATCGAGTTCCTACCACAGAGCCTCACTACGAGGCGTACCTTAGTAAGCGCACGGTTCTCACATGTCCGTACACATCGTACAAGATGGTGGACGCGGGGGTCTTGCGGCTGAATCAACAAGAATGCCACAGACTGGGACTCAAACGAGTGTCGTCCTACTCGCCATCAACAAAGCCTCACACGATGCTGCATGGATGCCGTTGCGTAGCAAGGCTTGGACTGGTGACTGCCAACTGGTGAGGCCTGCCCCGATGTGATTAGGCTGTGGGTGCCTAGGTGGACGGATCACTGGGCACGACTCATGCGCCCACGGCATCTTGCATCAGTAGCTGGGATCAGTATTTAAAGCCTCCCAATTGCAGGTTGGGGCCAAAGGGCTGGAGTCTACTACGTATTAGATTGAAGGTTTGGCCTTCGCGCAGTTGCGCCGGTGGCCGTACGGCGTGCTGTACCTGGAAATCAATCTGACCAGAGCTCCTACAGCAACAAAAAATGTCAGCAACAAGTTTACTCTGTCGCGGCGTGGAGATGCTGCGTGGCAGATGATGCGGTGCAGGCCCAAGGAACATGTTGTGCCAGGGGTTCCCGGCGGGCGTCGACCAGCAAATGACATGGACCCCTGGCTCCACCGCCATCGGAGGCTGGGCGCTTGTCACTTTTCGTGGTCTCTGCAAGAAGGCTCGAGATAGCCTTACCGTTGGGACCAGTGAACAGCAGTTCCGAGCGCGCTGGCTGGCGGGAGAATGGACGACGTGGACAGCTTGCTGGCCGGTATTAGTTTTGCAGGCTCCAGGTCGTGGTGGTTTGTACCTGGACGCAAGCTGGCGCTGCCTCGGAAGCAACTCCGCCAATTTAGCAGCGGATCTGCAACGATTCGACCACGCCTCAGGAGGTCGATGAGCGTCAGAATCGAGTTAGCTGCCCAGTCACGAGGCGTGACCTCTGCTCCGTACTGGTGGCCGCTAACGACATGCTGGCAGACGATTGTATCAACATGGCCTGCCAAGAGCTGGTTCAAACGCTGAAAACATGTAAGGATGACGATTGGCGTGGCGTGACGCCGAGAGTAGGTAGAAGGGCCATTGTCGTATCGATGTAGAAGACAGAATAATAAACTCTGCCTGCATCTGGAGAATGTACGTGACATGGAACATCTGGCTGCGCAGCAATCGGGGCTGGAATGAGGGTGATTCACGACAAGCAGCGGCTCAATTCATTGTGATAGGAATCCACAAGCTCCAGTCCATGTTCATGACGCCTTCTCTTAGCATCTGTAGAGTTTCGAGGGTCTTGGGCCACCAGTGAGAAGTTAAAAGGGCCAGCTGTCGAAAGCACAGGTACGTACCGCGCTTGATCGGTCCCACCAAGGATTGACCGCTGGTGCAGCGCTGGACTGCTGGGAAGCTGAGGGGGGCTGGACTAGCGCGGGTTAAAGGCTGCAGCGTCGCACCTGCCCAATGCCAACGCTCCGGGGGTTTTCTGGGCTGCTGCAGCCTGGGAGCAAGAGCCAACAAGCGCCAGGCCGTTCCAGTCCAGTCAGTGCCATGAACGGACTGAAGTTGAGTGACGACTGGACTATTAGCCAATCCGAGGGGAACCAGCGTTGACGCAGGCAATAGAGATTGAAGACTTTGAGGCGCTGGCCCCCCCTGGGGACGGTGACAAGAGTCCTAGCGACACCATTCGACGTGGAACCGGGCGGACTGCTAATCCAAGACGCGGACGGGCCAGACCCACCTTAGATCCGTTCGGCTCATGTTTCGATTTCATCTCTTCGAGGGTCTGTGGACAAACCTTGGTTCCCCCAACATCACGAGCCTCGCGCAGGACAGGACTCACAGCACACGCCCAAGACCTTTGGAAGTGACGCCCGCGGGCAGATACCGCCCTTGATTACACCTTTTCGCGCGCCCTTAGTCTAGTTAGACGCACGCTCGCACTCTCGCACCCAGCGTCCCCAGTGCGCCCACTCGCGGCGCGCCCGGGCTTGTCATCTCTCCGAATCTCGAATCTCGAAATCTCCTGGCCCTGAAATCTCCCCAGCCAGCACAACACCGGTTGGCGCACGCACGCACGCTCTCACACGCCAGATCATCAGCCACCACACTCTCTCACTCACTGCCTGCGTGACCGTAGGCCGGGGCGGCCAGTCATGGCCGTCAAAGAGTTCCTCGACTCGGATCGAGTCAATTTTCTCATCTGGAGGTTAGCATTCACTCACTCTCAACTTTCCCCCCCGCTTGCCGCGACTTGTCACCCATCTAGTCCTTGGTCGGTTCACGAGGCATTGCTCGTGGATGATCGAGCCGTCGCACAGTCACAAGAACCTTGCTCCAATCCGCTCAACTCACGAGGCTAACTCATCATGCTCACAGGTACCTCCTGGAAGGCAGTATGTCATGCCGACACACGGCCCCCCGAGCACTTGCTAATGTCTGTGCGTAGATTACCGCGAGACTGCTGCCAAGTTCCAGAAGGAATGGCAGGTCAAGCAGCCACACCACCAATTCTCATTTGCGCCTCACGTCAAGGGCCACGCGCTCGTCTCCGTCATCAATAGAGGCCTTCTCTATCAGTCACTCGAGCGCCAACGCGCGAGCAGCCAGGTATGCACCAGGGCTGCCCAGGGCAAAAACCCCAAGACGCTCCCAGACATTTGATTTGACTGACCCTTCCTCCCAGTTGTCTGATGATCTAGCTCGCACGGCAGAGGCCGAATCTCTGCAGGTCGGCATTTTTGGGCCTTTGAACGCGCAGCCACCCGCCAAGGTGGAGGATGATGGGGTTCCGGCGACGACGATTGAGACAGTCACCACCAACCTGACGCCATTCGCACCACCGCCGGCCACCACCACAGCAGATGCGGCATCGGTATCGACCGCCCGCGTGCAGGATCACGCACCAGTGAATTCAACCACACATGTCGCCGCTTCAGCAGAGGAAACTGAATTTCCTCGAAAACGATCTCACCCACACCTACAGAATGGGTCACCGATTAAAAGGCCACGACTCAGCCATGGATACGAGAATGGCACCAACGACGCACCTCCGGGCACGGACCCGATGGACATTGATCAGGACCAGCACGACAACCACGCATACCCTTCACCACTGGAAGGGGAAGAAGCGACAAGCCCGATCCCCCATACTGAGGGCCCGGAGCAGGGCACCCAGCACGACAAAGTCGAGGAACTCACGCCGCACACGACGTTCATCCGCTTGACCGACGACAGATGGGCCTCTGGCCACTTTGCCTCACCGGGCGCCGACATGGGCGCGCAGGCCGCAAATGCCCCGACTCTTTTGCATTGCCAGTGGAACCCCAAGGATCCTTCGGTATTGGCCGCTGCTGGCAGTGGGGCGCTAGCCCGAATCTGGTCTGTCTCACGTGCGCCGACCTCAGACTCCGAGCCTCACCACGATCACGTGCCCTCGAATGGCCTGTCGCTGCTTGAGCCCGATGCACCTTTAAGCACTGTCGTTCCACAGCTCGCGTGGACAAGTGATGGAAACTCGGTGGCTTTAGTCGCCGAATCCGGTGGGCAGACGTCGGTCCTTATCTGCGCATCCGACGGTGGCATGCTCCAGACGTTTGATTCCGCTGCCGAGCAGGTGATCAAGCTTCTATGGAACAGGAGCAACACGGCGCTGCTAGCGATATCACCATCGCCGGACGAGAACGGTGCAATTATTACGGTGTACCAGAATTTCCCGAATGGAACGTCGCAGTCCCAGTCTGTGCTGTCCTACACGCTGCCAGACCACGATATCAACGCGGCACCGCTGGATGCGAGCTGGATCAGCGATCTCGAGTTTATCATTTGCGGAGGCAACCTCCTCGCCACACTGTTCTGTGCCGAGGACAAGATTGTGCAGGTGCGCAAGTTCGAAACGAAGCCCGACGATGCCTTGCGCAGTGTGCTCTACGACTGGCACTCTGAGCTGACGGCCACTGGTAGTGAAACGGGGATTCTAGACGTATGTGCGCCGATTCTTGTTACTGGAAGTATTGCTGACTTGTTGCTAGCTTTGGGACACCAATGGCCGGCGTCGGTCCATACAAGCTCACCAGGGTGCCATTACCTCGATGGAATGGCAGCCATTGACGGGGCCCGCGAATTCAGATAACGAGCGACTGATTGCCACCGGAGGCGAAGACTGCGCCATTCTCATATGGAACGTCCGCATGCCCGAGAGCAAACAGCGCTGCTTCCTAACCATGAACTCACCCATCGTGCGACTTGCATTCACACCCGATGGCGTTTTCATCGCTGGTGCGTCGGCGAGTCAGGTCTTGATCTGGAAGGTGTCCAGCCCGACATTCCCACGAGCTTCGTGGCGACGCAAATCGCACCCCGGGTGGGAGAGCCCCAGGGCTGCCTCGGATAGTGACGAGGAGTATGCCGAGCACTGTCTCTGTTGGGATGCGAATGGACAAAAGCTGGCCTACGGCTCGAATAGCAGAGTGAGTGACCGACCCTTGCGGACCAGTGTGCAAACTAACAGAACCAGCTGGCTATTATCAACTGGCGGCGATGATGACGAAGAAAGACGACAAAAAAGTTCCTTTGTATTTGAAGCCCGACTCCCTCGGGGCTATTGACCATTCTTGGGTACCATATTTGTTCGGCCTTGCCGCCTTGTGTTACGAAATCTTTACGCATAGTATGGGCATGGGGTGTCCTTGAGTAAGCGGCGTACTGGTTGGTTGGTTGGTATGGGGCGAGTATCCCTTTACCGAGATTCTTTCTTTTCCTTTTGTGTGTTTGTTCACATGCCATATGGTGCAATCGGCGAGGTGTCAAGGAATCAATCTTGCGAGGAGGGTCGGAAGGCGGGCTGCTGCTATTATTTGGCAAGCGAATGTTCTTTTTTTTTTTATTTATTTATTTACCTACAGACAGGGCTGGGGCTATCTAACATCTTGTACACCAACTAGTGTCTCAAAGAATCATTAAAGAGTTGAGCTCTATGCTGTTAGTGGTGAGGAGGAAACGCAGCGGCTCATCCGTGTTTCTGGGGCCTGGGTTTTCGTCGTATGTCACCAGCCGCCCGCTGCCCCCCATGCGCCCCGTCTCGAGTCCGACTGGAGTCCAAGCAGCTTCCCACTTTCACCCCACCATTGCGGTCCTCACCTCCATCCAGATCAAGGTGCTCATTACGAATTACTATATAGCACCATCACAGGCACGCACCGCCATAAAAAAAACTTAGTTATCAAATCCCCTGGACCACCTCCGCCGAAATGGCAACGCGCACGCAAAAGACCCAGGAAATGGAGATGGACCTCCAGGCGCGAGGCAAGGATCACACCCACCGCATCAACCAAGAGGACGTCGACTCGCGTTCGTTTCGAATGGTCATTGGCGACGTGTGCGTTCCTCCCAAACCTTGTTGCTTTTTTCACTTTTCTAAACCCGGTACTATGTAGTCTGCCCGTGGACACGTACTATGCCACGCAGCAAAAGGATATCGCCATGCGAGCCTTGGATCAGCCCGAGCTACTGCTCATGCACGCGCAGGGCAACGATGATGTACGTCTTTAGTTGATGTCACAGAGAACAAAGAAGAAAGATGAGGCTGACATCCACGCAGTCCGTGGCAAGCCAGCGATACAAGTTCATGTGCATGCTGCACGATCCGGAGGGTAGGATGGAGGCGCCCTCGCGTGCCATCAGACCCGAGAAGATGTCGTCTAGGAGATCGTCCGGGAAGCAAGCCTGGAGGTGACTGATGCCTGAGCGGGATCCTTTCCGTATTACGAGGATACGTCTGATGATCATGACCAAGAGACGGAGGCAGCAGGGCGAACGTAGTATGAATCTTGTATATCTAGAGTGATATTGTGGGAATGACTTTACAGAAATAAGCAAAAACATGCTGGTGATGTGGACCAACAACCCATGATGATGACCCGTAAGTTTCGCCACGAAACGCCGTGACTATGCAATGCAAGCTTCCCATATATCCAAGACAAAAAGTTGTCTACGCGTACCGTGTGCTCCCCGTCCGCTGCCATCGCCCCATCTCATAATTGTTGTCGTGGCTCATTTGCCGATTCTGCAACGGACTGTTGGTGTTGTCCTCGTAAATGTGCCCGTCGTGCGTGCCGTAGTGGTTCGGGTTGAAGGGCTGGCTCGTCGGGTCGTGGTGGTTGCTGGGAAAGCGGTCGTTCCGGTTCTCCGGCTGCCAGTACCCTCCCACGGGCGGCGTGCTGTTCCCGCCCGCCATCTCTGGCGGTGGTGGCGGCGGCCGCTTGGCCATGGCACGCTTCCTGGTCCGGCGGCGCTGACACCGGCGACAGCTACTGTAGATGCAGCAGGCGATGCACAGGAGCAGGAGCCCGCCCACGACGCAGCACACGGGGATGGCAATGTTCTTGTTGTTGCGGAACCACTCCTGGATTCGACCCCAGACAGAGGCACCTTCACAGCTCCCGTTCTTGCAGTGGCCGTCGCCTGAACAGGAAGTCCCGTCGAGGAGATAGGTATTGTACATGCTGCATACACTGCTGTCGGATGCCCCACGACAGGTCAGTATGCAACTATCGGTGCCGCCACAGGCCTCGATGTTGTCGTTGCCCAGGTTACCCCCGCCCACAACGGCGCGGCACTGCATGTCACGGCTGGTGCACTGGCCGGATGCACACTCTAGACCGTCGCCGCACGAGTCGCCGTCGTTGAGATGCTCGTTGGAGGGACAGAGACCGCTGTCGCCGGAGCACGTCTCCTCCGGGTCGCAGTCGCCGGTGCTCGCGCGACACACGGTGCCGCTCGACTTGAAGGCGCACTCGTCGGTGCAGCAGCCCTCGTTGACAGGGTCGCACACGGCGCCGTCTCGGAACTCGCACGTCTCGCCGTTGCAGCAGCTGTTCTCGCCGCAGCCTTCGGTGCCGCCGCAGTCGCAGTCCTCGCCTTCCTCGACGATGCCATTGCCGCACTGGCTGCCGGTGAAGGTCCCGACGTTGCGGTTGTTGGTCAGGCACTCGCCATTGACGTTGCGCAGCAGGCCGGAGCAGATGTTGCCGATGCTGCAGGGAGAAAAGTCGTCAATCTGCTCGTTGGTCGACGGGTTCATGATGAAGCTGCCCCCGGCATCGCAAGTGCTGGAGCTAAAGGGGCAGCACGACTGCGAGTCGCGGCTGACGGGGCAGACCTCACTGGTGCAGTCGTGGACGGCGCCAAACGTGTGGCCCGTCTCGTGCGCAAAGATTTGCCACTCCTGCGCCGTCCGGACGACGACGTTGGTCGCGGCCACCGTCTCGTTCCCGCCCTGGTCGTCGACGCCCTCGGACGAGCCAGACCGGCAGAGCTGCCCTCTCCAAGCGAGCCCGACGGCGGTGTCGGTACTGCAGGTGGTGAGCAGCGTCCAGTAGGCGTTGCTGTCGAGATTCTGGCCACGCCACCCCGAAAAGAGGTTGAGTCGGTCGCCGAGCGTGACGCTGTTGCTGCAGGCGAGGTTCCATGGCGCGGAACCCGACTCGGACTGGGAACACGGACGATCGATGACGGTGAGATTCCGAATCGCGAGCGAAATGCTAAAGGTGTCTTCGTATAGGGCAGAGGCTCGGTTCACCAGATCAATGACGTTCTTCTCAACCTCATCGCGGTCGCGATCGAATTCGTCCCAGTAGCTGCAGTCGGTGGCAATGCCCACGAGCGCGACCTGGCGGGTGTCTGGGCATCCGCTGGTCGACCCGATGGTGGGATAGTAGTTGGCCCCCATGTCGTCCCCGACATTATCGATTTGGCGACCGAACAGCGACTTCGCCGGCATCATGGCGAGGTTTGGACTTTCCTGCTCCAGCTGCCGTCTCTCCAGATCGTACCGGGTGTTGAACCCCAGATTGTCCGAATCACAGGTAGACGCGAGGCTGTCTCGCTTCAACTCGGACGGTCGAATGTCGGAGTCGCGATACACGACCATGAGGGCCTCGCCATCTTGGGACGCCGGAACCTCTGGGTCCTCTTCATGCTTGACCTTGCGGTACTTTGAGTCCTGCTGGATGTGGTGGCTGACACCAAAGACTCGAAAGGCGCCCTCGAACAGGGGCTTCTTGCCGTCGCGGTGCACAATGATCCTAGCCCACCCCGCCTGTGTCCAACCGGTCGGTTTCTGTGCATAGGCGCGCCCCTTGAAAACTTTCCGGGATTTTCTGTCCACCCTCTCGACTTCCCGTACCGTGCCGTCGGGGTCCAGACTCGTTATCGTCAAGTCGTCATGGAGGATGTCGTGATTTGGCTCGAGGGCCAGGCGTATAGGCACAGGGTCCAGACCATCCTGCCGTAGGTCGAAGACGATATCAAATTCAGAGTGAGCGTGTACCCTGTGGGCGGGCGTGTCGATGACCGGTTGTGTGACAATCGAGACGGCGCTGACGGCGTTGCGTTTAGTAGAATGGGCCGTTGTGGAGGACGAAAAGATGGCCGCGCCAGCGAGAACAGCCGTCGCTACAGATCGGAAGCTGATCATCTCGAGCGACAGAGGCTGGCGAGGGCCAGAAAGTGGCTTCTGTCCCGGAGGACGGCTAGAGGAATGGATGCTATTGCAACTCGGCCATGCGTCTGTGGATTCCGAATGAAGCTAACTGAGTACCCAGGGAAGCGGCGGACTCGAGTAGTGTGTATACTGTTCGACGAGCACCAAGGAAGGCACGATTGCACGGGTCGGCTCAAGGGAATAGAATAAGGTAAGGTATTCCAAAAAAAACAAAAAAAAAACACGTCAAATAATAAGGTTGTTCGATGTAGAAGGAACAGGCGGGTTTCGGTGCTATGGGAGGGCAAGAAGGTTGGCGCAGCGCAATCGACCCGGAGTGTCGCTCTGCCGTCGAAGCGGACGCGGACGTACGCCACAAGGGCCCACGCTACGGAGTAGTGTGGGCAAGATGGCGACACAATAATCGGCACAGCGGGTCTGCAGTGAGATGGATGGGCTTGTCGTTGATCTGCTTGGTGCCGTATGGGATTTCCATGAGCAGACCTGAAGCATGAAACCTTCAGGGTCTGCTTGGCGTGTCTGCGCGGTTCACGTTGCCAACGAGCAACACAGTCGAAGGCGTCCTCGATGAGGCCAGTCACAGAAAGCACTGATTGTTACAGACCGATGGTGCAGGAGGCGTGGCCAGTTACTAAGGTAAGGTAGGCCAGCTAGCAGCGGACCCCCCCCCTCGGAGTGAGGGGCTATTTCTGTCACCCGCCCACGTTGGATGCTAAACTGAATTGCATTCATGGATAGGTAACAATAATAGGGGCAAATACATACATTCGCCTTTGAATTCCATGTCGTCCTGTCTCTGCCGTGCCAGACCGTACTGGAGCTGCTGGTCTGGTCGCCCCTCAAACAAGACGTGTCGCACGTCAGATCAGGCCTTGCAGCCTGTCCGCGTACTCCCCCAGCACCCTACGCACAGCACAGCCACTGGCGCCTATTGATATTATATTTAGTCCAGTCCAACCCAGCGGCTCCACGGCTGTGCTGGAATCACCAAACAAGACGAATTGTGCGCGCAAAGGAACAGGTCCATGACTCTGCCAAGAAGGGTCTATGAGGAGTCTCGGACCTATCCCATCCAACGGCCACGGTCACCAACCCCCCCACCTGGCTGCTGGCCTCGGCCTTGATGACGACGACACATGCACCTGGCTGATGTGAGAACCCCGAACTTGAGAAGGGGGGGTTGTCGTACGGTTGATTGACTGATTGATTAAGGAGTACACAGTGAAGCTTGGCTGAATTTGTATATGCCCAGCCTTTCTCGGTGGAGAAGGTCTTGGCCTGCCACGCGTCCAATGTGGCTGGTGGCATCTGCCGACGTGGCTTACAAAACGTATCTATACGTACGTGCATAGTACCGTCAGTGAAGATGTTTAGATGAAGCGCCGACAACGTACGAAACGGTAAAGTACGAATTAACAAGGCTAATAACACGACTATTCGGTCCAGTTATTCCAAAGTGCAGCAGATCACTCATCCAGTTGCTGCTGTTACGGCGCTCCCTCTCCCCGCCCGCTCTTCTCTTGGCAGTATTCACCTCCCTGTCACCCATCAAGCCTTCTTTGACGCATGCACGGTATTGATAATCTTCTCGACAATGGAGGGATCCGAGAGCTGCCACTGATTAGCGCCCCCATTCGTACCCGCGTGGTAGATGAAAACTGCACTTACTGTTGTAATGTCGCCCAGCTGATCCTCCTCGCCCGCCAAGATCTTGCGCAGGATGCGCCGCATAATCTTGCCACTCCGCGTCTTGGGCAGGTCCGGCACAATGTACACCGTCTTGGGCGCCGCGAACGGACCGATGCTCTTGCGTACCTGCAGCACAAACTCCTTGCGCAGCTGCTCGCTCGTCTCGTGCCCGTCCTTGAGCGCGACAAAGGCGCTGATGGACTGGCCCGTCAGCTCGTCCGCGACGCCGACCACCGCCGCCTCGGCGATGCCGTGATGCTCGATGAGGGCTGCCTCGATCTCGGCTGTCGACAGGCGGTGGCCGCTCACGTTGATCACGTCGTCCACGCGACCGCGGATCCAGTAGAAGCCTTCGTGGTCACGACCGGCGCCGTCACCCGTGAACTAGGAAATGTGTCAGCAGCGCAACGCCCCGAAGCTTGCAGAATCCAACCACTCACATAGTATCCCTTGTATACGTTCAGGTACGTGTCCATGTATCGCTTGTGCGAGCCGTACACGGTGCGGGCCATGCTCGGCCACGGCTGCTTGAAGGCAAGGACGCCCTCGACGTCGTTGCCCTTGATCTCCTCGCCGGACACGGGGTCGACAATGGCGGGCTCGATGCCAAAGAAGGGCATCGAGGCGCTCCCGGGCTTGGTCGGCGTCACGCCCGCCAGGGGTGTGATGACGTTGGACCCCGTCTCTGTCTGCCAGTACGTCTGCGACTCGTCAGCAATCATGTTCCTCGTACGGTGGTGGTCAAGCAGCCTACATCGACAACGTGAGCCTTCTCACGTCCGACAACCTCAAAGTACCACTTCCAGATCTCGGCGGCGATGGGCTCGCCGACGGAGCCCAGGACGCGCAGGTGCTTCATCTCCGCCTTGACGTGTTCGTCGCCGGCCCGCTTGAGGAGACGCAGCGCTGTGGGCGCCACGTAGAACTGGGTCACCTTGTGCTTGTCGATAATGTCCCAATACCGGGAGAAGTTGGGGTAGGCAGGGGTGCCCTCGAAGACGACGGTGGTGACGCCGAGGAGGAGGGGCGCGTAGACGACGTACGTGTGGCCGGTGATCCAGCCCACGTCACCGCCGCAGAAGTAGCGGTCGCCGTCGTGCAGGTCAAAGACGTACTTGCCCGTCATGGCGGCGCCGAGCAGGTAGCCGGCGGTGGTGTGCATGACGCCCTTGGGCTTGCCCGTCGAGCCCGAGGTGTAGAGGAGGAAGAGGGGATCCTCGGCGTTGACGGTCTCGGGGGGGTAGTAGGCGGGCCACTTGTCGACCTCGTCGTGCCACCACCAGTCGCGACCCTCGGTCCAGGGGATCTCGGCGCCGGTGCGCTTGTAGACGAGGCAGTGGGTGACGTCGGGGCACTGCTTGAGGGCGTCGTCGACAATCTTCTTTGTGCCAATGAGCTTGCCGCCGCGCTTGCCCTCGTCGGTGGTGATGACGACCTTGGACTGGCCGTCGACGACGCGGTCGCGCAGCGAGTCGGCGGAGAAGCCGGCGAAGACAACCGAGTGGACGGCGCCGATGCGGATACAGGCGAGGATGGCGATCAGGGCCTCGGGGATCATGGGCAGGTAGATGGCGACGGTGTCGCCCTTGCGCACGCCCATCTGCTTGAGGACCCACGAGGTCTTGGAGACCTGGCGCAGGAGCTCAGCATAGGTCAGCTCGCGGCCGTCACCGGGCTCGTCGGCCTCGTAGATGATGGCGACGCGGTCCGGGTCCTTGTGCGCGTGGCGGTCGACCAAGTTGTAGCATGCGTTGAGCTGGCCCTCGGTAAACCAGGATACGTCGCCGTTGGCGAGGGAGCCACTTTGGACAGTCTGGAAGTCGCGCTGCCATGACAGCATCTGGCGCGCCTGGCGACCCCAGAAGGAGGTGGGATCCGTGATGGACTCTTCATAGAGCTTCTGGTACTCCTCAATGTTGGCCAGATGAGGCTTGCTGGGGTGGTCTGTGCGCGGACGGTCAGTCTTCAGGCCAGGTACCTCGCGACGGCGAAGGGAGGGAGCTCTTACTGGCGAGCATCTTCTCGGGAGGATCTGTGACAGGCAGAGCCGTGGTTAGCAAGTTGCCGGTTGCGCCTCATGCTTTTTAGGGCACACTGGTCGGGCTTACGGAATGTGTCTACGCCGTGCGCCTCGGCGACGACCTTGGGGTGGCTTTGTATAGCTTCCGCCATGGCTGTGGTGTGTGTATGTTGGTGGTTGTCTGTGTCGAATCTCACTCAGTTCCCTCAGTGAAGGTCTCACGGGCAGCTGCCGCGGGGCACTGGAAATATTATTGCGGCAGTACGGATAGAACAGCGCTGGAACTGGTTCCCTTCCAGGGCAGCTCAGGGTGCCGATGCGGGGTAGCGGGGACGCTCTCGATTCAACTCCGGGCCGGTCGTGCGTAATAGCTGGAATGCGACAGGCTGGCGGGCGAGAGCTATTCCGCAAGACTGTACTGACTCTGGGGATGAGGTCAGTCGGTAGGATTGGAGTGTTTAAATAGGTTCGTCGTAGAAGTTGAAGAGGACGGATGTCAAGCTGTGCCTGGATGAGAGGAAAATGGAATGTCAATGGATGTGACAATGGCAAGAGCGACTGGAGGAGGACATGGAGGGGATGGTCGCGAGACAGGGCATCGGCGCGTTCTTATGGAAGCGTCCAATTGTCCAGTCTCGTGCGCAGCGATGGACGATCACTGATGAGATGGAGGGGTCCAGTCTATCCCCAGACCAGGCATTGCGTCAGGAGGGGACTGGACCCCAATGGCAACGAGGGCGCTGGAAACTCTCGGTGCTGAGGCCAGGCCTGACTCCCGGTATGCGTGCCGACATGGACACCAGCGGCCCAGCCAAGCAACGGACTGGAGGGTGTCCTTTCCCCCAGGGCCAGTGCATCCGTTGCCCCGAGCAGCCAGTGCCCAGACGTGGTAGCCGAAGCCATGCTCGGCTGAAGGTTAGCCGTCACTCCAGTCTCTTTCCACCGAGGGCACCTCGTTTAATTCACGCAAAACCATCCGTGCGGCCACACAGCCTAATCAATCTTGACTATGAGCTGCTTTCTGCCATCTGGGCCATATTCGTTATACGGAGTTCCGCTCAACGCAACGCAAGGGTCCTGCGCCGAACGAATGGACGGACGTGTGGAAGCTAGGGACGATGCCACCAGCCAGCCGGGCTGATGGGCCCCACTCCTCAACCACCATCTTCATCACAACTTGCATTGCCTTCAATTCATCCCGCAGATATGACCTCAGCCGGCGTCAGGTTCCTCTAACCAGTTTCTCTCATTTCTGCGCTTATGCAACGAATGTGGCCAGGCGCAGTAGAGCTGGCCTGAGGTTCATGTATGAACGTCACATCAGTTGCCCCCGCCGGACATTCATCTGTAATTCTGTATGCAATGTGCAGTATGCAATGCGCAGCCATCAAGAACAATTACGTTCCAGAAGAAAGTGTCTCCATGCCTATACGCACTCAAACGGCACTTTACGAAACAACCTACGTAGTCATCGCGATGCCAGTTATTCACCGGCCACCCCCAACTCACGCTGGGCTTCCCCTCAGTCCCCCGCATTTGGGGAGATCGGCACTCACTCATGACATCGTTCTGGCTTGGGCCTCACAACTGGTCGATGCCCTCCGATCCTGTGGATTCATCGTTCTGCCTGATGCACACTTGATCAAACCCTGCTACGACCGATGAGTCTAATGCTGTAACTCTAAATTGGGATGAACCCTTGGCAGTACGTCGCCAGCTCATCAGGGGCTGTTGACGTTGCCCCAGAGCGAGCTAATGCAGACCTCGTCCCACACGCCATACGCCAGTCCTCCATTGATGATGACAACCGCCGCTCACATGTCCATGCTCATCAGGTACATCTCGTACACCCTCATAAACTTGGCCACAAATGCCTCCAAGTGGAAAATCACCTTGGTCCCCGTCTTGATCCTGTGCTCGTAGAACGCCGACCACTGTATTACCTCGCCCTTGAGCGCGTCGTCAACCATCGGCAGCAGCTTGAACGTCAGGGTTTTGAGGATTGTCGTCGCCGGTATGCAGTGTGTCAGGAGTTCGTACAGCTTCGACCGGACTTGCATGATGCGCGCGGGCGAGTGCTCCTCGATGATCTCCCTGGCGACCTGCCCTATGAGCGCCTCCCAGTCAGCCGGAGGAATTGGTGTTTTCTCTGTCACTTTCTCACTAGAGCACAGATGTCAGCACGCGCGCACTCCACAGGACAACGTGACAAGGACGCGAGATACTCACTTTTGCGCGTGCACAGCCTCGTACATGAGCAGCGCTCTTCGTAGATTCCTCCCACTCTCCCTGGCGATCCGCATATTCAGCTCCGTCACCACGGGCCAGCCGAGCTTCTTGGCCGAAACAGCCAGCACGTCGCAAATCTCATCGTGCGTCGGCGCCGCCACCCGGACCAGCAGCGTCCTCGAACGAATCGGCGCAATGATATTGGCCGTCGAATTCGCCAGCAGGATCAGCCGCAAGTTGGGCGAGTACTTCTCCATGGTCCGGCGCAGCGCCGCCTGCGCGTCGCGCGTGAGGTGGTCCGCCTCGTTGATCACCACCACCTTGAACTTTTGCCGCGCCGACTGGTCCACCTGCTGCGTCTGCGCCACCTCCTTGAGCAAGTCCTGCACGACGACACGGTCATAGTTGCCCACGTCCGAGGGCGTGATCTCGAGGTGGTAGTTGGACGCCACAATGTTGAACTCGAGCTTGCGGTTGCTCGTCGTCTGGAACACCCGCGCGTCGATCTTGATCTTCTCCACGCCCGGCCCGTACAGCTCCTTGAGCGTGGCAACGATGCGCGTCTTCTTCCCCGCGCCCGACGGGCCGTAGACGAGGAGGTGCGGGAAGTCGCCGCTTTGTGCCTGGCGAGACTTGTCAGCTTCTGCAGTCATGCCCAGCGGCAGAAGGGCAGGGCCCGAAATGTACAAGGGACTGCAACCGATCGGAGAGCTCGGGGTGGTATGTGAGGGCTTCGAGGGAGCGTGGACGGTGCTTGTCGACAATGAGGGCCATGTTTGCGGTCGGGATTCAGCTCGAGATTTGGGTGCAGGAGCTGCAGTGGAAAGTGAAGTTTTGGGGGAGACGCGTCTGGCGCGTAAAGTGGTTGACGGGCTGATCCTGCCTGTAAAGTGGGTCTTCCCTGCCGGTGTGCACGGGCCTTCAGGGTTGGTCAGCTCGCTGAGGCTCGCTTGAGGCATTCCTCAGAGAATGTACGTTGCACTTATCTTACGTTGCAATAAAATTTGAATGTACTTGCGCTAGAAAGATCATGGATGCAACCTGCTTTCTGAAAAAGTACGCAGTTGACAGTACTTGGAACCGCCTACTGACTACCACCCGCTCGAGCATTCAAGGGGGACCAAAATTTGGTTCAAATAATTTTATACACAGGCAACGCCCGTAATATACACTGCTACATCGTACAAGCCCTCATGGCTTTGGTTGCGACTCCGTCTTGCTCCCCGGCTGCGTGATCGAAGTCGGCGACGACGCCTCCAGCATTTCCTGGGGGGCGATGTGTCTCCTCGGAGCCTTCAACTCCTCCAATGTGAGGCCATTGTCCAGCGGTGTGATGCCGACAATGGGCGCATCCCCCTTCTTCGCAAACGCCCACTGCCCCGGTAGCTTGTTGCCGGCCAGGCGGAAGGCGTCTCGCACAATGGCCTCGTGAATCTTGCCTCGAATCTCGAACACGATTTGGCTGACGGCAATTCGCGCAGCCCAGTGGTCGAAAGAACCCTTACCCTTACCCATACGCATCTTTTGATCTCGTCAGTGCACTGTTCATAACAAGTAGCCCTTGGACAACCCCAAACTCACGTCGTTGCCACTGACGAACACGCCAATGTTGCAGTTCTTCCGCTTGTACAGCCTGTACTTCTCACCACGCAGACGTGCCTTGATGGTGCTTTCCGCCGTCTGGAGCGACTTTGCGCTGATGCGTCGGTGGTGGTCGATCATACGCAGTCCGTAGTCTCCCCACATCACGGTCGTGCCCTTGGCCGAGCCGCCGGTGGCCACACGGGGTCGGCCCTTGGCCATCTTGTCCTTGCGATTGAGTTTGGGCTCGAGCCAGGTGCCCATGGCTGGGGTGGTTGTCGAGAAGGCTCGGGCATTCTGGAGGCGTCGTGCAGCGTCGAGTGCTCGTGTCGGTGTCGCTCGGGCAGTCTGAAGGGCCGGCGCATTGCCCAGCGACAAGCTCCGAAGAGCGCCGACCAGTGTCGAAGAGTGCGCAGGTTTCATTGTGCTGGGTTATTATGGAATTGGATACCCATGAACGCTTGTCGTCGTCGTCGTCGTCGTTGATGAGCTCCAGAAATTCTGTAAACCTGAAAGCAACAGGGTGGAGCAGCACTTTCCTGGCGCCTGACTGGTCAGGCTGCCAACGATCCCCTGCGCCTGCCGCTTCTCAAGGCACTTAAGGCTGTCCCACTTCTTCGCGTCACGTTCGCGTTGCTCTGGTCGTCAGATTTCGGGATGGTGCCGTCACTTTCGAGTCTTGACGTGCGTGCACCTTAGGCTGCCACCTCTGCCTGGCTATACAGAAGGTCTCGCGCGACACATTCTTGGCTGTACAAATACTGCTTGGGCCCAATTCTTGTGTTGGTCTTCGGCTGCCCATTTTATCCGACAAAATGCCTGATATCCGTTCCTTCTTTGGGCCAAAGGGTGGTGCTGCCCTCCCGCCAGATAGACCAGCTCCCAAGAACGATGCTGGGACCAAAAAACGGAGCAGTCAGTGAAATGGCTTTCAAATTGATTGCGAACGCTGACTCAAATCACAGGGGGACGCAAAGTTGTTGAGGACAGTGATGAGGATGATGTTGCCGAGTAAGATGCACTCCAGAGTGATCATCATGTTGCTTCACTGACCTTTCTCAAGGGTGAAACCCGCCGCGAAACCCGCGCCCAAGAAGAAGGCAGTGTATGTGGTTATATGCGTTGATTTGTTTTGTGGCCACCGCTAAATATCAGGCCAGTGATGCCGAACCCAAAGGCACGGCGATATCTGCAGATGCCTACTTCGCGTCCAGCAAGGGCAACAAAACAGCCCGCCCCGAACCAGCCAAGAAGACTACTGAGGTTCCCGTCCGGGCGAGCCCACGAGGCAAACCGGCTGCCCCGAAGGCACCAGTGCCTGCGAAGAACGAGACTCCCACGAAGAAGCGAAACACCAAAAGCTACACGAAGATAGAATCGGACGACGATAAGGACGCTTACGCCGTCCAAGAGGACGATGAGGACGACGATATCTTTGCAGCGGATGCTAAGGGTCGCAGCAAACGCAAGACGGACGATTACGAGGAAGCCGAATCGGAAGAGGAAGACATACCACAGCCCAAACGCGCGAGAGGTCGGCCAGCGGGAAGTAAGAACAAAGCGGAAGATGCTAAAAATGCGGCAAGCGCAAAGAAGCGCAAATCTCCCGAAGACGACGAGGAAGAGGAAGAGGAGGCCCCTCCAAAGAAAGCAGCCAAACCCAGAGCTCCGAGGACGCAAAAGGCTGCGGACCCCGAGGACCCCGAATACCAGAGCATCATTAACAGCGTTGCTACGGTCCGAGCTCCGACACCACCACCCCAGGACGGGGCCAAATTCGACTGGCGCAAATCAAAGGCTGGAGGCGGCAACTCCGCGTCAGCTCCTTCAGCACCGTTAGACGAGATGCCGGAGGGCGAGGAGGATTGCCTGATCGGCCTGACGTTTGTTTTTACTGGTGTCTTGCAGCAAATTACCCGTGAAGACGCCCAAGCGCTTGTCAAGAAATATGGTGGCAAGGTGACAACAACACCGAGCAGCAAGACCAGTTTCGTAGTCCTTGGTCAAGATGCGGGCCCCAGTAAGCTGGCCAAGATCAAGGCGCAGGGCATCAAAACGATTGACGAGAATGGACTCTTCGACCTCATCAGGAAACTGCCCGCCAGCGGCGGTTCAGGAAAGGGCGCAGCCAAGGCCGCCGAGAAGAAGAAAGCGGACGAGGAAAAGATCAAGTTGCAAGCTGCGGAGATGGAAAAAGAGGAAAAGGCAAAGAAGGCAGCAGCGGCCAAAGCAGATAAGGAAGCTGAGGCCAGGGGCGCGCCGAAGCCCAAAGGTACAGTCGACTCCACGACCCAGCTTCTCACATCCAAATATGCACCAACACAACTCAGCCACATCTGCGGCAACAAGGGCAACGTGGAGAAGATACAAAGCTGGCTCAACAACTGGCAGAAATCGAAGAAGTACGACTTCAAGAAAAGGGGGGCTGACGGGCTGGGTGGCGAGCGCGCCTTAATTCTGTCGGGGCCACCAGGTATCGGCAAAACCACCGCGGCACATCTGGCTGCAAAGCTCGCGGGCTATGATGTGCTCGAGAGCAACGCCAGTGACACGCGCAGCAAGAAGCTCGTCGAAAACGGCGTGAGCGATGTCATGAACAACACCTCGCTGCTGGGATTCTTTGCTGGCACGGGCAAGAGCGTAGATACCGCCAAGAAGCACATTGTCCTCATCATGGACGAGGTTGATGGCATGTCCGCAGGTGACAGAGGTGGCGTCGGCGCCCTGGCAAAGTTCTGCCGCAAGACCGAAGTGCCCCTAATCCTCATTTGCAACGAGCGCAAGTTGCCCAAGATGAAGCCGTTCGACCATGTGGCTTTTGACATTCGCTTCAACCGCCCTACCACTGAACAAGTTCGTTCTCGCATCATGACAATCTGTCTCAGGGAAGGCCTGAAACTACCCGTGCCTGTCATCGACGCTCTTATCGAGGGGAGCAACAAGGATATCCGACAAATCATCAACATGGTCTCGACCGCCAAGCTTGATCAGACGAGTATGGACTATGATCAATCCAAAAAGATGTCCAAGGCATGGGAGAAGCACGTTGTTCTCAAACCATGGGACATTTGTCAGAAAATGCTGGGTGGAGGCTTGTTTGCAGAATCCAGCAAGGCGACCCTGAACGACAAGATTGAGCTCTATTTCAACGACCACGAGTTCAGCTACCTGATGATCCAAGAGAACTATCTCCGCACAAAGCCAGTGCTGTTGAACAATAAGGGATACACGCAACGCGAAGAGCGTCTCAAGGCGTTGGAGCTATACGATGCGGCCGCTGAGAGCATCAGTGATGGTGACCTGGTCGATAGGATGATTCACGGTCCTCAACAGCAATGGTCTCTGATGCCTACACACGCCGTCTTCAGCACTGTCAGACCTGCCAGCTACGTGTCTGGAATGTTGATGGGCTCCAACTTCACCTCCTGGCTTGGCAACAACAGCAAGACAGGCAAGCTCGGACGGTTCACTCGCGAGATACACTCTCACATGCGCCTCAAGTCTTCCGGCGATCATAATGAGATTCGTCAGGAGTACATGCCTGTGCTGTGGAACCAACTCGTCAAGAAGCTCCAGCTCTTTGGCAGTGAAGCCATTCCAGAAGCCATCGAGCTTATGGATAGCTATTACCTCACACGCGATGATTTCGATGCCATCCAGGAGCTCGGCGTCGGCTACATGGCCGAAGAGGGTGTGAACATCGAGACTAAGACTAAGGCTGCTTTTACAAGGATGTAAGTGATTCGACATTTTCCCATCATGCAGGGCAACGTGCTAACAAAACACAGTTACAACGCCGCAAGCCATCCTATTCCGTTCCTGAAAGCAAGCAACGTCACTGCCCCGAAGCAGCAGGCTAAGGACGCCCCTGACCTGGAGGAGGCAATTGAGGAGGAAGATGATGCTCAGCTTGCGGAGCCGGCCGAAGAAGAAGACGAGGAGATTGACTTGAAGAAGGACAAGCTGATCAAAGCTCCCAAGAAGAAGCCGGCGAAGAAACCAGCAAAGAAGGCCACGAAGGCCGCAGATGATGAGGACGATGTCGACAAGCCCAAGAAGGGCAACGGCAAGGCCAAGGCTGCGACTGGGAAAGGAAAGGCCAAGTAAGATGGGTTGTTTGTCTTAAACCCCCCCAATGGTTGCATTTTATATCATCGCCACAGGAATGGATGTGGATAATGCTTGAGCCACTGCTAGACTAATGGCTTGTATGGTATATACTGTGTTCGAGGCCGTCAATGTCGCGGTCTATATGTGGAATGCGATTAATTCAATCTGTGAACCTATCAATCTTCGTAGCTGGGATAATTCCTGGTGCATGGGACGGGACGCGTCTAGCCATTGGTTTACGTTGGTTCCTTTTGTCAAGGTGTTAACGAACAAGAGCATGCTGTACGACCAAGTAAACCGTAAGCGATTTAGTTTAGAATACATCATTTCACAATGACTTGGCCTGTCTACAGGATCGTATGTTTCACTCACCATACATTCCGCCTATGATCACGACGAGGCTGTCGCCCCTGGGGCCCATGAGTGACTTCAGCGAGAGCGATGATGAGAACGCAGAGGTTGGCGGTTGTCGGTCGAGTGTGACGACCACGTCAATGATATATTCCCAATTATACACTCCAGATCCTGCGAGTGCCCGAGAGCGACCCCTGGTTTATATCGTACAAAGTCATTTTGGTGTGACGACTCATAACAGTTCATCCCTCCCCCCAAATATATTGCAACCGCCATGCAATGACAAAAAGACGTAAACGACACCGTAGATCATGAGAGGAGCATTATACACAACGGCTGCAGCCCTTCAACGCCTGTTTGAGAAACTTTGACCATCTAATAGTACACAACAACGCAACATGACGAAAAACCCTCGCGCCCCGAAATTACAGGGTGGAGTGGTGGTGGGCCACGAGAGCTCCTCGTTCGCTCACTGATTATGGGCGCTGTTTATTTGTTCTTGACGATGCCGACCTTGGCAGCACGCAGGGTGCGGCCGTTGAGCTTGAAGCCCTTCTGCTGGACGTGGAAGACCATGCCGTCCTCCTTGTCGGGCTGCGGGGCCATAAAGGTGGCCTCGTGCTCGTTGGGGTTGAACTTTTCACCCTCGGGGGATACGCGCTCCAGGCCGTGCTTGGCGAGGGTCTGCATGAGGATGGTCTCGGTCATCTGGACACCTTCGTGCAGACTGGCGAGGTCGGGGTTGTCCTTGTTGAGCTTCTCGACAGGGACGGTGGTCAGGGCACGGTCAAAGTTGTCGATGCTGTCGATGAGGTCCTTGGCGAACTTTTGGATGGCGTACTGTTTCGCGTCCTTGACTTCGCGAGCGGTGCGCTCCTGGAGGTTGCGGAAGTCGGCCACGGTGCGAAGGCACTTGTCCTGCAAAACGGGTTAGTCGAGAATACATCCATGTGGCAGTGTAGCAGGGACACAAACCTTCCAGTCGCGGGCCTCGGTCTCCTTGGCCTCCAGCTCCTTCTTCAATTGTGCCAGGGGATCAGCCTCAGCAGTGGCGCCTTCCTCGGTCTTTGCCTCCTCCTTGGTTGTCGTGGCATCGCTATACCACCGCGACGAAGCGGGCTGGACGGCGCGTAATGAGTATGCGGGAGCTGCTGTGCGGTACTGGGGGCGGAGAAGGGACAGGTTCGCCGAGGTCTTGGGCGCGCCAGCGCGCAGAGCTCGGGAAGAAGTAGAGAATGCTTGGCGGAACATTTTGGAGGATTTGTGGTGATCGGAGAGGTAGAATAATGGCAGGATGAGGTGGTGGCGTAGTGATCGCGTGGATTGATGATTGTATGAAAGGGTCTGAAATTTTATGGACATCGTCTTGCCTCACAGAGTCCTGTCGGTCGCTACTGCCGACGCCCGCGCGTAGCCGGTCGCGGAGGTCTCGGGCGGAACAAAGTATAGTCCGCGCAGGTAGTAGAGTGGATCCTGTTTGACCAATCGATCATTCCATTCACTTGGACGTACGTCGTCGCCCTGCCTGCTCGTTTGGAGTTGCGCTTGCTGGATGATCGATGCTCGTGTGGAGCTCAAGCTCGAGATTGTTCCATCATCACCATCCCACCCACTGACACGACGACTCTTAACGCCTCACACACCACAACAGTACGATCTGGATTGCAGAGACCAAGGACACACTGCAGAAACAGAACCTGTAGCCTCATTCCTCTTTTACCACCACAAACATCCACCATGGCGGCTGGCGACTCGGAGCGAGTCAAGGAGGCTCAGAACCTAGCCAAGACGGATTCGAAGAAGGCAGAGGCTCTGTACAAGGAGATCACATCGAAGGCGCCAAGGGCAGGGTCTGATGCGGCGACGCGAGAATACGAGACAGCCCTCGTAGGCTTGGGCGAGCTGTACAGAGACGACAAGTTCGTGCACATGACTGCCCCCAGGGCGGGATCGCGCAGAACAACACGCTGACAGGTGCCATAGGAAGACAGACGAACTGGTCAACTTGATAAAAGAAAGCCGGGCGGTCTTTTCGTCATTCGCCAAAGCCAAGTCAGCCAAGCTCGGTATGTTGCCTGCCAGCTCTCGACTCTTTGAACGAACAACCTCGCTGACCTAGGACAGTCCGTCAGCTACTTGACCTTCTCAAAGAGATACCCAACAGCACAGACATCGAAGTCGCCGTGACAAAGGATTGCATAGAATGGGCCACCGCCGAACGACGCGCCTTCCAACGCCAGGACCTCGAAGTCCGCCTGGTCGCCTTGTACATGATCAAGGCGAGCTGGTACGATGCGCTCACCCTCATCAACGGCCTCCTCCGGGAGCTCAAGCGCCTAGACGACAAGCTCCGCCTTGTTGAGGTCCAGCTGCTCGAGTCCCGCGTCTACCACGCCCTCGGCAACATCCCCAAAGCCCGTGCGGCCCTGACCAGCGCCCGCACAAGCGCCGCGAGCGTTTACACCCCGCCCGCGCTCCAGGCCAACCTCGATATGCAGAGTGGCATGCTGCACGCTGAAGATAAGGACTTCAACACGGCATTCTCCTACTTTATCGAGGCCCTAGATGGCTACCACAGCTTGGACGAGAGCAGCAAGGCGCAGGCCGCGCTGCAGTACATGCTCCTGTGCAAGATCATGCTCAACTTGAGCGAAGATGTCAACCAGCTGATGACGTCCAAGCAAGCCCTCAAGTACGCAGGGCAGAACCTCGAGGCGATGAAGGCCATTGCCCGCGCGCACTCCAACCGATCCCTCGAGGAGTACGAGAGGGCCCTCTCCTCGTACCGCTACGAACTCGGCAGTGATGCCTTTATCCGCAACCACCTTCGCCGACTGTACGACGCCATGCTCGAGCAGAACCTCATCAAGGTCATCGAGCCCTTCTCCCGCGTGGAGATTGACCACATTGCCAAGATGGTCGGGCTCGACACGCAGCAAGTGGAGCGCAAGCTGTCCCAGATGATCCTCGACAAGGTCATCATTGGTGTGCTGGACCAGGGTGCAGGCTGCCTCATCATTTACGATGAGACGGACCGTGATGAGTCCTACGACGCGGCCCTCCAGACTATCGAAAAGCTGAGCAATGTCGTTGATGCTCTGTACATTAACCAGGCATCGCAGCTGGAGTAGAGTAGGACGAGGAGGCACGGGCAGGTCTTGCTTGTAATGTATTTGAGCAATGTCACGGTAGACAAGGGTGGCCAGGAAAGGGGGAGGCGTTTTTAGAAAGGCAGGCTCATATCAACAAACCATGCATGCGTGCACGAGCGTGGGTATCCCTCGCACCAAAGTCACAAAAGGTTCAGCTTCTTTGTTTCGCGGTCGTGATATCATGTCAAATTGCCGCCTCGCTGGTGTCCAGGCCTCTAAACTGGCCATACAGTATGTACAAAGCAGTGATGAAAGCCAAGTTGGTATCTCCAAAGGCCAGACTCGAGATCAAAAGATGCACCCTTTTCATCCAGAACGCCAATCCCCTTTTCCATGCAAGACGTTTCATCGTAATTCAAAAGGAAGCTTCTTCTTTCCATGCCTTTAGTGAAACATGATCGCATCATGTTCTCGTTCTCTTTGCTTCTGCAACTGACGCGCACGCTGCTTCTGCACGCTTCTCTCCTCGTTGACAACGAGGCAGAACAGTCTCTTGCACACCGTCTGTGCATCCCATCCGCCTACCTCAGCGCAAAATGCATCAACAATGTCGAGGTGCCATCGTTCTATGAGAATGCTCTCCCCCTTGGCCTTGAACACTTTGCCAAGGAGCTTGCCTGACTGTCTTGGTGCTGCCAAGGGGAATGGAGAGCTGCGACGTGCTTTGAGCAGATTGTCAAGCAAAGTCCAGTGCCTCTTGGACCATTCGGCAGGGGAGAGCTCGGTTGGATGAATCCTGCTCTGCACGAATCGCGATGACCGCACGCTCGGCGGTCGTTGGTTCTCCTGCTCATTGACTACATGAGTGGATTGCGCCGGCTGTGAGCTTGGAGTTTTGCCCGGTTCTGCTAGTGCAAGCGGACGCTGCTGCCTCGAGCGATGCTGCTGTTGCTCCTCTTGGCCCTTCAGCGCTTCGTCCGCTGGTTCGAGCACGCTACTCGTGAATTCGACAACTCTCCCAGGGGTACGGGGTTTCAGGGGTGACCGAATATTCGACTTGCTGGGCGAAGCATTCCTCGGGGGAAGAGGGCGCAGAAAGCGACGTGGCGATCCGTTGGACTCTGAGCTGCTCGTCGCTTGTGAGGCTTCCTGTTGCCATCGCGCAATATCCTCGTGCGATAGTTGCATGCGAGGCGGAGTTGGTATTGTCGAGGGGACCGTGGAGGTCGCTTCACGAGAGGTACTCGCTCTCCTCTGCTGGGGTATAGGATTTAGCCTTCGCGCAGGAACAGGCCTCTCTAACCTTTCGGGTGTCCCAGGTGAGGTCGATATCTGTTCCACTTGCGGAGGAGGCCGGCGACTTTGCACACGCACTGGCGACGAGGACATAGCTTCCATTTCGCTAGTAGGTCGAGAAGGCTGTTGCTGGGGTGCTGATGGAAACATGCTGCTGGTTGGTACAGCAGCTCTCTTCTTAGTCGCGCTTGCAGCCTGACCTTTTGCCGGGAAGAGCCTGTCCGCGATCATCCCTGGAATCGATGCCGGAGAGGAGAAGAACGCAGATAGGTCAAAACGGGGCTTTGACGCAGTTGGGGGCGCTTGGGCAGCTTCAGCTGCTCTTTTCTCCTTGTCAAGCAATGAATATTCTTCTTCGTCTTCTTGAGCGGCCGCTGGCATTGCCTTGGTAGTAGCTCTCGCCGACGGGACTTCCGGCTTCGACACGCTCGCCCTGGGTGCAAAGTTTCTGCGGCTGGCCCGTGGGCTAGGTACAGACACTTCTTGGTGAATCGGCGCCGCTGTACTCCCTTCGAACAGCTTTTGATGAGGAACAGGTTCATCAGGCTCTCCGCGAGAGGCCTCAAACTCCCATATATCCGTCTCGTCATCGCCAGGGGGAAGGCCACCTTGCGCACTGGCTTGCCTGAGCTCTTCCGACCGCGACGGGTGATTTCTCAAGTGAACAACTTCCTGCAGTGAGATGTCTCCACGCAGACCTGGATCAATGGGACCAGCCTCGGCCACCCAGCTCATCTCATCATCCGGTGGGGTGATGCGCATAGAACTGGCCGTAGAGCCCTCGGCACCACCCGGGGTTCTATTCGCGTGTTCGCTCATGCTACGGTTGAGGGCTTGCATAAAGCTGCCTTGTCCCGTGCTTCGCGAGCCTGCGCCAAAGGGGTCCTCACCCAGGCGCTCCGTCGATATGGTGCGGCGATGGCCATTAGTAGACCGCCGAGTAGGACTTGAGCTGAGACGGCGTCCGCTTGCTGCATCACGAGATCCTGACCAGGACTCTTTACTCGCCGAACTCCTGAAGGGACTTCTGAGCTGTGGTTGATGGTCCTCGGGCGAGGGTGGGTCAGACGTAACATGCTGCAAGACTTTGCCAGCTCTGACAATAGCAGAGAGAGCTGGTCTTGGTGCCTTGTCCTGTGTACTTTGGCTCCCCGCGGACTGAGGTTCCTGGGCTGGCGATGACAACTGATGAAGCGGTGTGATCTCCGGTAACCGTGAGTCTCGTTCAGGTGAGACTGCCCCTTGGGATGGCTGTAGATATTCCACAGCTTGCGGTGACTCAGCGAGCTCGTCCTGGAGCTGAACATCAGGTTCGCTGCGGGCAGCGGCCTGATCAGCCAACAGACTCCCGGGTACCTTTTGAGGAGCTTCCGGCTGGGCGTCTTCAGGAGTATCGTCTGGTGTAGGCAGTCGCCCACTTTCTGTGTGCGCGGAACTGACCACAGAAGATGCTCGAGGCTGGGTTTGAGTTTGGACGTGGGACTGATCTGTGCTAACAGGCCCTAACGTTGGCGCATCATCCCTAATCCCGAGCTCACGTTGATCTTCGGGCTCAGTCTCCTGTGGTGAACGAGCGTCCTCAATATTTGCGAATCCTCCAACCGCGTCAACAACAGTTTCATCCTGAGCCGGCACATCTTGAGCGTATCTCGTTTGGAATGGCTCGACCTTTGGGTCCCGCGCTTCCTCGCTTGGATCATGCTCTACTGGTTCGACGTGACGTGAACTGTCTTCTTGTGGTGGAAGTTCCATGTCCTCATATTCCTCTCCAATCTCCTCACCCATTCCATTCTCGCTATCCAACTCCATCTCTGCTTCGGGCTGCACTTTGGGTCGTCCCGGCGTCGCCGCTTCCAGTATAGCTGGTGGAATCTCGGAGAAGGAGTCCTCGTAGAGGTTTGAGTCATTGTTGGTCCGCCTGCTGGGCGAACTGTACATCCGCGTGTCCTCGTCTCCAACCTCTTCGGTAAGCGGTGTCGGCCTGCTCTGTTTTGCTGTGGAAGCCAGTGCCCTCCTTCGCAACGGCGAAACGTTCGATCCTCGAGGAGTGCGTAGCCATCTTGGAGAAAAGCCCCGATGGGATGCTTGCACAGCGGAAGACATGAGTGGCGCTGGATCTTCTGCCTGCTCCTGATACGTTGTCGCTGGGGAGGATGAGAGTACGGGCTCCTCGATGGGCGGGACAGGAAGCTCCGTCAGGATCGGTATGGGAATGTCCTCGTTAGGGCTCAACTCGTCCTCGACAATCTCTTCCGCCATGTCTTTGCTCCCACTCTGTTCAGGTTCTACCATGACCTCTGTATGCATGGTGCCATTATCATTGTCAGCATCGAGCGCCATGCGATCCTGTTGTTGGGCACTAAAGACCGCACGCTCCTCGGGTTCCGTCTCAAGCCCATGCATTTCCATGTTGGCAGTGTTGTCATCAGCGTGGTCGACTCTACCCTCCTGTGGGTCTTTTTGGTCTTCGAACAAGTCAACGTTTGAGTCCTCCGCCATTGCACTGCCGCGACTTTGCCGCAGAGACTCTAGAGTCGTATTAACAATCCTTTCCTCCTCTTCATCAAGTTCGCTGAGGTTTGTGGGAGCTTTCCCGGCAGCAGAGCTCTTAAACTCTTGGTACGAGTGTATAGAATCCACAAATATCATGCTAAAGTCTTCTTGTGCAATGGTATCGTTTCTCGGGCCCTGATATGTCGGGGCGTCCATGATGGAGCCGGCATCGCTAATGGACGGCGCGTCTGCGGCGTATCCTTCATGTCCGGATGTTTCGCTATCCGCCTCGCTGGTTGCGGATGAAGGTATGGAGATGTGACTTTTTGCCCGAGCACCAGATGGTGGCTTCAGCGTGGGCAATCGTGGCCGCGGTGTTTCCTGGTTCGACATGGTGTTCATCCAAATATCCGACTCTGGCCCCTGAGGAGAAGATCTTTCTTGGTGTTCTGGTCCCACGGCAAGTGAGGGCAAGCCCGTTTGGTTCGTGTCGTCTCCAGGTGCTAACTCGGGTTCCTCAGGTATCGCCTCGTTTATGGCCTCCAAATCCTCGGGTAGAAGCGCTTGACGTCGTCGCCGAGTTGCTTTAGCTGACTCCTTTGCGACCGAAGACGGTTCGGCAGATTTGTTCTTCGGCGGGCGGCCGCGACGCTTTGGTGTCGGAGTCGGTATCGATACCATGTCAGACGAGGGCTCAACGCCGACCCCTAGGTCACTCGACGGCTGTATTAAAGTTTTGAGCGAATGAAGCTGGCTACTCTTCGCTGCTGAAACTGGCGCGGTTTGTGATTCGGCACCCGACAACGGGTCCGGTTCGGTCGCGGTGTTCGATCGCTTCGCGTCTGGCCTCAATGGCGTCGCGGCTTTTCTCTTCTTCGCGGCGCTGGGCAATGGGGTTCCATTGTTCTTCCTCGGTCGACCTCGTTTCCGCGGTGTCGCGTCACCTCCAGGTCCAGATTCCTCCTCGACCGATTGCTTGAGAGGCACCCTCATGGTGGTGGCGCTCAGAGCGCGGTGCGCGAATGGGCTCGCCGAATAGAGCTTCCTCGCAGTCGCGCTCGGCGGCGCATCATCCTGCGCTTCGAGGGTGACCAGCAATTTGGACCGCGATCGATAATCCCCATATTCGAGCTCGTATTGCTGTTTCCGGGGCGAGTCGCTTCTCATCCTAACCGGCGACAGGCGACTGCGCGTTGAGCGTTGAGAAGACGGTGGCGCAAAGTACGAGTCCTCTTCGTTGAGGGGGTCCGGGGAGGACATGATGTCGAGACTCGACGTGGCTGGGTTCGCGATCGCGTGCCAGCGCACGCTGAAATTCTCGGGAGCGGTGTCGGTTACGATGGGGCCCGACTTGCGACGTTTGAACATTGGTGGATGGTTGCTCTAGACATGGACGTGGAACGTTCGGCAGGGCAGCCACATGGCAAGCGAGGTACTAGCAACATGTGCTGTGAATGTTGTTGAAGCACCGGAGCAAGACGCGACGACGTGCAGTACGTACTCGAATTCACTGCACTACGGGGCGCTAATCAAGGTCAGACAGGTCGGTGAGCAATGTGGTGTGTGTGTGGAGAGTGCCGAAGCACGATGCGCTGGGCTGGGCTTTGTTTACTCGTGACCTCTTCCGGTCTAGCGTCATAGGGGTTCACCGCAACAAGGTTCCACCGGAGCCGCTGTCGGTCGGCAAATAATTCATCCGCTTTCCTGAAGGTTTACCCCACAATCGTCACATGCAGCGCGCCGGCAGCAGGTGACGTCGGGCCCAGTCACAGTGAGGGAGGGAGTCGGGAAACCCCCCAAAGCCTCCACACGCCAGTCAACGTCGGCGTCGGCATCTCAGACCAATATGACCTCGGCTGAGTCGCGTATCGCCAGGGCGCTTCCCTCGTCGATCCTCCCTCTCCAAGGCGTGCGGCTCATATAATTAGTGATTAACCGAATTGATCCCAATCATTTAAACCACGTACCAACTTCGACACAATCCACTATCACGCTCCCCGTCCACCCTCCCACGTATCATACACTCAAACTACAAGTCTACGAATCGCAAGATGGCATCCAAAGCGCCAATTCCCCAGAATGATAACGTTGCCCATGCCCTCGCTGGCGCAGGTGGCGGACTCTTGTCCATGGTCCTCACGTGCGACATCTCCCACGTGCTAGCAATGAACCATTCAGCCAGACTAACGACCCCAGATATCCCCTCATCACTCTCTCGACCCGCGCCCAAGTCGAGTCCAAGAAGGCCGAATCGAATTTCCTCGCCGCCGTCCAGAACATCATCGCGCGCGAGGGCGCCTCGGGCCTGTACTCGGGCATCAACTCGGCCCTGTTCGGCATCAGCGTCACCAACTTTGTGTACTACTACTGGTACGAATGGACCCGCGGCTCCTTTGAGCGCGCCGCCATCAAGGCCGGTCGTGCGGGCCAGAAGCTGACCACGATCGAGAGCATGATCGCCGGTGCGATCGCCGGCTCCGCCACGGTCATCATCACCAACCCCATCTGGGTTGTCAACACCAGGGTCACCACCCGGAAGCAGAGCACCGAGGTGGACCCGGAATCCGGCGAGACCAAGCCCACGCGTGCACCCAGCACCATCGGCACCCTCATGGCCCTGCTGAAGAATGAGGGGCCTCAGGCTCTCTTCGCGGGCGTCCTGCCTGCGCTGGTGCTGGTCATCAACCCCATTCTCCAGTACACGCTCTTTGAGCAGATGAAGAACGCTGTCGAGAAGAAGCGCAAGGTCACGCCCACAATCGCCTTCTTCCTGGGCGCCCTGGGCAAGCTCTTTGCCACCTCGGTGACCTACCCTTACATCACCGTCAAGAGCCAGATGCACGTCGCAGCGCACTCGGATCGCAAGGAGGGCATGACCGAGGCCCTGCGCCGTGTCGTCCGATCTGAGGGCTACGCCGGTCTCTACAAAGGTGAGTGCTCGAGGCCCGTGCACATTGGCATCAGTTGACTAAACAAATGGCTAGGCATCGGCCCCAAGGTCACTCAGAGTGTCCTGACAGCGGCCTTCCTGTTCGCCTTCAAGGATGTGCTGTACGAGCAGACTGTCAAGCTCCGCATGCGCAAGCGCCTGGGAGCCTAAGGACAATTTCCATCATGATCCAGATGGAATACCATCTTTCTGTATGAGCACCCTTCATGCAGACGGAGAGAATCACCAACGCCAAAAATTGTCCCTCTCCCTCTCTCTCTCTTCCTCTTAGAGAAACGAAAACATGGCAAGCACCGGTCACAGTGCATAACCTGACGAATGATACCACACGCCCGTCGTTGCGGCGGTTTCATAGATGTATGAATGTAAATGCTATTCACGTTGACTCGGGTGCGATCTTCGGCACTATCCACCACTCATGATATGTTTTGTCAGGCGTGGGTACTTCCACCGTCAGCTTCAACTTCCCCCCCCTCGTGTCCTCCCGCATCGCCTTCTGCACGGTCGCTATCGCCAAGCCTGTAGCAATGCATGATTTCAGGGTGTTTTTGATCGACGCCAGCCACCTGTCGTGCGAGCCGACCGAAAAGGATTCCTCCGGAGTCATCTTGCTCATCGACTCACAAGCCTTCTTGGCGTCTGTCATAGCTTTCGATGCCTCCAGCAAGAGCTCCTCGGTGCTTACACCTTGCTGCGACGTATGGGCTGCGAACTGCTCGAAGCTGATCGGTCCAGGAGTCTCAATCTTCGCAAAGGGCTTCATCCGCAGTTCGTAGCGGAGCTCGTCGTTACTGTACGGACGGGGTGGCGGGGTGAGAAGCTCGAGACGGCTGCATGCCGTGTATAGACTTGCCAATGCTTCGGATAGGCCCCATGTGACGACGGCGTCGAGCAGCGACAGCCTGATCCACTCGAGTGTCCGAAGCATCTGCCTCTCCACAGCCGGGTTCCGCCGGTTCTGGGCCGGGGATTCGCGGAGGTCTTTGACTCGCTCTGTCAGGGTTTTCCGCAGCCGAGGCACGTACTCGATTCGAGTCTTGGACAGGTAGCTGAGATACCAATACATGCCGGCCAGCTCGTCTGGCTGATAGACCTCCAGTTCAAATCCGAGTTGCACGATCCACTCCATTTGACGGAGCTTGTAGAGATACGTCCACATGGATAAGGACCAAGCATCATCCTCCACCGGGATGGTGTTGGGCGAAAACTTCTGCCCGGCCAGGTTCACCTCTTGCGCTCTGGCCTGCAATTCGAGGTCGAGTTGTTCTGCATCGGCCTGCAATTGGTCCCATCTCTCAATGTTGTGGCAGAGGGTCCTCCTTACGCGGCAGCGGTTCTGGCAAAACGTGCGGAATATGTCCAGGAATGGCTCCGCTGCCCTCTTCCGGAATGCCTCCATTTGTTGCGAGATGATGAACCGCGGGTCGTGTAGAACCTCGATATCGTCATTTGCGCGGTCGAGATAAGGGCTTGCGGGGAGGGAGACGATTGCGAGGTCATCATCCATAATCATACGTATGCTCATTCCTCCAAGCATTTCCATGGCGTCGAAGAGAAATGTTTGGAGTAGGGTCCGTACATAGACGAGAGGTTGCGGTTTCTTGGCCTGAAAATGGCGTAGGAATGTCTGACAAGACTTGTCAGTTCTGCGCAAGCTCCATTTTGCATTGGGGTGTTTACCTGTAAACATTGAGAGTTTGTATAGCTGAGCACATTGATAAGCTCGCAGCCGTCCTTGAAGAGGCGATCCAGATGGCCAAAGGCATTCTCAAAGCTGAGCTTCACAATTGGCCGTGGCGGCACAGTACTGGCCAGTTTCCTCTGGAGCTTGACGCTGAAAGACTCGTCCACTTGTTTGGACAGGCCATGTGTTGCTTTGATCGTTGGCAGGAGCATCAGAGCAGTCTCCCACGGCTGACGAGCCAGATCTGGCTGTGCTACAAATTGGGGGCATTCGGCAGCGGACAAGAATATGTCCCTCAGCTTGAGCCGGGAGGATAGAGCTTCGCTTATCTCTCCGCCCAAGTGCTCCCGTTGCTTCTGCACAACATTTGCCGCATCGTTGAGCTCAGCGCGGATATCCGCGGTGGACAGACTCCCAAGAAGCGTACGGTTGTATGTGTTGGTTACAAAGTCTTCCTCCTACGAGCAATCAGAATGGTTCTCATCTCTCAGATCAAACATACCTCATAGTAGTGCTCGGACTTGACCCGCTCGTTAACATATGCACAAGCCTTCAGCATACCAAGACAGTAGGCCCGGAGTACCTGTAACATGGGTTGGGCATCGGCCTGTGTGTCTCCGCGCCGCACAAACACCGCTTCTTCAATGTGCGTTGGGTCAGGCATCATGAGCGACTCGACGTAAACACTCGTGAAGACTGTCTGAGAGAGGGGGTACCCAAGATGCCACGACATCTTCCTCTATTAGCGCGATTCCAAGGGGGGGCCAGAAACACGGTCGTACCTCGTGGCATAGTAGTTGGTCAATAATTCCGAGCACCTCTTCCGGCAGAAGCGGCTTTGACACATCGTAGAGCTCCTCAAACTCGTCGCCTGGCTTAACACAACCACTGTCCATCTTGGGGTCCATGATCTGAACAAGCGGCTTTAGCTTCCATACTGTCGCCATAAAGAGGATGGCCACTAACCTCCAACGCCCCAACAGACTCAAAGAGAGTGAAGAACTCATCTTTGACAATCTCTCCGGGCTGTAAGGCTGGGTGCTTGTCAGCTCAGTTTGTCGACCAGCTGGGAGTCATGTGTGCACCCACCAGAACTAGCCTTTTTGAACTTCTCGGTAATGTCCACAGGTATCGTCCCCGTGTTGTTCAGCTCAGGTGCATCCCGAATCCTTGGCGGCGTATCCTGCCCAAGAGAGAGACGGGATAGCTCTGTTCACAATCCATCGAGTCAGCATCGCGCGAGGCTCGTGTGTAGAAAAGTGCCAGGATGACCCACCATCGGGTACATCGATGCCCGGATTGAAAGTCATGGTAGATGGCCGACCGACACATCCGATCGACAAGTTGCTTGTGCCTGGGAGTGAGTTGGAGAATTCCACGGTCGTCGCAACCACTTTGTCAACAACTACTTGTCGCGTGGCTGTTGATGGTGGTGCGAGGTTTGGTGAGTAACGGCTTGCCGAGGGGTCACCTGGCCAAGCAAGCACCAGTCTGTAATTAGTACAACCAACTCAATGAGATCAAACGTTTGAATCGACCGGGTAGGGCTTTAGAGCTATGGCCATAAGGACAGCAACTGCAGGTGCAATTATTCAATCATTTTAAAGCCGGGACGGCGGCATCATTGAGAACGTCGACAACCACATAACCCAGGAGCGGAGCGCCAACATTGTCGACTTGATACAAAGTGAATTGAGCAAAATTCCAACTGTGTTTGGTATATTCTGCCACAACCGTCTATGATACATCGGCAGGCGAGGGCCATGCGCCGAGTCGTAGTGCCTTACTGCACGTGCAGCCTATTCCGTCTCTATCGGCCATCCACGCATTCCTCACACGCCATCCCATCCCCTCGTCCAATCCCCATTGCACCATTTCGTTTAGGAGCTCTGCTGAGCCATGGCAGCAGCGTTCTCGGAGGCGACGTTCTTCATCTCGGAGGCCTTGCCGTTCTGCAGTAGCGGTACACTTGTCAGTCCTTGTCCACCATTTCCATGTTCGCAGCGTCCCCCGGTTCAAGACTCACCTGCCACTTGGCGAACTTGAGCTCAGACTCGCCACGGCGCTCGGCGATGATGCGCTTGTCCTCCTTCAGGCTGCGGCGGATGGTACGGGCCGCAATGGCGAGGTAGCGGTTGTAGCTGTTCGAGGGAAATACGTTAGCTTGGTTCGGTCGACGGTGGCGCGGACGAGGTGAGGCCTGCGGCTTCATCGCAGCGTGTCGCAGGAGGTTCGGTGGACGTACGTGAGACCGGCGGCTTTCCACGCAGCAGACATGATGGCGGTTTGTGGTGAGATTGTGGGAGGGTGATTACGCTGGAGGTGTCGGTTGGGATGTTCCAATTGAATCTTTGCAGGTCCCGAGCTGGGCGTGTTCCCGGAATTGTGGAGGCCTGAGGCACCCGCGGACAATGCCGGCGCGTCACGTGCCGTGCGCCTCACCTCACTCACGGGGCAGTTGTTGTCACGAACACATCTGGTACATTCCCGGGCTTTTCACCTCAGAAGCCATGACATTTTGGAATGCGCCAATTATGCTATCGCAGAGCATGTCTACAGCTCCCGTGAACTGGCGCGCGAGTGACAAGCGGATGAACTATGGCTCGTGCTGTTCGGCTCAACGCGCAGAGCGTGCCCGACGTTGTCGTTAGAGGCAGTCGGAAGCATGTCGCAATGCATGTCAAGTCAAAACAAACTGCCCTTATATCACTGACTACCAGATACTATTGGACATGACAAACTATGGGCCGCCCCCGCTGACCGCTGCTGCGATCATGAGCATCTTCTGCCCTCTCCTCCGATCGACCTCCCTTTTCAGCATGCAAATGAGCCCCGTCACGACAAGCACCTCCAACTCACTGCTTTTCTTGTCACTATCTCGCAGGTCCATCATGAGTCGTCCGCCGTTCCCCGCATCCGCCTTGCCCGTGCCTTGGGTCCGAAACTCGTCATTGCGAATGAATTCAGCAACACGAGTGAAATGGTCCTTGGTCTTGCCGCCCGCCAATGCCACGGTGGTGACCTTGTCAAGGATGAGCAAGCTGTCGGCGTTGCAGGCTTTGCGCTCGCTGCGCCTGCCGTAGCGCCATTGGTATGTGCCCAAGGGTGTCCTCATGCGTACGGATCGCGTAGTGGCGCCGCGGCCCATGACTTCGAAGCCTTCGTCCTCGGGCTTTCGTGCCGCGCTCTCTGCTACCGATGATTCGAGGCTTTTGCAGTGCAGATGAATCACAGGAGGTCTTCCTGGTCCAAAGCGATATGTCGTGGATGAGACAGAATGATCCGATCTAGCCGCATACAGAGAGCAGGAACCCGACCTCTGCTCAGGTCGGATCGACTCGTACACCTTCTGGGTCTTGGCACCAGCCGGCCCAATGGCGTAGACGGTGATGGGGTCAAGCTTTGGTGCTGTGGGCAGCGACAACCACTGCGAGCCCTTGCTCTCGACCTGATAGCTCGCCGTGTGTGAGAACGATGATGCTGTCAGGGTAGAGGTAGAACCATATCCGGGCAGAGAGTACGCAGATGATGATGGCGATGCGTTGATGGCTGGAGAGTATGGCGGAGGCTGGGTCCTTAGTCCACCGCTGGCGTCACAAGTTGGAGATGGTGTCCGCGCAACCATTGTACCTATATGATCGGATGGTCGTGCAGTCTTTGTCCTCGTGGATTGATGCGACTGTCATGATCAGATCGAAAGGCCGTTGTGCTGGGGAAGCATGGCTGCTATATACGCAGTCCGGACGCGCATCCGTCGACGCCGACGCCCGATGTGTAGACAGTAGACTAACCAACAGGTATGACATTGCAGCAGGGCACCATACAGCATTCCAACCGAGATATACGAAATCTACTCAGCTACACTACCATGAGCCATACCGTCTTGCTTACGACTCGTGAGCACCGAACACCGGGACTAGCAATGTGCGTCCCACTTCTAGCGCCAGCTACAAGTATACGAGGAATACGAGCAGCTGAATACGCCGCAACAGCCACAACCAGTGACGCAAGAGTGACAAGACTACTGCATGTCATTTGGTTTAATTAAATGAACAACGATAGGTACGGCTCCTGTTGTAAGCTTATGAGAGTAGATGGAAGTGTTGGCAGGCCCTTGCACGCAAATTACTACGTCGTCTCAGCTGCCGATTCACCCTGCCCATGATCTCACATTTGCTCATACATGACTTTAGATTTGACAGATGCAATTGAATTGCGCTATGAACGGATCCGACTGACGAGCAGTCAATCAACCTCCTAGTAACAAAAATACATATCCAGACAATGCGCGCCAGCGCAACTCAGACGCATCGCGCGTTCACACAACTAGCTGCGAGGGACGGTTGTCAATCACCTCATGCATTTCGTCTAACTGGTCCTGTGTGAAAAAGAGTTGTGCTTCCTATCGCTTGGAACCTGGCTTGCCGTCGAGGTTGGCGATCCAATCGAGAAGATCAAACCGCTTGGCCATGTCCGCTTCCGAGCCTGTTGAGATATCGCGCTTGGAACCAGGCTTGCCGTCGAGGTTGGCGATCCAATCCAAAAGATCAAACCGCTTGGCCATGTCGGCCTCGGTGACTGTCGCAACACCACGCTTGGAGCCGGGCTTGCCATCGAGGTTGGCAATAGTCGCGAGCAGGTCTATGCCAAAGCCGCCGTCGGCGTCAGGCACAATATCGCGCTTTTCTCCAGGCTTGCCGTCGAGGTTAGCGATGAAGTCGAGAATCCCGCCATCACGCTTTTCTCCAGGCTTGCCGTCGAGGTTAGCGATTAAGTCGAGAATCCCGCCGTCACGCTTTTCTCCAGGCTTGCCGTCGAGGTTGGCGATCAAGTCGAGAATCCCGCCGTCACGCTTTTCTCCAGGCTTGCCGTCGAGGTTGGCAATAGTCGCGAGCAGGTCGATGCCAACGCCGCCGTCGGCGTCAGGCACAATATCGCGCTTTTCTCCAGGCTTGCCGTCGAGGTTAGCGATGAAGTCGAGAATCC